>NC_134366.1:54556078-54859108 GCF_035582795.1 Mycteria americana
TGCAGCTACAATCAAGGTGGCTAGAAATGGAAAAGGAATAGCACTTCCTTGCAAATTTATCTGGGGAAAGCACTGCACTAAAAAGGAAAGTATCACTGCAGTAAACCTATGCCAGGTGATTTTGCTAGACTTTTACCAGCAGTGGATTTTGTTAGGGCTTTGCCATAGCAAGTAGTAATGCTCTTGTATAGAAGTAGCGCAACAAATTCGTCAACCATTGCAAGTATGCGGGAACGTTTACTGCCCCAGTTGCAGAGTAACTTTTGACTGTCCCAGTGAAAGGTAAATGTACAGATGTGTTGATTGCACCAAGAAGTGGGTATTTGCAGAGCAGTTAGCAGCCCTGTGCTGTTAAAGCAGAACAGGCTCTTGAGATGCTTGGGAATTGTCACTTGTTCTGTGCCACCTACACCCGGTGCTCCCTGGAGATGGGAAGTGTGGTGTTGCAGAACAGAGTAAAGATGGTCTAATCCTGGCATGAACTCTGTCTTCCAGCTTCTTCTGGATAGCAGGAAACGAGAGTTGGACAAATGAGAGCAGAAACTTTGTCCCAGTGCATTCTGCCAAGCTCACGCAGGCAGGATAGCTTGTGGCTCTGCTTTCATGGGTGCAGGGCTGAAGGCAGGTACCATGGCAGACCATGAGCTGTTCTAGGCAGTGGCTGGCTGATGCCCTTTCACATGATGTGGGCAGACACTTGCCAAGATGAACCTCCTGTCATAAGAAGAAATAGATGTGTGTTTAACCCATGGGGAAGTCAGTTATTGCTAGCTCCTCTTTTGCTTTGAGGTTCAAGCCATAACCAGTTAAAATTCATAAAGTCAAGCAACTGAATTAGCTTCAGACAACCTGTAGTGAATGCAATGCTCAAAGGCATATGCAGTTGAAACAACGCACGTTTAATCTGACTCTTCCTTTTGAACATATGAATCCAGGAGGTGCAGATGGTTTTGATGTGCAACTGTAAATGAATACGTGGTGGACGCCTGTTTGAAAATGGAAGTTCGAGTTAATCTGAAGTTAAGCTTTTAGAGAGATTGGTGAAATAGAGTCAAATTTTGCATCTTGATGAGGCTTCTAAAAATAAGTTGAATATTTGGTGTGGCCCAGCACCAGGAACACCAACCATTAAATACAACTCCTTATAACTTGTTCTAGTTAATTCGGTTAAGCCTGACTCTTCCCACCCCTCCTTCCCCGTGCTGCAGGGAGAGGCTGTACTAGTAGTTAGTAGTGAAACGGGCCATGTGTGCTAGCCATTAAATAGTCCAGCTGTTTAGACTGAAACTTCTAGATTTGAAGTATCTGAAATCTAGATTTGGGCTGTCTGATGATTTTTGTACTCAATTAATGGAATTAATGTATTCCCTAGCCAAGTATAGTGTGGGCATGTTTTAGGCTTGAGCCTTGCAGGGGCACACCATAGCAGCTGCTTTTGTAAAAACACAACAATCCTTTTAGGGATGTGTAGGAAGAGTCTATGTTTAAGCTAGCGTTTAACACTGGAGTAGCCTTGCCTTGGGTTTTCAGGGCATTTAGGTACCTACTGCTTCCAGCAGGCTCAATAGTTCTGAAATCTAGCCTAGAGTATCTTGAACTCTGCCCTAGGTAAGAAAGCCAAAGATAGCTCTGAAGTGTTCATTTTCTGTGTATTTCTAACTTAACCAAATAAACTTCAACCTAGATAGATCGTTGGTTCAGTAGCTTACAGCAAAATGTAATAAAATGAATAACTGTAGGCTTTAATATAATCTCACACAATTGTATTACTGCCCAATTAGTTTTTTGACCTCTTTGGAGCCGTGCTTCCCTTAAAACACACATGGTCTGCAGTTCTGGCTGTCCTCTCAGCATCTTCTGTGTCAAGCAAATCAATAACTCAAGTATTGCATCGTGTCCCTGGATCCTGTTTGTAGGAGCACAGCAATGTGAAAGGTGGTGTGTGTCTTGGACAAAGAGTTCACCTACTCAGTGGCTCAAGGTGCTTGCTCAGTTTCTCAGATCCTAGAGAACTCAAACCAGCTATTTATTTTCCTGAAATCATTAAGCAAATATGATGATTATCTTCTGTCAGTGGCTGAGCTTTTTGAGGTCAATAGGCTGTTCCTCCTGATAAATTAAGGCTACTGATCTAATCCTGTCACCTCCTTCAACAGCATATCCAGTCAACAGTGCTAACAGGTACCTTCCTGGACTTTAAACAAGTATGATGGGATATTCTGTGGCTCTGATTTAGGAAATTACTTCAGCATCTTCCTAGCTGTTTTCATTTATGAAAATATTTTGCATGAATTGATGCTTGGAAGAGAAAGATACTGAGGCAGCTTGAGAGTCTAGAAAGGGCCTCAGAGAGGTAGACTTTTGACTAAAACTGTTTTGAAATGTGTTGTAGGATTTTTTGCTAGTCCACAGAGGGTGCAGGACTGTTGATCTTTTCCTTGCATGATACTAACTGAAATATGGTCTCATATTTTGTGCAGCTGAGCAAGGGGCCATTAAGAGGAAATGCAGGTAGTTTATATGGACTAAATAATCCTGGGCATCTTGCTTTAACATCCCAAGGGTTAAAGGTTCAAACAAGAGCTTAAAGGTCTCCGGGATCAGACCTAAGTGCTGAAGACCCACAAATCATGCTGAGTTTATTGTACTATGGAAACAGAAGGAAAAAGAACAGCTCAGCAGCTCACTTGATCAGACCCCCCCAAAAAAACCCCAAACTGTATTAAGGGGTAGAAGCCACATATTGAAGTCTGGAAAACTGAGAATTGCCATGCAGCCTGAGAGCAGTTGTATCTCACAAGTGGTGTTTTTAATAAAAACTTGTTTCCAAATGCCAAGTCCCATAATATTCTAGACATTTCTAAAACTGTAACGAAGGGAGAACTCTTTTAATTAAGAAAGGAGTATTTATTTTGTGCAAGACATCATCAGAATATACAATGCATTTTATATTGGTGGGTATGCATAATATTCCTTTTCAACTTCCAGTAGAGAATTTGAGTGCTTTGAAGACCTGCATTAAACCTCATTACTGTCTCTGAAGCTATCCAGCTAAGAGTCGATACCCGTAATCAGAAAGGACAAGTTTTTAACATGTTGATATGTGGAGATGCCCGCACTGATATGGAGTGTACTACTTGACACACAAACTGTCTGGCAGGAGGTTTCGGGTTCACAGTTTGATGGGCATCTCGATCAAATCCAGTCTCCCGCGTTACTTTGAAATATGGCCCTGGGTGATATCTGTCAGACAGCTCCTAATGGAAAGAGCCCTCCCTGGAAGGGGCAAGACCACTGGTAATACACGTCTCTGTATCTGCTGGCGTGGCTTCCTGTAATGTAGCCACAGAGCAGAAAGTGTAGGGTTAATAGGAAGCAATGGTGTCTTGGTGAACAAATGCTGTCTAGTTCCTTTAACTGCTTAAGTAAAATGTCTCGGGACCCTCTAGTTCATAAAGTTACTATTAACTTTGAAGTTTTTTATTTTTTTAATAATCTTTCATTTACAGATAGAAGGGATCAGCTGGTATGCCAGCATTCAGTGGGTTTCTCCCCCTGAATATGAAAGGAGAGACTAGACAGGAGAAGTAGTGATGGACGGGGACTTCTAGATTAGTGTTGTTTTAATTGAGATTCTGAAGGCAAGAGAAAGGCATGAGGGCTGTGAATATCTCTTCCAGCTTTAGTGCTTTTCCTGATGAATAATAGAAAGGGCAAGATTTGGGGTGTACAGATGCTTCAGGTCTCTTAAGACAGCATGTCCCAAAACTTGCTCACTTTTCCCCAGCTGTGAGAGTTGATCTCTTACAATACAGTGAAGAAAGAAAAAAAGATTTAAAAAGAAAACAGCAGGGATGATTGCAGTGAAAGAGAAATATTAAATGTAGTTTAGAGCTAGGGGGAACCTTTGTTTTGCAGATTATTTTCTGGCTTTCAGCCTGATCCAGGAAACCACTTCTATCAAGAGAATGAAAGATTAAAGCCAGAAATTTAATTGCTTAAGAAAAAAGATTTACTACCCATGAGGTTCATCGGCATCCAAAATAAGGTCTGTTCTGTAGTGTACGCTACATCTCAGCCACACTGAAAACTATTGCAGAGAAAAATAAATCCTTGCATCTCCAAGAGCAGGCTTCTAGTTCCACCACAAGAAAGTGATTTCTCAATACCACTGGAATGTGGTTTCTAGTACAGAATTTCTGCTTACAATATTCTCCTGTCATCTGGTGAATTTAAAGAATGAAATTAAAGGAGGAAATATTTTGTTATTATAGATCAAATAAATTAAGGCCCAGTTAGATGAATAGCTTGTTGAGTTATCCATAAGACACTTTATTTTTCTTAATGTCTCATTCATATAAAGTAGTATAAATGTTGCTCTCCTGGCTCTTAGAGTGTGATGCAACACATACTATGTTTTTGTAGGACAGTGCCAAGAAGATAGCTCTTCTAGAGCAAAACGGGACAGCCAAGAGGCTTTAGAAATGCCAATTCAGTATTTTCCAAGCTGTGTTCTTATTACTGTGATTGTTATGAAAAAGAAAAAAAAAAAAGTGTCGTTTTAGCCTTTGCAAAAAACCCCCATGCAGTAACTACACGTGTTAGGACTTTGCATTCTGAGTGAACACGTTACCTTGCTGTGGTTTACTTGCCTAGCGGGAGAAGGTCTTTCCTTCCCTGAATGGCAGCAACAGAGTAAAATGGAGTAAATGTAGTAACGGAGTAAAAATCCTGAACCTTTTCTGTGGTTTACTAATTTTTTACGTTACTAGAGCATCTAGAGCCTCTAGCAGAAACAGTGATCCCTCAAGAGCTTTTTGGAGGAGTAGAGGGCACAGGTGGAAGGCGGGAAGGAAAACTGCAGGACAGAGCAGCAGTGTGGGCATCTGTGGCGCTCGGTAGCTGTAAGGACAATTTAGCACTAAAAAGGGAGGTTCTGTGTCTGTCTTTCCCCATGCACAGGGAGGGAAGGCTCCAGCATGCCTCCATCGGGAAGGACTGTGCTGGAGTGGAGCCTCTGAAAGACGAAGGAGTAGGGGGAGAGTCTGTGCTCAGAGATGCTCCTGCTCCTGTGCCCATAGGTCAATCCTGACAGAGAAACAGATCACAAGCAGCACTGAGGTGAACTGCTAGACAGCTTTAATCAGTGGAGAACATTGTCCTAAGGGAGTTTCTGTATTTCAGAGTGTAGTCCGCTTCTCTCGTGCTTGTCACGGTAAGATCACCAACCTCCTTTTGGTCACAACCTTCACTAGAAATGGGCAACTTGGGGAAAAACCTGAAGTTGGTGCCAAGGCATCTGGTTTACTTCCACATGTCCAAACACTAGTAATACCTTTAAAGCTATCTGCAGACATGTAAAATACAAAAATATACCAAATGACATACATGGGAAAGTGGTTGCCAAGAAATAATGACAGTAATTATTTTCACTGGCTCTTTCTTTTTTTGGCTTGTCCACATCCGTGAGCCCGGAAACAAGTCAGACCCAGGCAATGTGTTGGAATTTGAATTTCAGATTAACCACCTTCTCGGCAGCCCTCTGGCAACGCTCTTGCCCTAATAGCTGGTGTATATTGTGGTTCTGCTGTGGACTGCACAAGTCAGGAGTCGCAGCGGAAGTTACCTCACTGAAATTAACTTGGGAACAAGATCTTCCCTGGATGGGAAGATGGAGGACTGCGGTCCAATTTAAAAGTCAAGCATAAAAGAAAAAATATGGACAGGTAGAACTACCTGCTGAATCTTCTATTTCAGTATTCGTTAACACGAGTGGTTGCTCCCCACTTTTCCCAGCGCAGCCAGACAAGCCTATCTGCTTTGTAATTAACAGGCTGGTGTCTGGTGGCTGAAAAACTCTACTCATCTCACTGGCTTAGTGTTTCAGAAAGGCTTAAATTTGAAAAAAACATAAACATCTGGGTTGCATTCCTTAAGTATCCTCACATATCCTGAGTTGAGAAGAGCAGAGTAGTGTGTTGGATAAGCTGGCGTCTGAAGGTTTAAAGACTTCTGGTTAGTGCTTCCTAAGATATAACTTGGCATTTTGTGGTAATTTTCACAGAACATATTTACTTCTGGGCTGTATTTTCTTTCCTTCCTTTGAAGTTTGTTTTCATTTTTCTGATATTGTTGTGATTTACCTAGAGAACTGGTCTTATTTCTGAATATACTAAGTTATTCTCCTTTGACTTTATGCCTACGAGTAGGTACCAGGCATTTAAGTTAAAGGATCAGGCACTGCTGAGGTGATGTTTTCCTGCAGCCTGTTAGCTCTTTCATCAAGAATTCAGTGATATCTGAAGCAGCTTTCTTCTTTCTAAAGCTGTAATGAGGACCAGTACGTTCGCAAGGCTTTATCCCCTGTACCTTTTAAATAGCTTTGCTTTTTACATGGCAGAGTTGTAGCAGAAGTCCCTTGCTGCGTCCGTGTGCGAAGACACTGATTTCAGCAGGATCCACAGTAAAATGTCAAGCTCTTGTGAGGGTGATGTGACATTGCAAAAACAATAGCAAAGAGCATGTCAAAATGCCTCTACGTGCAAGGCGCACACAAAGCTCTCTGGGGTGTGCAAAGTGTGTGCTCAGCGTGGTGCAGGAGTCGGGGTAACATGGCCTGCTTGTTGGAGCACATCAATCCTTGCTGCTTTGCAGCCTGTCTGTGCTGGGAGATGTGTGACTTGGTGGCACGTGCAAGAAAAGCGTCTTCCCAACCCCTTCTCCCTGCCTAAAAGCATTTATTCTCCAGTACTTAGGTAAGTGTAACCTTGGTCTTCGTGTTGTTTGAAGTGAAAGCGTTCCTGTGTGAGTTCTTGGCTCTTGAAAGCAGTTGGCATCCTCTAGCAAAGTCTCATTGGATTTGTAGACACCGTGAGGTTAATACTCTGAGCATGCAATAATACGCCTTTCCTGGCATAAAGAATAAGATAATCGAATTAACAGGAGGAAAACATTAGCGTAGAGCAGGTCATGAGGCAGGACGAAGGTTGAGCCAAGTCTACTGATGTTTACTCCTGTGACGTGGTCGCTGTGACTGATGACAAAGTTGCAAGGATAGACAGCTGAGATCAATGACAGGCTGAGGATGAAGCTCCTCTGTTGTATGCTGCTCTGCAATGGGGTTCTTTTAAATTGCCTGTCTCTGTCAAACAAAAGATGAAATAAGTGCATAGAGTTTGCTCTGGAAAGACTCCCCCTATCTCCCCAGTACTTGCTCAGCATATTTTTAATAAGAGGAAGAATACTTTCCAGTTAGTCAGCTATAAGATCCTTATTTGTTTATTCCATTTGACTGAACCACGGAGGTCTAGGGGGAAAGTTCAGTGCTATGTTTGGGAAATAGGACACATGGTCTTTGCTTCTGCTAACAGGGGGTTGGTACTTGATGTCTCTGTCCTGCCACTGGTGTTAAAAATATTAAAAAGTGGCCCTCAAATGTGTCATGAATAGCTTGCTGAAAAGTATCCTAACTTCCCCAGAATTAAAATAATATGCGGCTGACAGCTTCACTTAAGCCTCAGTGCAGCGGGTGATTGGGAATTGGCTAAATTCCCCCTGCCCCGACATACCTTTAACAGTCACCAAGGTTTCCCACCATCTAACCTGCTACTGAAAAGAAAGTTATTACCTCCTTGCTAGTGCCAGTGGGGTGCAAGCCTGGCCGGGAACAGCCCTGAGAGATGGTAGCTGTGCTGCTGGTACAGCTCTGTGGGACAAATTCCTGCTGCTGAGGGACAGCCTTGAGGCACAAAGGGAGAAATGCAGAGATGCCTTCTGAGTCCTTTTACACCTCAGTGAGGACTGAACCAGAAATGCAGCCTGTGCCTCCCAAAGAAGAAAGTTTGTTCTCCTGGGCAAGCAGCCTTAAGATCCCATTTTCTATTACTCTAGGAAATGATTAGCCCTTGGGCACTGATCCTGTTTGGGGTGGAGCAGAGACATCGTGCAGCAGAACTTAACCCCTGTGGCCCTGAATCAGCAGGACATGAACACCTCTGTGCTCTGCTCCTGAAACCTCTCCGGGAGGTCAGAAAGCCACGGGCCCCTCTATCCTTTGGGCAGGACTATTTGCCATATCAAAACTACTATGGATTCTCTAGATCAGATAAACTGCTCTTCAAGACCTCTGTTCCCACTAAGGGATGGAGAAGCTTGCTTGTGGGGTGCCTGCTCTGGGGCAGGGACCACTATGAATCCCCTCTGACTTGGGGGGATCGCATGCGGGCAGCTGGGGAGTCGCGAGATTTCCCGAGGTGTCTGGGAGCTCCAAGAGTCACGGCAGGATACTCCGCTGTGGGGAAGTCCAACTGAAATGTTTCTTAGATGAAAAATAAGCAGTCTCTTCCTTTGACCTAATATGTCACAGTGGTTAGTTTTCACACCAGAGGAAGAAAACACTCTCAAAATGTCAGAGTTTGCAAGGAACAGAAATGCTGAGTGATCTGTGGCTTCTCTTTTTCGGGGCCCTAGAAGATGCATCAGCCAGCTATGTGCTTGCGCTTCCCTTTGGAAACACCATTGCTTTCTTCAGCTTTCTCAGACTGAAGCTTTTAAGGCTTTCTCAAGGACTGCAGACCTCCCTGTGCTTGGGCTCTTATCAAAGAAGTTCCTCAGGGCTGGAGGATGCAAAGAGGCTACTGTATTTCTTGGTCATCTTGAAAAGGACTTGCAGCCTCATCAGCAATCCCCTCTGGAAAAGTTTAGGAGCGATGCTGACCATGGCTGTGAAAAATGCCTGTGATGGCTGTCCAGTTGTAATTACGCAGCACCTGCAAGATGCATGGATAGGAGGGATGAGGGAGGGGTTTGGAGAATTTGAGGCATGAAGAAAAGACATCCTAAGAGCAGATAAAACTGAGGGGTTTGACTTCTCAGCTCAACATGTTTTCATTTATACTTATGCGGTATGCATGTCTAAAATATGTAAAAATTACTTTGCAAAGATTGAATCGATTAAACAATGGTCAAGGCAAGAAGAAAACAGGCCCTGCATATGAAGTAGGGCAAGGCAAGGGAAACTACTTTTAGGTCCATCATATATGATATCTAAGCATAGCATTCTGAGGTTGAATATAATGGATATCTTATTTTCTAGCAGTGCTCACTTGGTACATGTGATGTTGCTTTTGGCTTGAGCGTAGCCCATTGGGTGCATTTGCCGCTTATGACTCTTTCAGCGAGGTACAAGGGTTAGAGGATAGCTAAAACAAGTATCCTTCCCGCTCTTTGCGTATGTGTTACCTGGTGTCCAGTGACCACCCCAAAATGGATGTTACTTACAGCATTGCTGGTGGGCAGCTGTGAAGTTCTCACAAATCTGAATGCAATAGTGGAAACTGGAGCAGCCTCTGCTTTGCAGAAGGAGCATTTTTGTTCACAAAAATCATCGCTGGCTTAAGAGTGAACTAAGAGAAGCTGTCCTCTAGGCTGCAATGTGTTAAACACTTGCAGTCTGAGGCTCTCTGGTAGTCTCTAGCTGATGTTACCAGCAAAGGCCCCATTGAGCTCAAGTGGAGCAGGGCAGCGCCCAAGAGACAGATGGATCACGAGAGGCCTTTCCTATGCAAAGCTCTGGATGTGAATGTCTTGCAGATGCTTTGAAAGAATTAAGCACAGGGCTGTAAATGGAAAAGCAAGAAGGTCATGATGTAAATATTGCTGGAGTGGAAAGCCTTATCTATAAAGAAATAAAAAATGCACAGTCAGCGTTGCCAACCTAAACTAGACAGCTCTTGGAATGCAGGAGAGCTCTGAAATGAACACCTGGCTAGAAGAAAAGGCCTCCGACATGATAGCCATTGGCCAAGCTCCAGCATGGGAATGAGGACTATAAATCAGAAAACTTTCTCACTGATATCAGTGCCTGCGTAGGGTCTCAGCAGCGTGCGTCTCCCTGGATCGTGCAGGCGTTGCTGATACTAGGGTAGGTGGTCTGAGTCTCTCATTGTTCCTCTGACTCCGGTTGCCTTCCTCCTCCTGACAAGCCAGTCGGGGATTTATGGTGGGAGAGCGGCCCAATAAACTCTGCTAAACCAGCGGGGAAGCTTTCCTCGGGGCGTGATCTTCAGAGCAGCACAACAGAGACTGGGTGGCGAGAAGCCCTGGCTGCAGCTTGGGAAGCAGCTGTCCCCGTTTCCCAGCCCATGCCCACCACATGCTGGGTCCCTGCTCGTCCTGCCTCGTCTCTGCGGCAGCATGTGGCAGAGCTGATCCCTTGTGGAGCAGCATTTAAAAAAAAATAAAAAAAAAAAAATCACCTATGTTGGTTGCAGGGTGAATAGGTTTATACAAGATTGACCACCTTTTAATTTTGGACAATCAGTGTGGTTTTTTCCTTATGAAGAAAATAATTGCCATCTCCAACACGGCCGCGGTGTCCTTGTGCTTCAGAGCTGGTACCTGAAACCGAGGAGAAACAAAGCGCAAATCGTCAGCCCTAATCCACTGATCAAAGACAATCAAATGTATACATGGGAACAGCTAAGTGAGTTCTTCCATTCCTACGGAATCTTACGAAGCTTTTACTGGATTAAGTAAGACCAGGACCAAATAATTTTTTATGGTGGAATCTCCCTACCTGTAATACTTCATTTAAACTTTGTTTAAAACATCATCATTCCCTAGGCTTACCACCATGATTTTGTTGTTTTCAAAGAAATATTTTGAAATATATGCATGGTCATTCTAAGATTTGCTGTCTGTCTAGAAGGACAGATATGTTGTGCAATTTTGCAACCCCAGTTTTCACTGTCACTTTTACTACTAACATAAGTAGTTAAAATGGTTGCATTGTAACATCAAGTTTTCAAGTATGTCAAAAGCCAGTTGAGGATTTGCCCTTCTTTCTTCTATGTAAAAATTGAGTATGAAGTTTATATAGGTAACTTCAGTTCTGGGAAAATATTTGATATAACTTTCTTTACCAGCACAGTTCCCACCTGTAGGCAAATAACAAAAAAAAGAAGCCTTGGTGATTAATCTGCAAACAGGATGTGAGCAATCTGCATTGTTTCCATGTGTTAGTCAGCTAAAATACTCCCAGCAAATCCTATCCCTTTATCACCCTAATCCTCTGAGTCTGGAAGGAAAATGCAAAAGCATGTTCCAAATGGAAAAGCACCCGCAGCCCCTCTCCTTGTTAACAACTTGCTTTTCAACCTCACATCATCTCGGGGCATTATTTGACTTAACATTGAGCTCCCATTAGTATATGCAGAACAGACAATTCAATTTACCATCTCTAGAGCCTCGGCTGACAATTATTCCCTTGACACAAAACAAATGGTTTGGTTTTGTGCGTGTGCGCAAGATGCTTCCGACCACTGTACTTTCTCCCAGAGAATCACTCAGTTGCTCTTTGTTCTGGAAATACTGACTTTTGAATCTGGGAAATCAAACCACCAAGGCGACGTGTTGTCTCGGAGAAGTCATGGGCTGTGCATCTGAAACACACTGCTCTTCTGCTAGAGATATTAGCACTGTAAGCTGTATTCTCGTTTGCTTTTATTAGTTGTGTGTATCCACTGTTCTTGCTAAAAAAGGCACAAGAATCAACATCATGGATGTTGTTTGCCAGCAAACGATTTATTATGGTTTTACCCTAGGACACAAAAGTCTTCTGTGTCTTCATCTGGCAAAATCCAGCACTGCAGCCCAGCGCTTGGTATATCATCGAACCCTGGGTCTGTCACACAGGTGTGGGGAAGCTGCTGAGAGGAGCAAGCTCCAGGATAGAGGCTCCTTTAAGCAAAACTTCAGCCTGGGATCCCCGAGGAGGATAAGCAAAGGGAAGCAAGACCTGGTGCACTGGGTGGGGGTTTTGCAGAGAGTTATCAGTCAACAGCTGTAAGCCCAGGCTTCTTGCAGCTGATAACAGATCTGCTCATTCAGCCTGGCCACTCACGCATGGAAAATCAAAGATTGAAATCTCTTTTGGGGGGGAAACCCTAACCTTTAGTAAACTCCAGACTACCAGAAAACTGTCCTCAAGACACCATGTATAGCATGGGAAGATTCATTTAGCACTACTGCTTTTAAAGGTGCCTCTGCTGGTTATTGATCTGTGACATAGAAAGTCCACTCACCTCTTGCAGCAGGAAATTAGAAATGTCTATATTTGGGTTTCATGATTGAGTTCTAGGTCAGTAGCAGTTGACAGAAATATTGATGTTTCTCAAACTATAGTTATTCATGAGCCCATATTGCCTTCAAGCAAACTGGGGAAGGATGCAATTCCAACCTACCTTTATTTGGCTAACAACGCTTTCAGTCTCTTACTCTAGCAGACGCTAAAAAGCTCCCTAGTCTGTAAGGCTACATGCAACTGGGCACAGAAGGCTTTATAGGGTTTTTAAAAAATGAATTTCTGCATTTATGTCTAAATTGTTATAAAACATATGATTAACTCTGGCTGCCTTTAGGCTACCAAGTACTTCCATGCTTGGAGGGTACATAGTGGCTGCAGCCAGACTTGTGTCAGAGTGAGGATCCCCTCTCCTCCCTGTTTTTTATGGTAAGGAAGCCTAGGCACATCCCAGAAGCCAGAGCTGCTGCATCATCTGAAAAATTCTCAATCCGGATGATGGAGGGGACCAGGAGCCTGAAGGAATACGATGGCACATCCCAGTGGGAGTGCAGCCGATGGTTGCCCTGGAGCAGGGGAACAATGGAGAGGTCTCCATGATCCCTACCATGAATGTGCCGGTGGGAACAATGTACAAGAACAAGCTTCTGTATGAAAAAATACCTCTGTTCTCCCTGAATGGGCCAGCACCAAAGACATAGTAACAAGCCTGTACAGCCAGGACAGCGGCTCAGACCCAGAGTAGGAATAAGCCTGTCTATGGTGAGGGTGCTTCACGGGAGCCAAAAGGACTAGTGCTTTTTGGGAGGAAGATTCACTGCTATGTCCCAAAGACAAGCCTGACAGAACCTACGCAATTAACTCATTAGAGAGGTCCCTCAAAAGCTGGTGGTGCTCAGCATCCTTCTGCAACAGCTTGGCACCTCCTGGGGTAGCCGTTTATAAAGTCCAGAGAGCACTTTCCGGCTGAAAGGCACTAACTATGCAAATGCAATGTGAGTCATTATTGTTATGGTCCTTTCATGTTCTTACTCAAATCACCGATGCACCTTTGTGTCCAGCTGACCAAGCAGTATTTCTTGCATTATAGGATTCTGATTCCACTTCCATTGTTAATGTTCATTACTTTCTTGGAGAGCTACAATTTCATTATTAATACATCAGTGTAACAGAGTACAGATTACATAAATGCATTTCTGAGCATTAGTTAAATATTAGTTTTAAGAACAAAATATGCTTCCTCTGCCAACAATATGCTCCTTCTTGTACAAATACTTTATGGCTATGATTGCAAATGTACATGGAAAAGCCTGTTATTCTCTTCAAAAAATATAGCAAAGTAAATATTTGCTTACCCTCTCCTACTTCTAAGGAAAATCAGCATTGCGAGTTTGATGGGTGGTTACCGTGAATGCTTGAATCTGTCCAACGATAATACCCGTAAATTTAAAAGCTGTTTGTTATCTTTCTATGAGAATCAAAGAGTGAGTTCCTATTGTCCGATCTGTTTCAGTGGTACAACCTATGGCTGCGGTGTGGTAATCTCTAACTTTGGTGGTCTGACTAGCCCTGTCTCGAGAACTGATGTTGTTCAAGCTAAGGAGAGTCCACAGCTGAGCGGTGGGATGAGAGCAGGGTGATGACCATACTCTAGTGTCACCAGTTTCAGAGCTGAAGCTGGTCCAAAAGCTGACCTAGCTGCAAACAGGTATCTGGTGCGTGGATGTGATGTAGCCAAAGCATTTCTTTGCTGCTGCCAGACCTGGGCTGCAGCTGCCTGTGGGACTAGGGAGGCTCAGAGCTGGTTTTGGTTGATCCTATTACAATAGCAGTTGAGTTCTTGGAGTATCTTGTTGTGTTTTGACCCTCTTGGGAGGCAGGGGAGTTTTACTACGCTGTCTTCACAGCTGCGAAACCCAGGTAGAGATAGCTGGGGCCAAACTATGCCAAACCTCCCTTGTGCTCCTGGGCAGAAGCAGGTGCCTTGTTGTGTGCCTGGGGGGCTGCCTCCCTCCCTGCCAGCCTGGGACAGACGGATATTGTGGCCACAGCCGGCCGCATCAGGGATCTTCTGTCCTGCGTGGATTCCTGGTGTCATTTTGGTCCATTATTATGAGCGAGACAGTCTCTGCTCCAGGTCCCATCTCTTGAAACGCAGCAGGACTGGGCTGCTTTAGAGGAAAGTTCCTGTGCTTTAACGCTCCCCCCTTGCCCTGTGCTTTTTGCCTTAAAACTTAACTCAGGGGTTGTTCAGAAATCCTCGGAGCAGGAACGCTCTCAGTCTGTCCAGGGAAGCCTCGATGCTTGTGCTGCTGCACTCATCGGTTTTAGCACATCGTTTGGGGACCTCTTTAAAATGCAAGATAGTTATGTTATCTCCTTCATAGATACTCATGGGACTGATGCTCTGGTGGATTAAATTATTTTATACATTGTAAACATTAGGCTGATGGAGCTGAAGTGCTGAGGTCCTTTTTTAATCAGAGGCACCAGATTAACTCGCTTTTAGTCTTTCAGAAACTCACTCTTAATGAGTTTACCATGATATAGGTCCACAAATTTCCTGTCTAGCTTCTTTTGGCACTCTTAGATAAAAATGCCATCTGGGAAGGAGATTTATTGGTTTTGAGATGATGTCCCTTCCTTATCACCTTGTTCTGCTGGCCCTGAGCTCATCCCAAGATAGCAGTACTTACCTAGACAGCATCAGTTTCTGTCAGACACAAATTGTGGAAAAATTAATTTAAAATACCTTGACCTTTCTACCCCAGTAAGATAGGATATTTTTTTTCCATAGTAAAACCTCTTGCTAATGTAAAATGCTTACATATATACGTATATAAATATGTATGCATACAAATAAATACAATCTCTAGCTGCTTTCTTGTTATATTCTACTCTGCTTCCACTGTAAACTCTGCCTCAGTTTTGTCATGGGAGGATTTTTATTTTTTATCTGCATTTATATTTTGCAGAAATGAATTTGGAGCTTCGAACAGCATCTATTGTTGTGCACTAGGATGCTGATGCCAGCCAGGGGGGTTCTGTGGCATAATTTTAGTTACAGACTCTTCAGCTCGACACACTTTTTGCTATGTAACTCCATACATATGGCTGCCTTAGATGGAGGGATGGGTGCAGATGCTGGGTGAAGCTTGGCTGAAGCACCATGGGTACTTCAGGATGATAGGAACTTCCCCACTCTCCATTTCTGTGGCTCTGTGGGGCCGCAGGAGACTGTAAAACATTGTTGTGGCAAGATGGCACCAGAGAAACGAGCACAAATGCTCACTGCTGCAGGGGACCAGAACTCTTCCTCGTACCCAGAAACCAAGCAAAGGAGAAAAACTTGGAAAGAAATGATTAATGGCTATAGAAGCTGCCAGGGCTTGGGATGCATGCATGTTTGCATGTGTTTGTTATGGTAAGGTAACGTGGAGGACAGAGCTCATGGTTGTGCTCTGTGTGCTTGAGCTCTAGCATAGCACTTGAAATTTGTTCAAGACCTTTAAAACAAAATCATCCCGTATCTTTTTGCAAACTTTCTATAGTAAAATGCCTTACCCAGCAGTTACGTAGAAAAGACAAAATAGGAATATATTTCTTACTCTGTCTGCCTGAGCTGTAGGAAGGTTATTCCTTTATACTCAAACTTTGATATTGAGGGATAAGTGTATCCTGGTTTTAGTTGCCCGAATTCCATTCCTGCACAGAGCCTGGCTGTGACTGCAGAGGTGCTGCTCCTTCAGTGAGTAAAGAAACAAATGTTGTTTCTTGTAGGAAAAATGAGTTTGTGTTTTCTGAAATGCGTGGAGAAAGGATTGTGCATGAATCAGGGGAGGGTGTAGCAATTTGCAGTGATGTTCATAGCATCATTTATTAATTACAATAAGAGCAGATTGTAATAAGGCCTCTGTAGTTTGTCCAGATTTGTTCTGTTGCTCGTGGCTGACTAAACTTGAAGGGACTCCCGGGCATTACACCTGGGAGTAAAAAACAAGCTCTGCTGGAGTTATTAAAAAGCATTTAAAGTGTGTGTGCACTTTTAAATGATTAAATTTATCTCATGGTAATGCAGCCATGTGTTGCATGGAAGTAGAAGGCTGTTTCAAGGAACGCATATGATATGCGAGGTGGGAAATGGTGTTTCTTCCAAATGTCTCTTAAAAGCGTTGCCTTACTTTCCCTGCACTTGTGCTTTATTCCCATGTGTTGGTGTCACCTCGTGTTCCTCGCAGCACAACGTTCCTCTGATGTAGGAGGCTGGTTAATTGGTTTCAAGGGATGACTTTACAATGATTTCTCTTTCCTCTGAGTCTTCATACCTAGAGGGAAGGAAGCTGATACACACGCAAAATTCATTTTTGCTTTACATCTCTCAAATTTGTGCTTAATAATCTCGTCTCTTCCTCAGCACTGTGTTTTTACCACAGTGTCCTAATCCAAGCACTGATCTCGCTTTCACTTAGCGTCTGAGCTCTGATGAGCTGTCAACACTTGACGCCGTCCCTTTCGCTCCTTAGCCTCCCATTTAAGAGTGGAGTATTTGACTCTCTCGGTGGTTCTAGACATCGGCTAGGGAGACAGGGTGATTTTTACAGGACTCTTTTAGAGGAATATTTTGTATTTGTTGCCCTGCTAATGGAAGATGTGAGAGCCACATTGCCCCTATCCCAGCATTCACGAGGGAAATTATCATCATGTCAAATTACAGCTGCTGACTCCTGCCAGACAATCCCCTGCCTTATCTTATCTATCTACATTTTTTAATGCCATGCTCATCATCATGGCATCTAAGTGCCTTAAAAGTTTTCCATTGCTTCAGAGGAAAGATACATTTATGGGTGTGTTAGTGGAAAACTTTCCCTGGTTCTGGTTATTTGGTCGATCTGTGTGAACAAGGGTGATAAAGGTTAAAGTGAAATAGCACTGAAAAAGCGACCTTCCAGTGCAACAACCTTTTACTTGACAAACCTGATCCTTGTTGATATTTTGTCCAAAATACGTCGTGTGCCTTTTACTTCTGGATATGTTTAGGGATTAGCTGGATTCTGCAATGCTTCTGGCACCGGTGGTGGAGTGAGCAAGCATAAGCCCGTGCTCTGCTCCAGTTCATGCTTTCACAGTATTAATCTGCTGTCTTCAGCTGACAGCGATCTTGGGTCTGGTTGGAAGCATTTGAGGCTTTTTGGTTGCCAAGTAGATGGCACGTTCATTGGAAATAAAACAGTTTGTCTTCTGCATTTGAGTTTCACTTTGCAGTACACATTGTAAGAAAACCCGATGCAAAGGCCGGTGCATGTTAAATAAAGCAATTTAAACTGGGAATTGCTGAGATGGCAAGAAGGCCACAAGGGATTTCTTCTTCATTAATCACATTTCTGAGCAAGACCATCGTTTATGTCTCATAAATGTTCTGGGATGTCAGTTGTACCCAACTACTGACTATTTTTCAACCTGTACCAAAAAGCATGAGAACGTAATATAAGGATTGATATGTATGTGTGTATACAGGCATGTGTTTCTGCGTGTGTGAGTGCTGCCAGCACACTTCATAGAGTGGATCTGTGTCACTAGCTATTCTACTGTCCGCAGCTGACTCCTGTTCCTCAGTCTCCAGAGGTCTGGTCTGGATGTAGCCACCCGGCTGATGCTGGAGACCAAAGGATCACTTCCCAAGCACTGCCTCTGTCCTTGTGACACCTCTCAGCTTTCAGGTTCCTTGTTTGACTCCTGGGATATCAGATCTTGCCCGTGCAGTGGCTGTAGTTGCTATTCTGCCTTTCCTAGAGATTTGTGCTGTTGAGTCGCGCTGTGCATATTTGCTGCCCGGCTCAGCGGTAGGCAGCAGGCTGTGAGCGCTTTGATCCTCTCCTCAAGTCACAGCTGATCCACTGAGATCCCTATGTGATCTGACAGCTCTTCATGTTTTCACCCCTTGACCTAGAGAGGTGTTTGCAAAGTTAGCGGGCCAAAAGCAAGCTTTTATTATTTTGTTATTTGCAGCCATCTATGCTTGAGCCTATTTTCTCGTGACTGTGACCTTATTTTCAGAGCTTCTCTATCAGCTGGGAAGGGTGATGCTTGCACTCTTTGCTTTGGTGATAATTTGGCTGGAGGGGGCGGCAGGCCAGGGGGGTAGATATTTCATAGATATTTCAGACACTTTACTATTATGTCCTGCTGGTGTAGAGATTTCAAAGCAAACAGTAGTAGTAAATGCAGATATCCAAATCAAAAGGAATTGCTGTCTGGCAGCTGGTGCTTCCATCTTGCTAAATCTTGGGGAGGGGGTGGACAGAGGTGTCTTGGTGCCAATGAAAACATTATTCTAACTCACTTAACATCTTACTTCGCCATATTGCAGATTTTCTTTTCTGTATTTTAGTGCAACAGCAACTTGCAAACAATCCCAGTGTTTCATCTGCAAATCTCTGCACTGTCAAAAATCAATTTGTTCTGCTGACATGTTCAAAAAGAAAGAAATCACAACAAAACACAAGAAGGAGAGAGCTTAATTTGGCTTGCAGACTGTACTTCATCCCACTCAAACGTAGTCAGTGTAAAGCAAATAAACTGCAGCCGTGTGGGTTCTGCTATAGGAGCCGGTGCGCTGCCTTTGATCTTGGAGAAAGTATGAACCTTCTGGATCTGACTCAGCAAGGTTCTCCTTCATGCGCCTAATAAAAAGCATGCAAGCCATCCTGTTGAAGTCAGTAAGATTATCCATATGCCTAAATTTAAGCACATGCTTAAGTGTCCTGCTGAACTGTTAATGAAGGGAGGTTTCCATCTCTCTTGGACAGCATTGCTTAGACTTCCACTGAGCTGTGCTACAGCAACGGCTGAAGTTGAGAGGAAACAAGAGAGGGGAAGGGAGATATTTAACCCGGGTCCTCCTTCAGAAGCCAGTTTTCTTGCTGCTTAAGGCACAGTGCTAAAGACTGTGTGATTGGCTTTGCTGCGTGCTGAAAGATTGCTTCCTCCAAGCTTGTGCTCTAATTTCCTGCCTTGTAATTAGCTCTTCCACATGGTTACCCCAATGTGCACAGCATGCAGTCATATGATGAGCTTATGCCACTGGACATCCCCAGCGGGCAGGATCACAAGGCAGCGCATTAAATCCTGCTGTCCAGATCTGCCGGACCGTAACGCAGGCTGACGGCGGCGGATGGGGGCTGGCTGCGGAGAAACGACCCCTGCGTGCAGGGACTTGGCTGAATTTGGGCAGAAAGGGATTACTCCAGTTGGGGAGGCAAGAGGCACTTCTAATTGCAGTAGTAGCGTTTTCAGATGGTTGTTTTGAGAAGCACAGTGCCTCGCCTGTGCCTGGAGGACCACAGCAGATACATCAGCTGGGGGAAGCTGGTCCCGCTTCGAGACGCCTGCTGCCCCTGGCACCTGTTGTGCGGGGGCTTCTGCAACAAGCTGCGCCAAGGCATCCTTTCCCTCTAAACTCGAGGGGAAAAAAGGGAAGGAGAAGGATCCAGTGCTCAGGAGTAGTGTCTGAGCACCTTGCCCTGGGAAATCGGATTCCCCCGTGCTGGTTTGTCCTCCAAAGAAGCGTAGAGACGATGCTGCGTCCTCGCAGGCAGCTCCAGCCTCGGGCAGGGGCCACCGCCACCAGGCGTCCCCCTGGCTGCTCACTGCTCGGCCTCCCCGCTGGCGTGGCCGGCCCTGGGGGTAGGGGCAGCTGCAATTCCCCCCAGCCCATGGAAGTCACTGGGCAGCACTGACCTTTATTTGCCTCTCCATTATGTCTTAAGGGCCAGGTTTTCATACAGTGCAAATTGGCGCCTCTCTGCTAACTCCCATGCATGGCACTTGAGAAGCCGAGGAGAAGTGGTAGGAGGAATAATGGGGGGATATGCTGTGATTTTGTCAAATCTGGCTTGGACTGGGTTACAAAGCTTTCTCTGCATGGAGGGACATGACTGAAACGGGCAGAGTTTGGCTCCAGGTTTCACAAAGCAAGATTTCCCCTTTCTTTGAGTACCTGTGGTTCCCCAATTAAAATCTTAACCTGAGGCGACAGATGTAATTTCATTGAATCTCTTCCTTCAGATCCCAAGGATACTTTTGCGCTATTTTCTGGTTTATAAGGTTTTATTTTAAAGCCTCTTTTTTCAAAGTGGTGTTTGGTGTCTTGTTGCTTTTATGTCAAAACAACTGAAAGCAAGGTGACCTGAACTCTTTTCCAGAGTCATGGTAACAGGAGGGCTGATGAACACAAACAAAGTCAATCCCAAACTTTTGAATGATGTCAGATCAGCCTCCTGATGAGAAAAATGAAGAGGGGAGAGGGGAGAGAGAATCTACTTGAAGGTACCAACCTGGATATGGTAAAGCATCTCATAGTGTTAAAACTATTTAAAACGTTTCCAATGTTTTTTACAAAATATTGCTTGAGGGTTAGCTACTTGTGGAAGGATGAAAGTTATCTATAAGGATATTTCCGTGGCGGGAGACTTGCACCGCAATAGGTGGCTATTCTGGCTGTTCAAAGGAACTCACGGTCCTTCCAAGTCATGATTACTCAAGAGTCATCCATGACCAAAACTGATACATCCTATCAACAGCAAACACCTTATTTTAGCCCTCTTGATTGTTGAGAGTGGGCCGTGAATCGTGTCTCTCTGCCTCATGCCATGTGTTGCGGTCCCACCAGGGGCTGCTCCAAGCATCTGCTGTCCTGAGGACTGGCTGCGGACCACCAGCTCGCAGAAGCACCACGCGAAGCTGCAAGCCCTGGTGGAGCGAGGATGGCTATCGGGGCTGGGGCTTGCAGCCCCACTGGCTGGGAATGGCTTTGCGAGCCTCATGGCTGCGGGGGCAGGGGGCTGAGTGGGCATCCCACAGGGGTGTTGGTGAAGGATTGGCAACATAGGTTGGACCCACTTATTCCTCTGACTTCCGAATGTGGTGATTCTTATCTTTTCCTGAGCATGACCTGTGCCCTTGGGTATCAAACGGGTCATTTTGAGCCGCAGGGAATGAGTCCCAGAGGCACATCGTGTTACAGGATGGGTGTGACTCCTTGCCAGGAAGCAGCGGCAGTCTTCCTCTTGCCTTGCCTTTCCCCCATCACAAGAACTACAACCAGAGTGCAAGGACAACTCCTTCCCTGCCTGCATTTCCAGCCCCGGTCACCTAGTTGTGTGGATTTCTCACACGTTCAAGCATGACACTTCTCTGACGACAACCCCCACAGAGAAAACAGCCCCCCCAGTTGCTGCTCTTCTTGTGTTGTCTGCGCAGGGTGTTTGTTTGCAGAGAGCTTGCATTAACACTCCATACTGCCTTAGACTAAGCAGACTAATAGACTCTTTCAACACCTCCGTAGCGCTGCCTGCTGTGGTAATCATTCAGCGGTCATGGCTCTCTGCAAACAGCAGCACTGAACTCGCCGTTCAATTACCAGTTTATTATTCTAAGACGTCTGGGGAGCGGAGTGGTGATAGCCATATGCCAATACGGCTGTGGACTGCTTGTGAAGTTCCTCGTGGGACACCGAGAGCGAAGCCAGGGATCCGAGCATTTCTCTTAGGCTGGTGACTGACAGCATCTGACATGGGCTTAAAATAACCCACCCCAGAAAAGAAAACACGGCTGCCTCTGAATGAAGAATTCCTAATACGTGAAAACTGAGCTCAGAGGTGGGTGCTTGCATTTGGGAGTCAAGGTCGAGGTGTGTTGACGCACCAGGAAACCCTGCGTTTGGTGGTGCTGGTTCAGCGTGCTCGCAGGCAAGTCCTTCCAGCACTTAAGAACTTGGTTGTTTTGGGGTTTCGTGAAGCCACCATGAAACAACCCATTTTTTGCTGAAATTCAGAACTGAAGCGAGAACTGATCCTCACTTTGGGCTGATGAAAGCTGAGTCTTTCCTGGTGCTGACACTCAGCCTCTGGCTAGAGAGGGTCTCACGCTGTAGCACTTGTTCTGGGCTGGTTCCCGCAGTGATTCTTGGAGGAAAGCTGGGGCACAGAGACTGAAATAACAAGAACCAATCATCATGAAAACACATCTGCTGGGTTAGGAGTGTGTATGCTTTGTAAAGTGTGACTGCTGTTACAGGCTGTTAAAGAAAGCTCAAACTCTTCTACAGCGCTGGAAAACTGAGCTCCCTTGAAATATTCAGTTATGCCAAGAAAAAATAAAGAAAAAAAAAATTTCTCTGTGGCTCCAGAAATTTGAGGATGCCTCCCAAAACTTTATTCACTCCTTCCAAAATGTCTATGCAAAAAAATTGAGCTTCTTATGACTGGATTGTCAAACAAGAATTGCTTCTAAAATTTTTCCATTCACTAAGTAACTTCCTCAACTATGTTTTAGGTTTTTTCTTTTGTTTCTGCTCCCTGATCTCTCTCTCTCTTATCTTCAATTCAGTATATTCCAAATGCATGCTGAGGGTGTCCATGCTAGCTTAGCAAGCGGAAGGATGCGTTGGAAATTTTCTGAGTTGGTATAATCCAAAGCAAAACATTGCTGCTTTTATTGGCCAAGATACACGATCATTCCTCCTCTTAACAGGAAGGCATCCAAGAGATAAGGAAGTTAAATCAGACGAGTGTGTGCATTTTAACATCTCTGAAACCCTGCTTATGCTATTATGCCTCATTCCTTGTTATTGCTGACTTGTGAAAAGGATAAATCTACCAACAGTAAAATCCTACTGGTAGCTTGCTTATTCCAAATTCCTCTCTTGTGCTGCAGCACGAGCGTTAGAAGTAATTCTCTCATGAGGCAGCTTGGAGTCAGAAACTTATTTTGTGTGATGGGGGTTGGTGCCGGTCCCCGCGTGTAACAAGCTGGTTGGTAAAGCGTGTATGTTTTATCTGTCAACAAGCGGAGTGCTAGGCATGGGATCGTTGGAAAAAAGAGAAGTAGGAGTTGCAGAATCTGACTGGGGAAGTGCCTTTTCATCCCTTCATATTCCAAAAATATCTGATGCCAAGATTTTGGTTTGGGAGCAGAGTTGACTCTGTAGCAGCAGAGTGGTGCGTAGGGTGGAGGGGGAAGAGGGAGGAGAGGGCAGGTGAGGAATGACTGCTCTGATGGGGGATTAAGGATAATGAAGGATCTGCTGATTGCAGGAGTCTGCTGACTTAGAGGGACCAGGGGGGTGAAGAAAAGGAGGTAAAAGAAAGGCCTATGGAAAGGAGAGAGGTTTAATTAGTGTTGTCTGAGAGAAAGGAAGAAGAAAATGAGAGCGCCAGGACAGATAAAGATGAGTAGAAAGCAATACCTAAAGATTTGCAGGGTATGCAGAGTCCAGGTTTCCTCAGTGTTTTCTGACACCAGTTCTATCCCGGGCATCTTAGAAGATGCTGAGGATTCAGCGGGAGTCGTGGCTCTGTTGCGTGCTGGTGGGTGGGGTAAGTTCCCATCTCCCAGGGATGTGGGGCCAGTAGGGCTATCGGACATGAGTTTTGGTCATGTGCATCTAGGTATAAATCAAGCAGCATGATGACAGCGAGCTGATTTCCCACCTAAACTAAAGCATTGCTGCGTTTGGAGGTTTTAGTGGCATGGCTCTGTGAAAATACAGGTCTGTACCTCAGATGTCCTTGCGTATACATTTTAGATGTTTCTATGAGGAAGAAGCCTAAGGATATTAGGGAAATAAAAAGACCAAGCTTTGATTCAGGCCTACGTTAAAAAAGCTACTGAAAAATAGGATTTTGTTAAGCATCCCATTCTTGTTCAGTTTCAGCAGAACTTTGCTTTGTGAGTAGGTTTGGAGATGTCAGGCAGATGATGTGACAGAGTAGCATTTCCTACCTCAAAAACCAAAACAGATATACATCTAAAATTAAGGTTTTGTTTGGCAAATCTTGGGGGGGAAAAAAAAAATCTTCCTTGCTACACAATGAGGCTGCATTAATGGGTATGTGAAAACGTCCATTAATATTTTCATTAAATCTGTCTGCTACGTGCACACACCTATCCATTTATGTGGTCTTATGTATACAAGAGGACACACAAAAACATATGTAGAAGGTGACTTTAATGCACAAACATACTTCCAGTGACCTCAGTAAGAGAGATGAATCTGCTTCGTACTGAACAAACCACTTGGGAACTGCAGTGGTAGTGATACTTTCTGCTTCGTGAGCAGAGATGTACACTGGAGAGAGCTCGGCCGGCACGGTACGCTTCACAGAGCCTGATGTGACTCGCTCTTTTGAACTGCGAGCGTCACAGAAGTGCATTGGCTGCATTTGTTGAGCAGTACCACCCCATCGCACAGTGCACGTTAAGTAACGCATCTTCCTTTCAAGGCTCTGGCAGGGAATGCAGTGCTTTGTGCACTGCGTGTCTGACTCCCAATCCTATTATTTTACATGGAAAAAGGGCTGCAGTCCCAGGTTATTCCTGGCATGGTAATGAAGCCAAGCACTTGCACAAAGGCAGAGGTTTGGGCCATATTCAGAAGGTGGGGATGTAATCCATGATGTTATCCCCTTCATCTGTATTTCACTGTGGTTTGGATGGTTATGAAAGCAACAGGTTTCCTTCATGTACTGGAGAGGTACCTTGGAGTATTAGGGTCTGGCTCCGTCACAGAATATTTTAATTGCTTTTTCACCTTGTATCATTTGGGGAAGCTGCAGATTGCGTCCCTGAAGCAAGATGTGAGTGTCCAACCTCCACCCGCTCTTTCTCCTCCCCATTTAGGCACTCCTGTTTGTGCAAGGAGTAGCCAGCAAAGGGCGTCTGTGCATGCAACTCCCTCCTCTTCGGTGGAATTACATCTGGGGATGAATTTGGCTCATTGCGCTTGCTTGGAAGGACCCAAAGGGTAGCTCCTATCACATCTCGTGGCTACCACCTTCAGCCAATATTAATAGTGATTCTTGCATGGTCAGCGAATTCTTCAGGAGGAAAGAATCCACCCTTAGTCTGCATGCATATTGCAAAGGATGTTTTCGGCGGTGTGCAGCTGTAATCAGCAGAGCTCAGCTTGGCAATTTTAATCCCCTGCTGTCTAGTTTGGGGCTGCTTGTTATGCAGCCAGCATTCATTCAACATAATGGTTGCTACCTGCCAATGTGCTTTGAGGGATATTGTTAGCATTAAATTTGCCATTTACATTTTCATGTTTGACATAATTGAGGAATGAATGCTCTTATGAAAATTAAACTTGTGGTCCTCCTGGACTACTGTAACCCTGTTAAAATGTAATGCGATTCCTGATGCGTCTTCTTTAGGTTTTTATTAAATAGAATATCCGTATGACTAATTCCCCTGGCCTAAATGTAGGCTGGGAAGGACCATTATTGATAGGGCTGAGCACAAATGGCCCTCTATACTCAGCCTCTAATGGCCTAATAATGCATTATACTTGAATCAGAAATACTTTGAGTTGTAGTGCTTATTGCCATTATTGAAAACACCTGGATGCTCCATTCATCAAGGTTACATCAAAATAGGCCCATTTGTTTATTAGTCTGTCAGTAAACATCTTTATTTAGTTTCATGTTCCTCTGCTCTCAGTAACATCGGAGAGGACAAGACCATGTAGTGTATCTTTCTGTGGTTTGCCGTTATTAGTTTTCCCTGAAAAAGAAAGATAATGAAAAGTTTGGATGGCTTCATAAAGAAAACATTTTTCTTGGGCAGCCTTCTTTTTTTCCTTTCCCTTTTAGAAGACGAGGTTAAAGAAAAGCCATTGGGTTTGTAGTCAGGATGACCAAATTGCAGAAACGAGCAGATTTGCCAGACTGAGATTTTAAAGCGTGTTTTATGGCAGGCAGCCTCCAGAGTATCATGCTCCCGCTGCTACAGCTTTTCTCTGCCCGGTGGGGTTTGCCATGCGGGGGATGAGGATGCTAAGGGAGGGGTACAGCTGCTGGGCATCCCCAGCGTTCACAGCCAGGCACCTCGCACGAGGGAACCTGTGCCCAGACAGGCAAGTTATAGGATTGAAGCCACGACGTATCTCTGTAGTGCTGTGAGCAGACATCCTACTTCATTGTAAGCACGTCACTTAATTGCTTTCGCCCCTCTTCCTTCCCCCACTGGCAAAAGGATGCATTAATCTGTGTTTGCCAATTGCTTTCAGGCTGGCTAGGGCTGAGGAAGGTGGTCCCGGTTTCCAGCTAAAGAGGAAAGAGTTGTTGAAATAGTTTAGCCCTGCAAAACCCCATCCCTCTCAGGCTAGCTGAAATATTTTTTCCTTGTCAGCAAATGTTAGCTTTGACTATTTATTCAGGTTTTCTTCTGAAAGGGAAAACTTTAAATATGACATTTTTGATTGTCATCTCAAAACAGTGAAAAGATCAACATTTGAGAGTGAAATGTTTCGTGTTTTTTTTTCCCCCCAATGTTTTGTTTTGACATTTCGCAATCAAAATTCTTCAGAATCTGCAGTTCCGTGGAGATCGTAGCTGGAAATCTGATGCAGAGCAGACAGCTCCAGCACCACTTTGGAGGTGCACCAAACTGCAGCTGAACCAGAGCTTTCCTTAGTTCAGGCTGGACAAGAAAGCATTATTCTTGGGAGTACTACATGACCCAGTGTTTGATGCCAGCCATGAAGCATTTGTACCTTGGCTTTAAAGACAGGCACTCTCATGCATGTTATTGGCATTTATGTTGACGAGTTTAGTTATACCACCTCAGCCCTGCTCCCTGTTGCTTAAGTAATCTGTCCCTTATGCTAGATCTCAAGAAACCTAGTCCGTTCCTAGCTCTATGGTTGTACTATGGCTCGCGTAGCACTGCTGCAGCGTCAGTGGTCGGATCCTCAAGGCAAGACTTCTGGGGGCAGGGGAATGGAGAAGTTACAGTGTGTGTGCGTCAGTAAGTGGCATGAAACATTAGAAGGCAGAGCTCCTGCAGGTTTATCTGGGTCCATTTGCCAAGTAACTTGAAGAAAATGGGTGACCCGAATGGGGGTCACACAAGGGATTGGCTAGAAGATAACTGAGTTTTAATTTCTGAATTCTTTGCCCTTGCCATCCTAGACAGCCAGCAAGGAAAAGAGTAAATATTTCTGTGGTCTGCTTACAGAGGGTTTGCTGCTGATACAGGTCAGTGTGTGAGTGCACTGGTTCCAGATCATATGCCTGCTGCTGGTAGTACTGAATTGCTGTAGTTGGTGTTTGAGGTATTCAGAAATACCAGGGCAGGTCAGTGGCTTTTTTTGATGCTTAAAACCCATCCAGTTTGTGCTGGCGAGGACAACTTTCCTGTCCTCCTCACCTGGGGGCTCTTCAGACCCATGAAGGGGGCAGCACTAAACCTGAACCTCAGCTTCAGTCTGTTGCTTGCGGTGCGTTCCCCAGTGCCTCGCCCTTCAGTGAGAGACCAGGACCCAGCCTTGCAGGGGGCATGACAGCTGCAGTTAAATGGGATTTGCACTGAAATATGCCATATTACGGTCCTCTGATGGCTTAGGTCATGGCTGTCTGAAGTAGGACACTGTCAGTTAGCAAAACTATTTGGCAATTTTGACAATATCTCTTTGAATATCTTCCCTTCCTGCAAAAAAAAAAAAAAAGAGTAACAGCATTTTACCCTCTCATGGGGGAAATATTGATGCGTTTATGGCAGCAAATAAGAGGAATGCTGAGCAGGGAAAGACCAATGCTGAGTTTCATATAGGGTTTGGAGTTGCACATGAGCTAAGGCATTGGCCTACGCTTCAGGGAATACAAGAAACTTGGGGTTTGCATATGCAATGAAGCAGAGGTCTGGAGCTGTGTAACCCAGATTAGGTCATATGGATAGGAGGCAATTTCAGTCTGAGGCGGGGAACACTTGCAACCTGGATGGTGTTAGCTGGTATTACCAAAATGACTAGGAAC
This sequence comes from Mycteria americana, assembly GCF_035582795.1. Classification (NCBI taxonomy): domain Eukaryota; kingdom Metazoa; phylum Chordata; class Aves; order Ciconiiformes; family Ciconiidae; genus Mycteria; species Mycteria americana. Next base: position 54,583,973 of record NC_134366.1, read on the forward strand.
TCCCTCTTATGCCTTCTTGAATTTGCTATACAGAGCTTCTGGAGTACTGTTGCAGGCCTAATTCCTCTCTCCAGACTCCTCCTGCTTCATGTCCATCCAACTTAAATTCTGGCAAGATGCATTTCCTGGAGGTTCGTACTCTTTTGTTGCTGTATGCTTTATTTTTCCCTAAGCATAGGAGGATACAGCACAGAGCAGGCTGAGCAGCAAGACAGCTTATACGTTATGGAATAATTTGGACAATCTACAACTGATCTTAGTACATTTGGGCTATTGTTTTATTTTGCAATATGTATAATTTTGTTCAGAGCATGGGAAGAGAATTAGAAATTGAAACACTATAATCCTTAAAATTTATTGAAAGGAAAGAAAAACCTTGCTCTGAACCCTAGCAAAAAGAATTATATTAGTATTGGCTTCCTCAATGCTCACATCTATTGAGTTTCTTCGATTATTAAGAGAAGCAGTGAATACTTGCAAACTAATCCATCTCTAAATCAATCTTCTTGTACAGCCGTTCAGGATCAGTGAGCATAAGTTCATGATGTTGGAAGAGAGAATGATATGACAAGATATGAGGCAAGTGGTGCCACAGAGCAGTAAACACGTCTGAAACACCTGCTATCAATTACGGCTATTTCTACAGTGATCAGTTTGATGGGAAGGATTTGGAGACAGGAGCAAAGGAGATTAGAGATCTTCAACCACAAGTGGGAGAAGATAGCTCAGAGTAAATTAGTGTTCATATTTAAAGAGAGAGAGGCTGTCTGTTAATATAAAACTGGCACAAAGATCTCAGATTTAGAGCCAGCCTTGCAAATATTGTATGAGCCCGTGAGCCAGAATTCCCATGTCCTACCACAGGTTTGACTTGCAGCAGGGCTCTGCTTAGTCACTGAGGTAAGAAAAAGGAAAACGCCTCCATATGCAGAATCCTGCCAGCTGCTTCTCTAATTTGAAGGTACTGAAAATCTCTAAGAGCCTCAGGTTTTAATCCAGATGTTCACAGATATGTGAAAATTGTTTCTGGATATGTGGAAATGCACATCAGTCTGAGAGGCAGAAACAACCTAAACCTGAACAGCCCATGTGAATTAAGTATTTTACCCTCATACGCACACATAAACTGCACAGGCTGCTTATGGTTAACTGTTCTTTCAAGATGTAAACACCGGAGAATCTGGTCTCTTGCTTGTTTGTATTCAAGCTAGTAGTGAAAGCACTGACCCAGAAAATAGGAGATCCGAGCTTCCTGGCTCAGGGTTGCGGGGAGGTCTGCTTTCCAGCTGGATTCCCAGCCTGGCGCTGCCTCCTGCGAGTCGGTTACCCGTGCATTGGGCGCGATGCTTTCTTCTAGCCTTGCTGGCTAATCTGGCTGGTGATAAAGCTCCAGCCTACTGGCATGCCTCCCAGGCAGCGGGACCTTGAGCCTCGTTCACCTTGTCTGCCCCATTCCCGCCCATGTGTCAGGAGAGGGTCAGAACGTGCAGCTTGTAAGGTTTCTAGGGTCAGTCGTCCCCTGCTTTTGGTTTGTGGAAGAGCACACCGCACCCACTGAACTGGAGGGAAAGCAGAACTGTGACCTGGTGGTCAGAGACTTAATCCTGGTCTGTGCTGACTACCAAGGACTCCTTAGGTTAAACAAGTGCTGGATGAAAACCAGACACTTCACTACCACCTCCCCGCTGGTTGTGCTCTGCAAGGAAGCAGTGGCCTGGGCTGCTCCTGCCCAGAGCCTCGTGTGGGAGATGTGGGCTGCCCGTGGGCAGAGGAAAAACTTGCAAGGCATCCTTGTGTTTTGCTGTGGCTGAGGATGGGGGCGGAGGAAGCCAAATCCCCCTTCCCTTCCCCAGAGGTTTTGGGCAGAAGAGTGAGTGACTGTATGTCTTGATGCTCTAAGCCCGAGAGAAATGCAAGGCAAGCAGGCTGGCTTAAATCTCAATGATGGAGGTTAAAGCCGATGGATGTTTTACCCGTCATTTGTGACGGGCTCTGAAGCCAGCTTTGATCGATGACCTCAACCCAAGCAGTGTGAGATAACTAGGGAAAGACTCTCCGGGAAGGTGAAGGTGGGTCTCAGATGTGCCATTTTTGGTGCCCAGGTTCCGCTAAGCCCTCAGGAGTCTTCTGGCATCAGCCATCCCACTCCTCAGGGAGCCTGAAGCGTCGGAAGGCGGCCTTTCCCGCCGGTCGCTGACATTTTGCCGCCGACAGCACTAGGTGGTGCTAACACACAGGCGGAGGCCCTGTCCCTCCGGAGCCCGCCCCGGGGCCACTCCGGAGCCCGCCCCGGGGCCCCGCCGGGCCCGCGCTCCTGCCGCCGCCGCTGCGGGGCAGCGGGTACCGGGGCAGCCGGGTACCGGGGCAGCCGGGTACCGGGGGAGCCGCTACCGGGGGAGCCGGGTACCGGGGCAGCGGGTACCGGGGCAGCCGGGTACCGGGGCAGCCGGGTACCGGGGGAGGCGGGTACCGGGGGAGCCGCTACCGGGGGAGCCGGGTACCGGGGCAGGCGGCAGCTGCTGCGTTCTCCCAGGAAAAAAAAAAGCCGACTGTGGCACTACTTGATCAGATCAAACTTGAGTAAATGAGAGTTTTAAAAATTGCTTTTCCTTCACTTATCTCAGGCTAGAAGGCATCTGGTTTGGCACAGGCAACTGTAGTGAATACAATTAAAATTGATTGGGTGCAAATGTTTTAATTGTATAATGTTTTTTCATTGATGAGCTCAATAAACTAATTTAATTAGGGATAATGGGAACATGTTTGGGGACATTTAAGATCCGTTCAGCCATAATGGGTTCAAAATGTCTGAACAGAACCAAATCGCATAGGTTCATTGGCTATGCTTCCCTTTAGGTAAAACCGTAAAGGTGCTTCACTCCCAGTCTCCCCCTTCCTTTCCCTTAGCTACCAGAGCACGGCAAAGCCAGGCTGCCGGCAGCGGACTGGGGACCGTACTGCCAGGCAGGAGCTCAAAGGCCTCCCCATTCATCTTGCCGTTGTGGTGCTGGGGGTGCTGCAGGAGAACCTGGTCTGGGTGGGACGGAGCGGGCTGCAGGGTGCAGCAGTCTGAGGCCTGGGTGTTTGGGAAGCTCTTGGCCAGAGGCATGGCCCACAGGGAACCCTTTGGCTGTCGGAGGCTGGGGGCTGCTTTAATTTGAAGTGAAGTACCCTCACCCCAAGGGAAGGGTGAAGAGGAGGGTGGGTGTAGCACCTTCCTTTCCTCCCTGAGCATAGGGCACACCTGGAAGGGGAGAAGAGCTGAGGGTGCATCCCACCCCAGGTCCTGTGCCCAGAGTGACCATAAGGCATAGTACGCCCACTGGTGTGCTCGTGGCACAGTAATAGGGCTGCCCAATTCACGTGGCAAGAGGGATACCCACGTGTGTCTGTAGTTGAAGGGCACTTGGCGTCAGTTCCCTCTCTTCCAGTTCCCTCAAAACTTCATTGAGGTTCAGCTGTGTTCCGCCCCATACCATTTTACTTACACTCTCCATCATCTGTGGCCCCACCAAGTCATGGGACTTTCTGTCGAACCTCCTCCTGCTCTGGCCATCCACAGCACAGGGGCAGAGCAAGGTGGGGGCTGTTCTGGCAACCAGGGAACTCATTTCCATCCCCTCATCTGAACATGACTTTTAGTACAAAAAGATTGACGTGACTTTTAGTACAAAAAGATTGACACATGCTGTCCCAGCTTCCAACTATTTTCAGCTCACGTTTTTGGGGGGAGTTGGGTTTTTTTTGAATTGGCTGATGTTTCTGTGTATTGAGTAATCTGTGGTGGACTTTTTTTTCAGTACGCATGAGGATTAAACCATTACATCTTCTTAGTAATTTCTAGGACAAGCTATTTCCATAGTTCAAGGAGAGACATCTACCATGGGTGCAATTCTCTGCAAGAAAGACTGAAGCTGGGCACAGAAAAAGGCAGCATTAAAATATTGAGTCCCATTGCTATGGATTTTCTATAATCTTATTGGAAATAATATTCTGGCTCTTAGTAGTAAAATTGCATGAAACATCTTTCTCGGGGCCAATTCATTTTGCAGCCCTCAGTTTCCTTTGGCAGCCCCCTTCCAGCCCCACACCAGCTGTAGCCCTGGTCTTTCTGTCAGCCTAAACCCAAATCCTAGGCTGATTCACAAACCAGGACCCTAATCCACTGAGACAAAGGAGACTGCCAGTATGAGACCTTAATTATTTTTTTTGAGAAACTTCTGCAGGCACCCCAGCACCGTTGCTGCTAGTTTACTCTCTAGGAACCCTAATCCTAACCCTTAACTGTCCATGGGCCAGGGACTGCACTTCATCCCAAGCCTTCTCTGTGTCTCAGATGAGGATCCTAACCTCAGCCCTTCCTTTCTTTTGTGCATCCCTTACACTCCCTCACTCCCTCCCCAGACTGCAGCTGCAAGTTTTATCATGCCTTCCACGTTCACCCAACCCAATGTTGGTTTATTTATCAGTATTCTATGAAACCCCCTTCAAATATACTGGAGTCTTTTTCTTCTCGGAAAGAGTAATGAAAGACCATGACTACCCAGTTTGGAGACATCTTTCTAAGCAGTGCCTTGCTAAGCAATGTCTCAGTGAAGACCCTGCCTTTTCTGAAGCAGATTGTTCAGGTGCACTGCATTTTATCTAACAATTAAGCGAAAATTTGGTTAGAGTGGGGAGGAAGTGAATTAGCCAGCCAGTAAATATGGCAAGAATAAGCCAAGCCCTCCCACATGAGAAGCAAAATGTCCAGTAGAGCTTTTGGTGTGGCCTGAAGCATTCAGAAGATGTGTGTGACCCAGTGTCGGTCAGCAGCAGGTGGCTTCCAGCAGTGGCGATTCAGCAGTCTGCCTTCTGGTTTCATCTCCTTCGGGTCAGCCATAAATCTTAGTGACCTGTGAGGAGAAAACTAGAGAGAAGTGCACCACATTAGCAGCTGAGGACAGAAAATCAATATAAAGTCCTAGTGTACTGGCAATCGAGTAACTGGCTAGAAATATAATATTTTTTCCTTGGTGCTCTCTGGAAATGTTGAGGTTACAATAAAATCTGAGAGCAGACCATGAAAATAATGGGGGAGAGAAGCTCCATCCTGAAGCCTGAGCAGACAAAAGTGGTGCTGTGATTTGAATGTATCTACTGTGATTTGAATTTATTTAGTTATGTAGTCTGAACTGAATATGATTTACATATCTGACCAATAAATAGCATGGCTTTCTGTATAAATTAAGACTATATTCACTGCAGATGAACACATAAAACTTGAGTTGCTTCAGGGAACTCCTCAAACTTGTACATTTTCCTCAGAGAACAGTATGATTAATTCTATGTAATCTAGTGTTAAGAATCACATGTATTCATAGATCATTAAAGTCCATGATTTGCACTTGCCCTGGAATTGTTTTTATTTTTCTCTTGTACCTGTGCAGAAACCTTAAGTCTTTGAACAAAACCGGGACTTTTGATAGATCCCTACCAAGGCATCTTAGGGTACAAGATTGATCTCTACCCATCACACCAAACAAAATTGCAGGAAATTTCTCTGATCTGGAAGAGAGACCAGTCAAAACAGATCAAGAATCATTGTTTGTATACATAGGCAGTAGTGTTATTTCCCTTTACCCTTAGGAATTACTATAACTTAGTCACAGAAGTGGTATTTAGGGCTCTCATGTACACCCATTTGACACGAATAGGAGACTAAATCTCCCATTTTGCCTGAGGTGAGAGTTTTTGATTCAAGACACGAGGGAAACACAAAGAAAAACCTAGAGGAAAGCTTGTTCCATAAACCTGCTATCGAAGTAATTTGAATCAACCCTAAAACTAAATGAGAAATTCCTGTCCTGGCTGGCAGGTACCACTCGAGTGTGAAATAATGAAGTACTGGATTACTGCAGCTTGCCCAGCTGCGAAGCGGGACAGGGTGGCACATCTCCTCATTCCCAAAGTCTGCCTGAGCTGTAGCACTAAAAATGTAAACTGCTACGGCCAGACCCACATATTTTGTCAAAGCTGCACTCATTTATCCTAGCTGAGTTTCTGTCCTTTTAAGTATGTTTAGCTACCAGCATTTTTCCCTATGATTCTTGACTTTGCGGATGCCCACTCAGCACAGTGACTGGTGTGGTAAGGAAAGTGCCTAGTAGCCAGGCGTTATATGTCTGGCTTCTTACAGTGATACTTTGCATTGACATACTTGGAAGAGGGGAATCCAGTTGAGAGAACTCATGGAGAAACCCCCTCTCATGCCTGTTAGGACTTCTGTTTTTCTCTTGCCCCCACAGATGGCCAGTGTGGATCTGTTGAGGTCCTGCCCAGCTTGCATCAAACTTGTGGTCAGCAGGTATGGAGCCAGCCTTGAGCTCAGGCTGCAATGTAGAGGTACCTCCTCAGGGTTGTGCAGTGGAATTAGCAGCAATGAAGATAAGATTGTATGTTTGACTGAAGAGCTTGTCTGGCATTTTGGAAAACCTGAGACTCTGAGCCAGAGCAAGCCATTATGTGGGCCGGTCATGGAGAAGCAGAAAAAGTTGTCTCCCAGTTGCTTCCCCCACCACTGACAACCTTCCCTAAGTGCAATGAGAGCTAATTTTCCCCCCTGCTTTTACACAAAGTAAAGCATGAGCATTACATGGGTTTGCTGAGCTCAGAGGGGGAGGAAGGATGGTGGTTTAGGGCGGGAGAAGGGCAACCCCACAGACCTCTTCCCCACAGATTTCCTCATCTACTCCTACTCCTCATACTAGAAGAGCCTGGGAGAAAATTTTATATGAGGTAAACATCCATTTTTACCCTGTCTGTGGGCTCCACTATGTTTTCTTGGAGATGAGCTGTTAATAGGCATGGGAGTTTATCCAAGCGTTTTTATCTGGTGCAGATAATCCCTTAGATTACTTGTTTCCTCTCTTCCTGTTACTAGAAAGTAAATATCTCTGAGAGAAGCCCCTTTCCCTGCACTTATCCCAAATGTACGCATATGTTCTCATAAAGACAATGTGCCTACCATGCCACTAACTCCCACTTCTATGTTTTTCTTCATTTTCTAATTTAGCTGATCAACCAGATACTTGTTTTATCTTCCCATTACCTGAAGGAGTTACACGTTCTTTTTACAGAACATCAGAGGCAAGCATCAAGCCTGTCTACTGTGAGTTTGTCCCTGAAGAAATATTTTAAAATGAGCTGAAAATTACACAGCTTCCTATAAAAAATAGAAACATAAGTTAGATTTATGCTTATCCCTTTAGGAAAAAAATAACAGTCAAGGGAAGTTGTATGTTTTAACCAAGTTTAGCATACTGAGTGGAACAGCTGTTGGTATTTAACATTGCCTCCTTGACCTCTTTCACACATTTGTGCCTTTGGAAGCCAAAGGACTTTTTTCAGTGGAGATTTCTGGGTATGAAGTGCTGTTGTAGTGATTAAAATAGCTGCCGCTTACTTTTATCAGAGAACAGGCATAAAAAGGGCATAAACACATATGTAAAAATCTCAGCGATGAACCCGTTTGCTAAACTTTAACTACTGAAGTGCCTTTCTTTTAGCCATGGCTTTCTGTAAGATCTGATTTTGCACCACATTTCAACAAAATATCTATTCTAGACTATTTTGACACACCTTGAAAAGGAGAAGAGGAGATCTAACGCTTCAGGTATGCAGCTGGTCGGAAACTGTACAGTTGTCAGTGAGTCACTGCTGAGCTGGGAATCAGTATTAAAGGGCTCTACCCTGGGTCTGGTCGTATTCAGTATTTTCACTAGTGACTTGGATGATGGAGTAGAAAGAGCACTCATTGAATTCCCAGGCAACATGGAGCAGAGAATGGCTTCAGATGTGCTGGAGGAAGAATTGCACAACCTGCCTGAAGATCAGGCTCTAGGGATCTCTCCTTCCTTTCCAGGTCCAACTCACCTTTTAGAGATACTTGTTTGACTTGTACCGTCTGCACCTTCCTTGCTTGCACACCTCTTGCCTCCGGTGGCATCAGCCCCTGGGGACCAGCACTCCACCTCCACAACTCGGTCCCTTTTTTGGGCCTCCTGGAGGCTCTCTTCCCCCAGGTGGACTGATTTTAACCAAGCAGGGTAGTAGCAGGAATGCAAAAGTGCCATCCTGACAGAGGAGATCCCCTCCTCTCCGCCTATGGAGGCTATGAGTAACTGGGGCTGGATGGGTGGCAAGGCAAGGAAATGGGGTTAAAACAGCATTTTTGCTTGTATGAGGCAATGTATAAATATGAGTCAGTGCACAACTTTTCCATAGTCCTAAAATATATGTCATCAAAGATAGATGGGGTGGATTGCTTAGAAGGACTCTCTGCAAAGAGTTCAGCGGAAGCCTGGACAACTGCTTTAGACTAAACGCAACTTGTAGATAGTTAAAATTAACAGCAACATATCTCACCCTGTATGTATACACAAAAAGAGCAGCCCTTGTCTGGGAGAGCTTACAGTTCACATCTAATGATTGCCATGTGTTTTTCATTTAAACTCATTGTTAAGACAGAAGAAGGAGCAGCAAAACCCTTTCAAAAAGATTTCAAAATATCTTGCACTAGTTTTTGTCTTCAGATATAATTGGCCAAGGAGAGTGGTGGACCCAAGCTGTCCTGTGCTAGCAAGGCTCCAGACAACCCATATACATGATCCTCCTTTCTAACCCTCCCATGCCATCCAGCTCCCACTGAAGTCAATAGCCATCTCATGAGGGGTCATTGTTTGGTATCTCTGTGTGTGATATCTGAACCAGATGGAAACTATAAAGTACAAGACACAACCATTGTTCTTTTTGACACAGAACTTGAGACTATCTAGACCAAGGGAAATCTTTTCTACCCACAAAAGTCCTAGTTTCCTATATTATGACCTATATCAACAATATTAAAGCTCAAAGCTATACTGTTACACTGATGACTTTGTTCCATTGACTGTACAGCTCAGTCAGTACATATAAAATTGCAGGATGCATTTAATGTAATTCAATTAGATTTAATTGAATTAAAACTATTATTAAATTCAGCCAAAGGTAAGTCTATGGAATTTTTTTCTAATAACTCAAAAAGCTCAAGTCTGGATGAGTTTAAAATAATAATCCTCCAAGAGAATATGATTGAATAAGTAAGAACATACAAACATTCAGAAGTCCAGCTAGATATGAAACTGAGCTTTATATATCACATAAATCAGTCATTACAGAAATGGAAATCAATTTGGGAGGGTTCGCTCAACCTAATTTTTGCTCTGCTTTTAAGTATTTAAAGAAAGATTGATTTCGTGCCATTTTAATTGGCTTAATCCAGCTAAGTATGGAGGCCCCTGTGTTAATGTAACAAAACATCCTTTATCATCTGAACATGGGGAAACTCTTAGAGCTGTTTCCCTAAGTTGTAGCAGCCCCTGACACTGAAGACCTTATGTCTTATATTTCCTAACACAGCATTTTAAGCAGCTGCTCCGCTACAATTTCTTAAGACTTCCAGATACCCTGGTCCAAACAGTCACTGTTTTCGGCCAACTCTTCTTTTCCTTCCTTTCACTCTCCTTTAATGTCTTCTCTGTTGAAGTCATGTAGCGGGACAGTCAAACAATAGGAAAATGAATTAAGGAGACTTCAGCCCTGAGATTTTTTCCATGGAGGCAGAAAGGAGACTAGGAGTCATTCCCTGTGCTGTTGGTGAGACTGCACATTTTTACCTACTGATTGTTACAGTCACCAGCAGGGAACTGAACATACACTATTAAATACCAAAAAAGTGCCAAATGTTGCCTTTTTCCATTGTACAGCAGGCAAGATGAGTTGTTTTACATCTTCTGTAGCCAACTACGTTAGGTACAGCTTGCTTGCCAGCTTGCATGTCTCTGATACTGCCCCAGGTAACCGAGGGGCAGAGGGCTGATGAAAGGACCTGGGTGTGAAAAGGTGGGGTGGGACCACAGCCTCAGACAGAGCCTGTCTCCTGGGTAGGTGTACAAGGTGTGTACCAGTAAAAATGTCTTCCAGCAATTACTAGTAACTCTAATGTGAGGATGTAGTCACTGGGAAACTAAGTTAGTTGTTGCTTTGTTTGAATGTTCATGAAATTTTTTACGGTTGGACTTGATGATCTTAAAGGTCCTGCACTTGGGCCACAACAACCCCAGGCAGCGCTACAGGCCTGGGGAAGAGCGGCTGGAAAGCTGCCTGGCAGAAGAGGACCCGGGGGTGCTGGCTGACAGCCGCCTGCGTACGAGCCAGCAGTGTGCCCGGGCGGCCAAGAAAGCCAACGGCGTCCTGGCTTGTATCAAAAACAGTGTGGCCAGCAGGACTAGGGAAGCGATCGTGCCCCTGTACTCGGCACTGGTGAGGCCGCACCTCGAATACTGCGTTCAGTTTTGGGCCCCTCGCTACAAGAAAGACATTGAGGTGCTGGAGCGTGTCCAGAGAAGGGCAAGGAAGCTGGTGAAGGGTCTGGAGCAGAAGTCTTCTGAGAGGAGCGGCTGAGGGAACTGGGGTCATTTAGCCTGCAGAAAAGGAGGCTGAGGGGAGACCTTATCGCTCTCTACAACTACCTGAAAGGAGGCTGTGGAGAGGTGGGCGTTGGTCTCTTCTGCCAGGTAACAAGCGATAGGACGAGAGGGAATGGCCTCAAGTTGCGCCAGGGGAGGTTTAGACTGGATATGAGGAAATCTTCCTTCGCTGAAAGGGTTATCAAGCATTGGAAGAGGCTGCCCAGGGAAGTGGTTGAGTTGCCATGCCTGGAAGTCTTTCAAAGACGTTTGGATGAGGTGCTTGGGGACATGGTGTAGTGGTGGTCTTGGTAGTGTTAGGTTTAGGGTTGGACTTGATGATCTTAAAGGTCTTTTCCAACCTATACGATTCTGTGATTCTGTGATTCTGTGAAATTGGTTTGCTAAAACCATTAAAAAAAAGAGTTTGAGAGACTCTAAACCTGATTCAAAACTTCTATTATACAGAATATATTTGTATAACCTTCATCATTCTGCTGGTAACACAGCATTTGGCTGGTCCTGCCCTTGTGCTGGTTGCACAGGATCAAGCATTGCTTCATTGGATCTGTTTTCTTGCCAAACCAGAATGGTTTCCCCTGTAGATGGCTCTGTTTTCCTACACAATTTAGGGAGTGCTGTTGCTTTAGAAACACCACATAAACGAGAGCACTAGGGCTTTCTTTTCGCCTTCCAGTGGGTGTTATATTAAGAAAGTAATCGTTTGGATTAGACACTCTTTAACATGCCAGCTCTGAAGACGGCTGAACTGTGAATAGTCAGCCACTTTCCACAAAAAATATTTTTTTGGTGCTTGATTTGGGACTCAGGTTTCGGGGACAAGGCTCAGCCTGAGTGCCTAAGAATTGCTGTTTGAGATGCCCTGGGCTGCAGCAGCTGGTATCAAGGTACTGATCAGAAGGATGAGGGTCTGCCATAGTTTCTGTGTTGTCTCTCCCAACCTGCCGTGGGTTTGGCCACTACCTGTGGCATCTCCAGTGGTACTAGGTGCCTGCGGTTAGGCAACTGGAGTGAACCCAGAGTTTCAGCTTTTTGTGTATGTGGAAGAACGATGCCTTTCTGTTTAAGAAAAAGAGTTTTCTCTCATTTTCTTCTTAGCACCTGCAGACCAGAAGCTGTTGGTGTGGGATGACCTGGAATCGTGACTGCTCACCCTCAGCAAAGCTTAAATATCTAGTGGGATGTTGCATCCCTCTCTGGGCCCAGCAGCTCAGGCGGCATGCCTACCAGGCCCTGAGAAGGCAGGTCCCTGTTGGGGAGGTTTAAGGACGAAGACAGGGGGACATTGCCTTTGTGAGTCAATTGGAAAGAGGGATTATAATGTTTAAATTATAATGTAGAAGAATAGAATCTGAACCCTAAAACAAATGTGATGATGGCAGTGAGACCCTTCTGGGGTGCAGAACAAACACTGTCTAAATGCAGACAAGGAGCTATAATACCTGGATATAATTCCTCCTAAGCTACGGTTGAGTTCCATCAGAAGAACAGCTTCATTTTGTGCTGCTGTGTGCTGGTGGTAGATATTATCCTACGCTGGGGCTAGCAACCCACCTGAGTTCACCTAGCCTCCCTGCCTGCTAAAAAAGAAACTCTGAACCCAAAAATATTTGGGAGAGATGAGAAAGCTCTGATGACTCTCAAACTCCTGAACTATATGCTGCATTTTGGCACTGACACTACACTGAGCTATCCATTCAACGCTTGCATGAATTTCTATCTGTTCAGCAAATGTGATAACTCAGAGATACTGAAACTGGAGATTATCTCTTCTAGTTTCCATCAACAGCAGGAACCCGAGCCGGGAGCGCTGGGTGAGCTGCTCGTGCTGAGTGCCGGGACTCCCTGTCGTGAGCTGCTGGCTGGGACCCACCTCCACGAAGAGGAAATGAAATCACCAACCCACAGTCGTTGAGAAGAAACTTGGCAGAAAGTGCTATGCAAGGTCTGGTAAGGTCACCTGAAGCACACTCTGGGCATCAGCATTGGAGAGGTGCACGTGGGATGGATTTGACTACAGTTTCAAACCAATCGTGAATGTAAAACCAGCCCCGAGCTGGGGTACACCCCAAAGCGTTGCCCCACATACATAATGTATTTGAGGCTGAGCTTGGTCTCTCTTGTTTGCAAATACTGCTACCAACAAAGATCATTCCCAGAGGTACTGTTTTCCTGATAAATCTGCACCAGTATAGAAAGGATAGATAACAGAAGGAACCTAGTTGTCTAAACCATGCAAGACTTTCTAAAGATTAAATTCTTGTAAATTATATGTTACTTTTAAATGAATACCTAGAAAGACCTGAATACCCAAGAACTTTTCAGAAAGGGCAAAGCAAACGATTAGAGGCTGGAGAGTATCCCATAATAGGAGAGATTAAAAAGATTACAGCTATTTAGTTTAGTAAAGAGACTAATAAGAAGTGACATGACAAAGGTATATAAAATAATGTATGGCACAAAGAAGGTCAGCAGGTTCTCCTATTTATCCTGTCTTGTGAAAGAGGCACAGGAGGATACCTAATTAAATTAAAAGCCAATAAATTTAAAACTGGTAAAAAAATATGCCTTTTTATGTCAAATATAGTTAATCTACGGAACTCACTGCCACAATAAATTATGGGGTAAAGACTTTTAGTTGAATTCAAAAATCTATTAGATAGATAAAAAAACAATTGTCAAAAACATCCAAGTTCTGTTTTCAGAAGTAACTTAGGGTCTTATGCAGAAAGAAACATAAGCACCATGCTGAACTCTTTACATTAGACACTTGCTGGATAGTACATAGAACATCCTTACAGCAAGGGCCAGACTGCCAAGTCTTGCTCTTGCATTTTTCAATTAAAGGATTAGGATTTTTTATTAAGCAGAACATCTGAAGCAAGAAAATGTCCTCTTTTGGGGTAACCGGGAAGCTCTGGGGTGAGGTATGCTGTGGGGGGCACAGGATCCTCTCAGTCAGAGGAAGGATTTGGTCTCAGGTCTATAATATGTTTACTATGTTCCTGAGTTGCCATCCTGCATGTTGTAATCCCCAGGCTGCCATGGGACTTGTTTCTTGGAGAGCCTCATACTGCTGGTGTATATAGGTGTGATCTGGGCATCTCACTCCTCTACTTCTCCCCTCCTCAGAGCCCTGGGGGTCAAATACCTGATTTCTGAAGGCGAGCTGAGTGTAGGCACATGGTGGACATCAAGCCAATATTGTGGTGCTTCGGTATGGATACATGAAACCGGGGAACCTGAAAATCATCCACAGGTGCCCAAGGAAGGCAGGTAGGGGCTGAATGGGGAGGGGATTGTTTGGCTGTGATTTTGTATTGCATTTTTGCTATTTATAATTATGTTTTCGATATCTTGGTTCCTCACTGGAGCTAGTCATATATGTCTTACTTCTAAAAATAACATTTGAGCACTTAAGTAGGCTTTTTAGAAAACGCTATCCTAAATGAGACTTTCATTGTCATATCCATGCTATTCTAATGGAACAATGAGACAACTGAGGAATAGCAGGAAACACGGGAATACAGGAGACAACTTCCTCAGGACTATTCTTGTTTTCAGTGTCTGCTTTATGCAACGGAGATTGACTACCGTGGAGCCAAGCGGTTTCAGATCTAAATGGGAAATGTGTTTCCGGATTCAGCCTCCTCTGACTCACTCAACAGTAGATGCACAACACAGGAAGGGAGATGTTCACACAAATTAGGTGATGCAGGGAGGATTGGGAGAGGTGAGATCAGTTTCTGGCTTTTGCAATTGCACAGAATTTCTATTCTCTCCTTTGTTTTTCATTTCTTCATGTTGAAAACATGGATACTCCTTTTGTTCTACAACTTTCTGTCATGCACATTCAGCGTATTAATACCAGGAAATGAGAACTTTCTGAGTTAATATAGTTCTGTAGCCACCACTGGAAATAGAAATAAGTATAATTAAAAAGCATCCAGGATTTCTATAGGGGCTGAAGGGACTTAGGTACTCAGCTCATTCTTGCTCTTCAGAATTCCACCTAAAATGTTATTGGCATGTGACTGATTAGCTGGATATTTTTAGTGACTCTATCGTATATTATATTTAGTAATTCTGGACTCAGGATAGGGAAGGTCCTCACGGATCATGAGGTCCAGACTCGTGATATTTCAGGCAGTCACATCATATATTCCTCTTCATTTATCAGGCTGAGTTTTAAAACTAGTTAGGATTTTTGCTCCCCACCCCGTCGTAGGAGTTGAGTCTGTTCCAGAATTTGGCTCTCCTGGTGACTGGAAACTCTCTTGAAGCATGATGTAGAGGACAAGTAATAGTGACAATTAATGACAGACAGGATTACTTATGAATACTCATGTAATAGTCTGTGGAAAGGGAAAATATAGGGGAAATACAGCTTAGGATCACATCAGGTGATCCACTTCCAGCAGAGGAGGGAAAACCAATAGCCCTGGGCAAAGTATCAGTGCAACTTCATAGGAAATACTGCATACAGTCCTAGACACCCCTGCGCACAGAAGGACAGGGCAGATAGCGTGCCCAGAAAAATGAAAACCCTTTGAGAGGGGACTGCAAGAGCAGGATTTACTTGCTCTAGCAAAAAGACATCTGTGAAGAGGCTATAATTACCATCAGTGTACACGAGGGGACCAAAGAGCAAGGAGGAAAAATTGTTGTTTAGCCTAAAATAAAATGTTGGCATGAGAACAACTGACCACAAAAGAGTTTGGCTGGAAATTGGAAGAAGGGATGTCGAAGGGGGGGCTCCGGCATGGCTTTCCAATGGCAGCAGGGACAGCAGCAAACCTACCTGCTCTTAAGATTGCCCTTGATCAATCTCTGAAGGACCAAATTTGCAACATTCGACCACGATAGCAGCATCAGTGATCCAGAAGCTCTCTACAGACATAATTTCTAAAGTAAATGTATGTAAATTCAACTGCAACTTTGTACAAAGCTGGGTTTGATATACTAAACCAACAGATATGCCTCAGCTTCCTCTCTTCTAGCACATACTGTTCTGCTGTAGTTACAGAGAGGAACAATTATCTCCCCTCTCAGTCTTTGTCCTGCCAACCTAAAATACAAGAAGCGCTATTTATAAGATAGGCTCACTGTACCCAAACCATCAGTTCTGTGAACCTGGCCAGTTTGAATGGCTGTTTCTTGACCATGTGAATAGCCAGAACAATATTTTTTTTGCCCTTCTTTAGGTAATTTTTTTTTTCTGGTTTTGTTTGTATCTACCCTCATTTCAAAGCTCTGAATTTGAGTAAGTTGAGATCAAATTCAGTTAAAAATATAATTAATGTATATGAGTTGATACATTCTGTGTTGGGGCTGGCTCTAACACAAGAGACAATAACAGCCTAATTCAGGTTTATCTTCAGTACTCTGGCTCGTAATGGAAATGACAGACCTCTGGCAGTGCTGATGGGTGCTCTAACAATATATATTTCACCAATTATCTCTTTAAGATAAGAAACTTTCACAATTAGGAGAGCCTTCTCATTTTATATGAAGGTTTGTTCCTTGATCTGAGATACTTCTGGGTTTTGGGAGGCAAAGAAATGTGTTTAGGATTTGAATGCAGCCAATGGAAAAAATAATGTATTTCAGTGGAGTTCTGTCCCTCTTATAGACAGGTGGCTTCTGTGATCCACAGGATGCAGGTGATATGACCAAGGTAGCCTCTACCCACCGGTACAGAGCAACTTAGGGAGAGGTGGGGAAAGATGTGTTTTGTTAAGGACCATACCCCAGCTTGCCAAGAAGGTTTCCACACCCCAGTGGGGCACAATGCTGAGTTCTGTGCCCTCATGACCAAAGTTTGGGAAACATGCATACATCAGGACAACAAACCTGAGGGATGCAAGTCCTGAGACAGAAGCCTCATTCCTGAGATGAAAGAGGTAAAACTTTAACTTCTCCTTCACACGGAGTTGGGTTCTGCAAGGACATGTCGTAGAAACAGGTGTTTTCCTACGCCAAAGGAGGAAAGGAGGTATTGAAGTGCAAGGAAAAATATGGTAAAGAACACAAAACAATTCAGGACTTCTTTCCAGGAAGACGAACTTGCCATAAACAGCATGCTCTCTACACCTCTGCAAAGTTTGTGCAGAGGGAACCAAACCCCTTTCTTTCACCTCTGGCATCACCACAACCAAATGAATATATATGGTATAAATACCCTTATTTACATAGTCTGAATGTACATACCAGTTTTGCCACCAATGTACAAAATGACAAGAACAGTACCTTCCTTACTCTTTCAGTACTCAAAATACTAAATCCTAATCAAAATACTAAAGGAAAAGGAGATTTGCTAGGTCTGAACATCTTCCCACAAAGGGAGGTAGGCAAATGGGATGGAGGGCTATAGGCTGTTCAGGATACGCAGGGCAGGTGAGGTGGAGGAGTTGCACTGTATGTAAGGGAGAGATTTGACTGTACAGCCCTTACGGTTAGGGATGATGTGATTGAGAGCCTCTGGGTGAGGATTAGGGGGACGGAAGACAAAGCAGATATTGTTGTGGGTGCCTACTATCGATCACCCAGCCAAGATACTTGTTGAAGATGGTTATCTGACAAATAAGGATGAAGAAAAAGAGGAGGCATTCAATGCTTTTTTTGCCTCAGTCTGTAATAATACTGACAGACCTTGGGCTGCCCGGTCCCCTGAGTCAGAGGACCATGAGTGTGGAACAGTGACTTTCCATTTGTGGACAATGAAATTGTAATGGACCCGCTGTATCAGCTGGATGTTCACAAGTCCATGGGACCTGATGGGATTCATCCCAGAGTACTGACATAGCTAGCGGATGTTATGGCAGGACCCCTCTCAATCATCTACCAAAGGTCTTGGGAGTCTGGGGAGGTCTTCGCTGATGGGAAGCTAGCCAACATTATTCCAATTTACAAGAAAGGCATGAGAGAAGACCAAGGAAATTACAGACCTGTTAGTCTAACCTCAGTACTGGAAAAATTATGGACAACATCATACTGGGTGCTATTGAAAGACATTTAAAGAACAATGCAATCATCAGGCACAGTCAACATGGGTTCACAAAGGGAAAGTCCTGTATAACTAATTTAATATCCTTCTACAATAATGTCACCCGCCTAGTGGATGAAGGGAAGGCAGTGGATGTAGTTTTTCTGGATTTTAGTACGGCTTTTGATACTATCCCTCACAGCATCCTTCTGGACAAGTTGTCCAACTGCGAGATGAGCAGATAGACAGTGTGCTGGGTAAAGAACTGGCTGAAGGGCAGAGCTCAAAGGGTTGTAAGGAATGGGGCTGCATCTGGCTGGTGACCAGTCACCAGTGGTGCTCCTCAGGGCTCAATTCTAGGGCCAGTTCTGTTCAATATATTTATCGATGATCTGGAGGAAGGAGTTAAATGCACCATTAGCAAGTTTGCTGATGATACTAAACTGGGAGGTGCTCTTGACTCTCTCGAGGGACAAGAGGCCTTGCAGAGGGATCTGGATAGATTGGAGCACTGGGCAATCATCAATGGCATGAAATTGAACAAGATCAAATGCTGGATTCTGCACCTGGGATGGAGTAACGCTGGACACAAGTATAAATTGGGAGAGGCGTGGCTGGAGAGCAGCCCTGCAGGAAGGGATCTGGGGGTGCTGGTCGACAGCAGGCTCCATACGAGTCAGCAGTGTGTGCCCTGGCAGCCAAGAGGGCAAACCGCATCCTGGGGTACATCAAACACAGCATAACCAGCCGGTCAAAAAGGTGATTATCCTGCTGTATTTAGCACTGGTGTGGCTTTGCCTTGAGTATTGTGTGCAATTCTGGGCCCCACCATTTAAAAAGGATGTTAAGGTACTTGAATGCGTCCAGAGAAGGGCACCAAAGCTGGTGAAGGGCTGGAAGGCATGTTCTCTGAGGAGCGGCTGAGGACACGGGGTTTGTCTTGTTTGGAGAGAAGGAGGCTGAGGGGCGACCTCACTGCTCTCTACAGCTTCCTGAGGAGGGGACGTGGAGAGGGAGACGCTGATCTCTTCTCCCTGGTAGCCAGTGCCAGGGTGCGTGGGAATGGCTCAAAGCTGCGTCCGTCAGGAGAGGTTCAGACTTGACATAAGGAAGCATTTCTTTACCAAGAGGGTGGTCAAACACTGCAACAGGCTTCCTGGAGAGGTGGTCAATGCCCCAAGCCTGTCAGTGTTGAAGAGGCATTTGGACAATGCCCTTAAGACCGCGCTTGAACTTCTGGTCAGCCCTGAAGCGGTCAGGCAGTTGGACTAGATGATCATTGTAGGTCCCTTCCAACTGAACTCTCCTCTCCCTCTCCCTCTCCTCTGCAAAAGGTTAAAGTCACAAATTAACCGTAGAAGTTTTACCCCATGGCTGAAGTGCATTTTGTATCCCATATAAACATGGCCAATGGGTGTGTTTGATAGAGGAGCTGTGCTGCTTGGTTTTAGTGGGAGAAGGGATGTGACTACGATAGCAGCACTGGGCTATTTTTGCTGTTTGGAAGAGTCGTCATTTGCCTGGCTGTGCTTTGGGCATGGATCCAAATGTTCTAGGTCTGAAAATGACCAACCTATCCACCACTCACTGGTAACCTCCACTCACTGGTTTTTCAAAGCCTGTGTTATTTCCACGGCAGTCTTTTGGCACCGTCCATCCCAGCCTCCGGCTCTGGTTACACTTTGGCTTTCTTCCAGGCTGCAGCTGCCAAAACCATCCCCTGTTATACCCCCAGAAAAGGCTTTGTGTCCCTGGTCCTCCTCGCTGCATGGCCTCATGGAGGTTAGCTCTGGCACAGAGAGGGGACGGCTAATAGGGGTGGTCTCTGGGCTGCAGGGTTGGTTTCTGCCATGGCCTGAGAGAAGAGCAACAGCACCAGGTTTGTCCTTGGGAGCCGAGTGGCAGAGGAGGCGTCAGGGACACCCAGCAGCTGTGCCCAGTGCATGGCCACCAAGGGCAGGGACAGTCCCCTGGGCCTCCTGGGCATGGGGACTGCCTCGGGGCCAGCACCCCAAAGGCCTTCTTCCGAAGGATGTTGGACAGAGGGGTGGTGGGCAGGGCTGTGCGTGGGGGGCCCCGTCACCCCCATGTCACAGTGCCACCACCCAGCAATGCAGCAGTCACAGTGCCCCGGGGCAGGATAAAAGGGAGCATCTTCCCGTGTCCTGCTGCCAGAGCTGGCCCAGGGGCAGCCTGAAGACATCAGAGAGGAAATCCTTGAGGAGCCAGTGGAATTACTTTGTGGGGGCTGAGGGAGGAAGACCAGAGGCTGGAGGAGGCTGCTGGAGGTTCTCCACTGCAAGGCCAGCTCTGGCAGGTCTACCTTTCAAAGTCCATCTGATGGACGGAAATCCTGTTTCAGCCTTCGGGGAACAGATGCAAGCCCCTCAGGAGATGAGGAGAAGAACCACCAACCCCTGGAGGTGCCCAAGGCTCTCAGGCCTTTTCAGCTGGATAGCAGTGGCAACACCGAGGCAATGCCTTCTTGAGGAGTACTGTGGAGCTCACCATCCTCATCCCCTGCAGAGCCAGCGGCAGCAGCAGTAAGAAATGGGATGCAGAGATGTTGCAAGGGGTCCCAGTGCTTTGGAGCACCCACTGGTGTCCTGCCAGGCACGGGAAGGATTCTTGCCCCCACAGTCGTTCATGCCAGGGGCATGTGGCCACTCTCAGAAGCCCCTGAGATGGCTCCAGACAGGTTGAGGGAGAATAGGGCTTGGGCATCTCCTGGCAGGTGTGAGCAGCCTGTGGGAGGAGGGGTCAGGTCTTGCTCACGTGCTCAGGGAATAGCCGATCGCCAGCTCTGGGGTCAGGAAGGAATTTTCCCCCGGGGAAGATTGGCACTGGTCCCCGGGGGTTTTTTGCCTTCCTCTGCAGCACTGAGCACGACCACTTGTCAGGGCTCCTCTGGTCCATTTTGGCTAGCTTACTGCCTGCTGCTCATGCACCACGAAGATGGCCTCTCGTGCCCTGCAGCTGGGGGGAGGAAGGCTTTTTTTCCCCCAAGGTGGGCTAGCAAGTGTCTCCGGGGGTTTTTTGCCTTCCTCTGCAGCACCAAGCATGGCCCCTTGCCAGGGCTCCTCTGGGCCATTTTGGCTAGGTGCCTGCTGCTCGTGCTCCATGAAGGTGGCCCTTGTGCCCCGCATGCGGGGGGAGGAAGCTTTCTAGACTCCCAGGGTGGGCCCCAAAGGTGGCCCCCGGGGCTTGCTTCTTGTCCCCTGTAGCACTGAGCACAGCCCCTTGTCAGGGCTCCTCTGGGCCCTTTCGGCTCCCTTCTCGCCTGCTGCTCTTGCACCTCCAAGGCACCACTCGTGCCCTGGCTCTCTCGGGCTCTCTTGCCCACTGCCAGTTTGGAGTGGGAGCGAGCTCTGCTCGTCCCTTGGCTCCATTTCCCCAGGGGTTCTTGCTTGTGCAAAACAGCCTGTGCTTGGAAGGGCTCCAGGCTTGCTGCCCCGTCAGGAGCTGCCACTCTCCAGCTCTCCCTGCGTGCAATACAAGCGCAGGGCAGGCACCAGAGCGCTTTCCATGCATCGCTGGCCAAGAAGCACAGAGGCAGAGCAAGTTTTGGAAGGCAAAAAGTATTCTTGTCATCGACATGTCATACTTTTGAAAACACCCCACAGTACCACACACCTCTTCTTCTTCTTCTTCTTCTTTTGTGTGTGGTCGGTCCTGATCCTCATTCTTCATGTTCTTGCTCTTCAGGATACAGGGCCTGCTTGGCCTGTGTTCCTGCTGCTATTTTCTGTAGCTCTGTGGCTTGCCTTTGCCAGACTGCAAGGGATGTTTTTTCAAGCTAAACTGAAGAATGCATCAGCCTGCTCCTGGCTACACATGTGTGTCGTGTTAATGCTTGTAAGCATCAGCTCTGAAATGGATTCAGAAAAATAACATAAAATACCATAAAATAAAATCCTGTTTCCACTTGTACCCTTTGTGTTATGTGTCCCTGAAAGTGTTTTTGGAGCTGAAAAACCCCTGACATTTCAGGCAAATAGTCTCATCGTTATTCAACTCATTGTGCGCGCAGGGAATAGAATAGAATAGAATAGAATAGAATAGAATAGAATAGAATAGAATAGAATAGTTATGCTGTGTTCTGCCTAGAGTTCTGCATGAGAAGCCATGGCCTAGGTCTGAGGGCTCCATCCAGGAGAGCAGCTCTCTGCAGGGCAGGTCCCAGGCCCATCCAGGAGACAGGGGCAGAGACGGGCACACCTACCCCATCGCTCAGGCAGGGACCGAAGGCCCCAGGCTGAGCTGAGACACGTCCCCTGGGCCCTTGGCAGGAGACGGGCGGGGTGGGGGTCCGGGGGGAGGCTGGTCCCAGCCACTGAGCCCTATGAGCACCCCCAGGACCTTGACAGAAGTAGACTTGCACTGCTCATATGCTCTTCTTTAGACATTTATGGTTTGCCACTTTGGAGACAAGAGTATTGGGCCAGGGGGACCTTCTGTCTGATGGAGTACTGTTGTTCTCAGGCTCTTTTGTTTTAGCATGTTTTTCCAAGGGAAACAGCTCAGACATTTCTAAAAATGAGTACAAGGAAAAAAAAAATCCACAGGGAAATGAACAGGTATTGCTCACCTCAAAAAGATCTGCAACCATTTCATTGAGGAGCACATCCTGCTTCAGACTGAGGGCTTGATCTTTGAGCCTTGCCAGTATCAGAGATGTTGGGTTTTGCCATCCTGTGGAAACCCATCTCAGCTGGATGAACACAGGCGGCTTTCAAAAACCACGCTTCACACATGCTTTTTGCAAATTTGTTCAGATGGTCAAATTATCTTGAGACGATGCACAGCTCTCACTCCCATCAGAAGGTACATGCCTCCTTCCGGCAACGTGACAGAGCCGATTCCTAGACTGGGACATGGTTACCCATTTAATGCCTTCTGCTAGCACAGGGCTGGGAAGAAATGTCATCAGAGATTTCCTCAGCATGTACTGGTAGGGAAAGGAGGAGGTAGGAAGAAGAATAGCATAGAATAGTATAGTTCAGCTGGAAGGGACCTGCAACGATCATCTAGTCCAACTGCCCGACAACTTCAGGGCTGACCAAAAGTTAAAGTATGATATTAAGGGCATTGTCCAAATGCCTCTTAAACGGTGACAGGCATAGGGCATTCCTGCATAGCTTCTGTGGAAAATACATGACTGGCCTGGATAGGATTATGTCTGCCAAAGTCTATTGCTTTGGTGTATGGTGAGTCTTGGTGTAGTTTGGTGACTGCCATCAGTGCTGCTCTAATGAGACACATGGGAAATGGATGAAGGTTGGAAATGGGTGATTTCACCCTGTACAGTTGTGGGCTGTCCTTATGCATCCATGTGGTCCTGACCTTTGGATCATATGATTTGGGATTCAGGCCTACAGCTTGGGTGGAAAGACAGGGGAGAAGGCAAGGGAAAGTCAAACAGAATTTAGGATCTTGTATTTCTCATGAGTATCCCAGCGTGGGAGAGAGGATGAATGCTTGTGCATTGCGACAGAGTTCCTCAAAGCTAACCGAGTACAAAGTAGGGACTGTACCTTCAGGGAAATCCCATCCCGAAATCGCCCTCTGTGTTTGCATGCCCAATAGAAACTCCATGCAAGCCTCCTAGTAAGTGGAACACTATGCAATCTAAGGGCGCTTATAGTACCATCAGAATTTCTCATTATGTGACTATTTTAAGGAGGCTGTAGGCAAGCGAAAGTCATGTAAAGCAAGAAATGGGCACACCTGAGGTTCCTAATCTTTGGGAGGGGGGATGAAGCTGTTCTCCCTTACAGAGCTTCCCCAGAGCCCAATTTCAGAGAAGGAAGGGTGCATCAAGAGAAAGAGAGAGGAAAGAAGAGTTCAGTCCTTTGGCTAGGGAGGGAGCAGATTGTCCAGCATGATATGTTAAACTATGTTTAACAGTAAGAGTGGGAACTAGATTTGCAGATGTTCAGGAAAGAAGTGGAAGTCATCAGCTACCCTCCCGAGGGAGCTGAAATACTGGAAGTGCTAAGGAGAGTCCTTCCTGGGAAGTAAAATCATAATAATCCAAACAATGTTGTTTGGCCATCTTTGTAACTTTGTTTTATTTTGGGGAATCTATATTAAGCTCCTGACTAAATCTTGTCTAGTGATGAAGCTGGCTGAGTGCCCTGAGGTACACCAAAGTGCTGCACTCCAGTCACAGTCTTTAAAATCTGGGTCTTGGACTACCTTCTCTCCGTGCCCAGATGCCTGCAGCAGGTTCAGAGCACCCAGAAAGCATCTGGTACCTTTCCGTCAAGCTGCGTTAGTCTTTGTAGACAGTAGTAACACAGGAATCTGTGTGGGAGATGAGTTTTTGGTGACCATCAGGTGCACCCAGGAAAGTGGTGGGTAATCCCAAACTCTCCAAGTCCTCATGATGGGCAGCATTTGTACTTACTGACCTAAGAGCAGAGGCTGCTAAAGTGTGGCCAGTGAGCCATGCAGAATTTCTGGGAGACTCTGTCTCTCTGCATTTGCAGGGTGAAGTCAAAAAAACAAGTTTTTGCTCTTTCTTTTTAAAAATGAAATGGAGATAAAAATGAATTTCCAGTCTGAGGACTGCTGATCAGTGACCAAAATGACTCTTAATATTTTCATTGAAAACCTCTATGGAAAAACCTGCTTGAAAGAAATCGGACTATATTAATTTGCTTAGCTATACCCTCGATGCACAGAGGTTTGGATGATGTTTGTGTATACTTAGCAGAGATGCAAAAACCCTCCTTCACCATGTGCCTTCTGAAGGATGTAGTGAGGGCAGTGATGGAGCTGAGGATACCGGGATCCCACCAGCACAGGAGCAGAGTGTCCCTGGGTGGAGAGGAATGCCATGAAGGCACAGCAGATTTACAGCTGCCTGTGAGGGGGAAGTACACGCCTGCTCCCCTGAAGTGGATTACAGAAATCTTCCCTAATTTCCCAGCCCACATGGAAGTTTTCAGCCCATAAGAGTTCCTGCTGATGGCCCTAAAGGCACAACAGACCGACAGAGAGAAATTACAATTTTGTACTCTTTTGCCTTGTGATTTCTCTCTCCTTTTTTTTGCTGACTTATTCTGACTGGAAAGACTTTTTTCCCCACAGTTTTGAAAGGTGATCTTTCTTCTTAAAGGATCATGAGAGCAAAGGGTCAAATCCTTGCCTTGTTTTTGTTTTCCCCTTTGTATGTTGGATGCATTTGCTGGCTTCTACTCTGGAGCTGTGATTGGCATCAAAGCTGGCAGTGACAATTGTCTCTACTGATCTCTAGACTTCATTACATTAGATAGTTAACATTCAGAAAAAGGCTTTGCTAGTTTCTGCCAAAGTGAATTTCCTTGATTTCCTCTCCAGCCTTTTTTCCCCCCTGCCTGGCCCTGTTGTGGTTTTCTGAGCTGACACAAAACAGTAATGGCTTTTTTTGAGTTTCCTGCAGGTCACCTTCCAGCTCAGGGCTGGGGCAGAAGACCAAGATAGGCAGGACTCAAGAGCGTGCCCTGGCCCTGAGGGTCTGCACAGCCAGCCAAGGCAGCCCCTCGCCTTGCTGAGGGGTCAGGGTGTACTACTCCCCTTTTTTTTCAGTTTGACTCCTGCACCTGGAGAAAGAGAGGTTGTTTGCATCCTACACTCCCCAGAGATCCTGCAGGTAAACATATAGCAGGTAGTGCCTACCATTAGTAGGGAGTGAAAGGTGAGGCTCTTTTGCTCTGTGCAGACAGGAATTTACTGCTTTTGTGATAAAACTGGTTTTAAAAACCCATGCTGATATTTTTTCTTTAGTATCCCATTAAATTTCCACTGATTTTAAGGCAGCCATAATGCAGTCCTGAGCTCCTGGCAGGCAGCGGGTTTCCTTTGGTGCAGGGATGAGCTGTATTCATTCTGCTAACTGTTTAAGACTGGTGATGATATGGAGGCTTTCACTCTTGTCACCCCAAAGCAAGTTCATGGAGCTGACCTGCAGGAAAATTATTTTAGCACTTTATAATTGTGTGTGTGTGTGTTTGAGAGATCATCGAGAAGTAAGCACACAACTTCATTACGAAAGCAAAGGTATTACACTGCTTTTACTGAAGCATGTGAAAAACCTATCAAAAGAAAACCACCCCTGACCTTGCATTTGCAACTCCTCCAGCGGAGCTGTCGCATGCACAGGAGAATAGAGGCTAAATATCAGTCCTCGGTCTCGGCTTAGCAGTGTGAATCAGAATAACAAATAATGAAAACGCTTCTTGAAATACATGCAGGGATTGTGGCATGCAATACGGTAACTAAAAAGATGCTATTTTTGCTGATGTGCTGTTTTGAATGAATCTGGATATTGACAAGTAAGCAATGGAAATGCTTACCCATGGGGAAACAGGAGATACGGATCTTCCAGTCAGAAGATCTCCGCATCTTCCAACACCTGCTTCAATTTGCAAAGCTGCAGTTGTTCATACTTATAACGAGGAGGCTTTAAAGATTATTGGTCAGTGTTTGATGCTAATTAGTGTTTCTAAAAAGGTGGCCTTTTACATGACAGAATCATGCTGTCTTCCCTTTCTTGAACAGATCCACCTAAAACCTTCCTACCCAGTAAGGTAAGCATTGAGATGTTGCTTGTCCTCCATCCCCTCTGCAAATGCTGTATGAGCTCTGCCAACCTGACCACTGTTTTTTTGCCAGGCTTCTGTGTTTTTTCTACTCTATCTGTGCTTACAAACTATAAGCGCACAACAGAGGTATATGCATGTATTGACTGGGTAACATAAAAGTGACCTCCAAATTATAGGTGCTCTGTCTGGTTGCCAAAACGTAGGCTAATCTTTATATGCAGCTTGGCATCTTGGATATGGTTGTGGTTTTACTAGCATTGTGCTAGTAGCTTGGAATACGTTGGATAAGGATTACCTCTAGCACAGGTGTGCTGGAGGGTCAAAATGCGTGTGAAACGGAGTTGGCAACTGAGCAACTGACTTAGGCTTTACAATTATTTTTAGCCAAATTTCTTATGGAAATAAAGCTTAAGCCATCCCACTTCTTTGGGTGTACGCGTGTGTCTGCCTACCTGCTCCTTAGCTGCTTTCTCAACCCATTGGCCCAGTCAGATAGTGAAGTGGGATGATCTCCAGTTTAATTAATGAACTTAATTAACAGACATAGTGGGAGACAAAAGAAAGACTGTACTGGTGCCTTCCCCTAGAAGAGAGGCTGCAAAGTGAATGCAGTTCTTGCTGGATGTGGGATAAGCCCCCCTGGGGTGCAGCATCTTTGGAAACCATGCTTTGGAGCTCCAGCCACTCGCTCTGCTGTGCCGGTCCTCCCCATTCAGTGGCCATGAACAGCCACAGTGGTGGCCAGAGACTGGTTCTCATGCAGATTTGCAGATTGTATTACTATTGCCACAGGTTTCATGGATGAATCTTCAGTATCACCATATTTATACAGCAAGGACAATGTTATTTACTAAGTGTTTTGACATCTAGATGTTTGCCATTTTTATCCTGGGACAAGGGATAAGGCACACTGAGACCAGCTTGACTTCAAAGGGGAATGGTTTGGGTGAGGCTGGTGTTGAATTTGGTGACGGCTGCTGTTCCTGCAAGGCTGTGGTAACCTTCTTCCTTCAAAAACATTGAACTCTGAGCTCAGGCAGGAAAACAAGTGATGCTGTAGCAACACAGTTATATATTCATTCCAACTGCTGAATGATCAGTGCTGTGTTACCCAATACAAGGTGCAGTTTCTAATTATAAAGACTGATTATGGTGGCTTTGAACTGGATTTTGTTGAGTGTGAAATATGTTATGTGTCTCTCTCTCAAATATTATGCTAATCTTTTTCTCTGTCAAAGAAATCAAAGGTGTCTCTTTACCTAAAAAGAAAAAAAAATGTCCCCAGGAGAGTATCAGAGGATCAATTTTTCAGCATGGGATTATACAGTTTGGCTGTATAGGCTTAAAGTTTTTAATTTGCTTACACATAGATAGACTTACTTGAGCTCTATACATCACCAGATCAATGCAAATCTATTTACTAGAAACTTGGGTCAATATTAAAAGAATTCCATTAACCAGCAATAAGGACCCTGGATTAATATGATTACTATAGGCTTCCAAGCACACAGAAAGGATCAAGGATTTTCTTCATACTAATCTGAAACAATACCATTGTAGAAATCCCTCCTCTGCTCCCTGTCTCCTGAAAAGTAAGAATGAAAAAGGATAGAAGAGGCTGTACAGACAGGTTTATTTCATTAATATTGTCTCTTTAGGTTAACACCTCTGACACACACTAATAGTGAATGCTTCTGCAGCTTCTAGTAGAGAAAGTGTGGATGGGCAGAAAAGGTTTGGGCAATTACTCCAGGGGAAGAAGAGAGAAGAAATCAATGGATTCTGAAGGACACAAAGCAAATGTGACATTTCTAGAAGATAAAGTTGATTTATTTTATTTTTTTATTTTTGTTTTTTAGCCATGGTAGCTAGGGAAAAGAAGAAATGTTTTGTTCCTATTGTTTTGAACAGCAAGTCCCATACTGCGGTCCTACTGAATTAACTTTTGAAGGATAATTTTCCTATGACTGCAGGCCACAAATATGAAATCTGCAATGCAGAATATAATTCTGAGACCCATAGTTTGGTAGTAGAAAATCAAGATCATCCTGGAAAAAGTTAACACTTTGACTGAATTGGAGACTAGTGTCTTTATCAGAAACCCCCACTGATTTCTTTTGTGTGATAGGTTTCTTCACTTAAAAATGGCAAAGAGGCAATCAGCTAAAATGACCCTCTTCTTGTTACATTAAGCCTGGGCATTTGCAAAAAAATTGCAAGCAGTGTGCTTTATCAGTCTAAAATAGAGACTTGGATGCCTAACTCTCTTAAGCCATCTTGGAATCCCCACTGATGGGAACAGCAAAACAAGAATTGGCAAAAACAGATACTGGGAGGAAATGGATACAGCATCCCTGGCCGTCTGCATTGCAGTGGCCACAAAATGGTGGTGTCTGCCTGTCCATAGTTTCTATTAGAAACTTGAAAGTAGAGGCCAGATAGAACAAAATTGTAATATTTACAAGCTGCAGAATCAGGTGGAGAAATGTGCTTTAGGCCAGCGTTTCACAAGCCTTTGCTGTAGTTCCATTGCAATGAGTTAAAAACAGATTTTGAGATAGGGCTTGGGGAAGGATTTAAGGTAGAGGGACAGGTTTGAAAAGTGTAAAATCATGAGACTGGATTGCAGAGATAGTCCCCTGTTGTCCCAAAGGTGCTGAGCCAACTGGGTGAGGGGAATTTGGAAGGGCTTAGGGCTTTGGAGCCATGCTCAAAATTTGTATTTGAGATACAGCACCTGCGAGATGGGGAAGGATCAAGAGGTGAAACAGGGTAATTTGCACCAGGACCCTCTTTTGACAGGCTAGAGAGGGCTTCAAATCCTTCCAAGCTGAGGGACAGAAGGCCACAGCCTCTACTTTCCCCCCGTTCCCTTGGGATCTCTGCCTCCCTCTGGATATTTACACTTAAAATTTTGCGGGTAATTTTTTGCAGGTAAATTTTTAAGGAGGGTGTGTAGAAATCATAAATGCTGCCACCCAGAACATTGTATTGTTTTGAAAAGCAGTCTGTGAAACTTGCTACTGCCTCCCTGGGCTTGTGTGCAAGAATGCCAGTGGTAGTTTTAAATACCAAGATTTTAACTGTTGCCAGCAAAGCCAACACCATTCCCCATCAAACTGCAGGTGCAGGTAAATGGTTCAGCAGCAGCTGAATCCTTTCCCCAGCTTGGCTTACTTGCTTGAAGGAACCATATCAGGCTATACCAGTCAAAAGGCTCCTTTTTCCTAATATAAGGTTGTGTTTCCAGTAGGGCAATTTACTGGTAGTTTTGCAGTTTTCCCTTTTCCAGCAAGCCCTGTCTAGTATAGGCAGGACTTAGATAGATAGACTTCCCCAAGCTAATTTAAGCATTTTTCTCTTCTTGCACTTTAATTTTCAGTCTATATTTTGCTACTTGGTCTGCATTTCTTTAAAGAGAAACCTACTACTTTAGCCTTGTCCCCAACCGCTGCTTGCTCAGAGCATCTTGGATTTGACCTTGGGAGATAAAATAACCTCCTTGATGTTAACCCTTTCCTTTTTTTAAAGTAAGTATTTGTATTTTAAAGCATTTCTATCTGCTTTCCTCTCCTTACCTGGTACTTTTACAAAGTAAACTCCATAGAATGAAAACATTTAGTAAGCAGGTCTTTTTCTTTTCTGTTTTTCAAACCAGAGAGCTCAGCTGTGTTGTTCTAGAGACAGCTGAACGAGCTAGATTTTATGTGGATTTAGGGAATAGGCTGCATGAGGAGCAAAGTTCTGTTTCAAAGAAAAAGTACTTTTCAATAGTAGTTTTAAGGATGATGTATGTAACCTGTGAGTAGCAACTCATTCCTTCGACGACCGAGTTATAACATGGGGTATTACGTCCTGGACGATATGACTCTCTTTGGCTTTCATGGCAAGTTATCTGTCAGGCTGTGAGAAAGCATATTCTGGAGGTTTTTCACACCCCCCTGGCCCCATTGGTGCTGGGACTCAGCGTGTCCTCATGTGAAGTGCTAATGCAAAATGCATTGGCACTTGCTGGCGAGAGAGTTGGGCCCGCTGGTACGTGGGTCACTCGTCCCTTTTCAGCCTGTGGGACACAGATCAAACCTCTCATTATAGGAGGAGAGAAGAAAAATTATCTTGTGTTCATGATGCTGCACAATAACAGTATTGTTTTAAGCTATTTCTCTGTTGCTTCCCCCGTTTTTCACGTGTCGGCATGGATATCTTTCTGGTCCCAAGTGGGAAATTGATCTCTCTAAATAACTGGGGAGTTGGTCTCTGCTGTGCAGTGCTATTAAAATCTTAGTATTGAAAATTTATGTCTATTGATAATGTTAATTATGAAGATTTTAACAGCATTTGGACACAAAGGACTGTCTTTCTAACACGTCCAGGCCCTGGTGTAGGTGTTTGCTCACAGCAACAATTAAGGCTTTTTCTTTGCTCTGCAACACATGTTGCAAACAGCTACGAGGCTGATTTAGTTATTCCTGTCATCTGTTGTTCCCAAGTGGTGTGCCTTATGCACTTTTCACTGGAAGGGTCTCATTTTTTATGTGTTTATTTTTAGATCAAGCTGTTTTCATTCAGACTCCTCAACATGAGTCTAGATAGCTCAGTCGGTAGCTTCATGTACCTGTCCTTATTCTCCCAGTCCTGTGCTCCCCTCTTGAACCGTAGCCTCCCAAACTCTGTAGGCATTCTCAGGCTGAAAGAAAGAAGAGAAAACCCAAACCTGCAGGTTATGGTCTGCAA
Organism: Mycteria americana; assembly: GCF_035582795.1. Lineage (NCBI taxonomy): Eukaryota > Metazoa > Chordata > Aves > Ciconiiformes > Ciconiidae > Mycteria > Mycteria americana. The sequence goes on from NC_134366.1 coordinate 54,614,788, forward strand.
TATGGGTCCTGTCCCTTTTAGGAGATGGGACAGGCTTTCACTTCAGAAGCAAGTCTGAAAATGTCTGTGAGGGTGATGTGTTACCTGGGAAGGACATGTCTGAATTCAGGCTAGTATGACTGAATACAAACATGGCAAACATCAAGGAGTGTATATATATATATATATATATATACACACGCATATTATTTATTGTAATAAATCCTAATGTTTTTGAAGGACATGGTTAAAGCTAGACTTCCTTGTCCATGGCTAGACACCTAAATAGAAGTGACCTGGACAAATAGCATCATATATGAAGTGGGAATCTGCCACCTCAACCAACCTGCTTTTGACTGCTTGTACTGCAGCAGCATCCTCAGAGTCTGTCCAAGCTGGAGCAATGGGGCAAGGCAGATGTAAATGATTAATCATAGGGCCTACGCTCTAAATGCAAGTGGATAACATTGGTCCAAAGTGCCTAAGGTAACACTTGTCTGCTGAATAATGCTGTTTTATCACAATCTAATTCTTCTGCATTGCTCTCCAAGCAGTAACCTAAAGAAGCCAGAGATGTAAAGGTGTTTTTGAAACTTTGCTGCCCAGGGGAGAGTCTGCCATTTCACTCTTGTAGAAGAAATCAGAGTATTTGGAAACTTTTTCTTTCCAAGTTGTAGCACAGCCTTCTTTATCTAACATAACCTTTAATAGAGCTCTCATTGATTCCTTAAGGACACTGTTCCTCACGTCAGCTATGTCTCATTGCTTGGGAATTTGTCCTGATAAACAGCGCAAATGTTACTGTGCTTAATTTCATTCCTTTATTTGTAATTATGTCCCTTTGGACCACCTACACCCTTTCCATAGAGCTCCAGAGGTCTGTGGAAGATGAACCATTTTGTGAGCACGTTATTCCAGATGTACTCTCTACCCGCACAGGGTGAGAGCAGTGCAGTACGGTTCTTTGGACACTTACCTCCTGCTTTAGATTTTCAGGCAGCTCTGGAAGGATAATTACCATTTTGACATCACCTATCTGGGAATGCTGATTACTTAAACACTGTCCTTGTTGAATTTACTCCTTTTAGCTGTTTTCTGTCTAGAAATGCTTTGCTTTTTCTTTGTGTATGTGTCTCGGAGAGAGGGTGTGTTTCTTTATATTTTTTCATTTATTAAAACCTCATATTGTGGCAAGAGACATGTCTGGTAAAAAAAATGAAAACATTTAAGAAAACGGGGTGACAATGTGTGGGAGTGACTCCTTATGATGTTAGGCATTCTGGGTTGATGTAAAGGCCTCTTCTCACCTGAGAAAATCAGAACTATTGTCCTAAAATAGAATTTATAACCATGCATCTGATTATTTAATAAAAGGAAATGTTGTTTGGATTTCAAAGAAATATTTTGCCGGAATGGCAGAGTGAGCAAAGTGGTGTAGTAAGTTGAAAGCCATAGTTTGAGAGGCAGCTAGAGGGGTACAACTGCCTGTACAAGGCTCGTACGGGGACGCCTCTGCAGTGGGTTGAGCAGTAAAAGATACTCTTGTTGCTATTGGAGCTGGCGATTCTTGCCATACTTGCTTTGGCTGTTTTTTTTTTTCCCCCCTGAAAATAGATTACTTTTTCACTCAAGTACTTTGTTAACACTTGAATAATAAACAACATGTCTTTTACATGACAGGGTACCTGTGGGGCTTAGCCATACAGAGAATAAAACGGCTAAGATGTGCTTGAGCTGAACGTAAACACTGAAAAGGATAATGTTTTTCACTAAGTGCTTCGTGCTTGTGGCTAAGCAGAGTGGATACCACGAACCGCTTGCCGCTGTTTGCATTGCTGCTTGCAGAGAAGTTCAGGGCCACCAGGTTTTTCATAAGCAGCTAAGTCAAGTCTATAAATCTTCCATGAGTGAAAGCCATGCTCATGTTCCCAAGTGCAACAGGTGAAAGTGTATTAACAAATAACAACGCAAGTAGTTACAAGCAGAATGAGAAATTCTGTCATTTCTAGTGGTTTTTCACTGCGTGACCCCTTCCTTCAGGCATGTATGATTCTGTTTTCTCGCTTTCTGCTTATCTGATGGGGAAACGCTGTTGGTCCCAAATAGTTGCATTGCTGATGTCCCAGTGCAGCCTCTTCCTTCCAGTCATTTGTCCTTGATCACCAGCAGATGTAGCAGATCTCTTGGTCTTCTGCGGGGCTGGTGTCTACCAGGAACCCCAGGCAGCCCTCGGATACTCTTCTTCCTTTACCAGCAGGCTTCAGTAGTGAGCTACCTGTTAGTGGCAGGTAGTGGTGCTCCCGTAGGAAGATACCTCCACCTCTAACAATACCTTTGCAGATCACATGGTTCTTGTTCGGTGTAATTTTATTCATTGATCCATTAAGTAAATTTTAGTGTATCCTTTTCTTTAGGAGAGTTCCTTATGCTAACATCAGTCTTTGGTGATCTTCTCTTATTTTTATAATTCAACCAAGAGTCAACCAACCAAACGATAGAAGTCAAAGAATTCTTTTTGATAGAGGACAGGGCAGTTTCCTGTTGACGCTGGGATGCGGCATCTGGTTTTGTACCTGCCGGCTGTGCAAATGACTACATGATGTTGGTGCCTGAAAGGCTTTTGATTTGAGATTTCAAGCGGCTAGCAATGAACTTTTTGGTGTCTCCATTTTGGAGTGTGCTACTAAAATCAACTTCATGAGATCTGATGTCTCACTAAGTGCATGCTGGACACTAACCCTTTGAACATTAGGCCTCAAGGGAGATGATCAGTCTTATTGTCCTGGGTGGTAATCACAGAGCATGATCATCCATAATATCCTTTTTGGGTGAGTGCCACTCAGTACTTTTATTTTGCTGTTAATCTTTTCAGGTGATTCATCAAATTAATTGCAGCATTCAGTTCTCCCCCTGCCCAGTATTTTCCTAGCTTTTCTGCACAAAGTTTAGAACAAACTGAAGAGATACCGTAAGGGGAAAGCTTGCTCATGAGCCTACTATTGTAAATTTAGGCTAATTTAATTGAAGCTAGTGTTGTTCCAGACATGCCAAGAGCAGAACTGAGCCTCTGTTTTACTGATTTTTTTTTTTTTTTTTTTAGAGCCTGGAGTGAAAGAGCAATAGACCTTATTTCTATGTGCAAATCAATTCATACTGATAAAGTCTGTTTAAAAAAAGAAGATAAACATTTATGGTGGTTGGTTGGACTTCTCTTCACAATACCAGATACTGCAAGTTTATACTGGATGGATAAACCTTTATGAGGCCACAGCAGTACTTGTTGATTAATAAAATGAGTCAAGTGAAAAATTCTTCTATAAGAAAACCAGAGCACTGACAGCATATAATCAAGTGGCTGCATTTTTTGGCCACAGACAAAGCAGGGTCCAACAGATACCCAGCTAGAACGAGCTGGTAGATCTCCATTTGCTTGAGAGGAACCAGGGCCAGTGTACTTGAACCAAAGGTTCCGGGTCGGGTCCTGTTGGAACAGAGCGTACAGACAGATGTGTGTCCCCAGCTGTGCCAGCACCCCCAGGGTGCTGCTCCTTGGGGACCTTCCTGCGGGAGCAGGCACCTGGAGCTGTTTCTTCAGCTCTGACCCAGAACAGGTCCAGCCTCTTCCAGGGCTCTCCTGCTCTAGGGAAGCTGGTGCTCATTTATTTTACGTGAGTTCAAACCTTGGTGCTGAGGTGGACTGGGAAAGAAAGACCAAGTTCCTCCATTAAAAAATTCTTTCTTTTCAGCCTAGCGCTAATCAGAGGGAGGTTTTTTTTCTTCTGCCTTTCCCCAAAGCCAGCAAGCTCTGTGCATAACCTCAGGCCTTCCTCTATTCTCAAAATTTTGTCACTCAGCTGATTTTCCACTCTTACTTTTCTCACCTTTCATAAAATTTCTCCTTTCTTGACTGCTGGCTTTGCTGCCTTGCAAGGCCTCTTCATCCAGCCTCTGCAGATGGACACAGGCCTCACTGCACCACATCTGGATTGAAGTTCTGCTACAGGGCACCATGACAAAGTCCATGTGAACTGGGACCAGCTTTGGCAACCATCTCCCTCTTCCTGCCAGCCCACCTAGGGACCTGCAGCAGAACCTGCCAGGGACCAGATGATCCTGGGATAAGCTTAATGCCACGAGCAAAATGCAAGGAACACAGCATGAACAGTTTTGATGCCAACTACAAGTGGTTTCAGAGACATGTCTCTCCTTCAGGGCTTCATCTGTTCAAGGCCAACCTTGAGGCATTGCCCAGCCTTCTGTGGCTTTTGCTGGTTGTCCTTCTCACTCGATGGTGCTGTCCTTGTCCACATGTGCTTGCTATGCTCCGGCTGGCCCTCTCCAAGGCATGCATGATCATTGCAGTGGCTTTAACACCCTAAATAACTTTCTAGGTAAGAAGTTCAGGCTCCTGAGTTAAAACCTCCTTGGAGGGAGACTGAGCCTTTGGCAACTGAAAAGCACTCCTGTTCGCTCGCTGCATGGGCCAGCCCTTTTGCTGTTTCCCTCAAAGCCATCTGCACCATGAGCCCACATGATGGCTGGGCTGTCCTGATCCCCTGGCAGCACCTGCATGTCCATGCCCACCTCACTGCCTGGGCACTGCCAGACCTCCTGAGGCCATGATTTATTCTCTGTTTGATGGGGCTGTTACCAGCCTGCACTGCAATGCTGGGTCCATGTGTCGCTTGTACACCCTTAGCTGTTTGAGTCGGCCCATGGGAGATCTCACCAGCCCCATATCAGCAGAGTAAGCTAGTGGGAGAATGGTTTCCTACCCCACCGCCTGTTCCACCACCCATCTCATCCCCCATGGAGATAGTTAATATGAAATACTTGCCAGATTTTAAAATGAGCTATTTTAGGGGGAAGGTGAGCCTTCATTTTTTTTAATACCTACCTTTCCAACATTAAAGTTTTCTAAGACAGCCTGAGAAGGCTCATGCTCATAGGACCAAGTAGCAGGTATGCCCTTGCGCCTCCTTTCCACCAGACTGGGAGGTGAGGAGCCGCAGGGCAGGCACGGAAAAACCGTCTCTCTTCCTCCTCCCCTCCCTCCCTCCCCACACTTCTCTTGATCTGCTGGTGGCTCCTAAAAGGATTAATTAGAAAGATGTGAGCAGGGGTTGGAACGTCAAAAAACAATCGTCACTTTCATATCTGACCCCTATCACCAGCTGCAGAATTAACAAATTGAATGTCGTCAGCAAACAGGAGTTGCAGATGATATGAAGTTCATTACTAGCAGCACAGGGCTTGTTTTCAAAGCCCAGTTTAAACAACTCTTGCTGATTAAATTCCTTGCAGGGGCTCCTGCCAGACACGTTTAGAAAATACGGACATCTAACAACTCTCTCTCTCTTTCTCTCCCTGTCTTTTCTTTTTTTTTCCCTCTCTTTTTTTTTTCCCTTTCTTTTTTTTTTTTTTGTTTCTTAACATGTGCCAATTATTTGTCTCCTATCTGCAGGTACTGGCAAGTATCAGCGCTCTGGCCCCACTGTCTACAGCCTTATCCATTTGGCGCCTGCTCCAGCCCTCTCACATTACCAGCAGTGGGGTCTGTTTTCAGCTGTGAAAAGCTGTGAGCATAACTCCATTCTGCCCCTCCTCCCACCGCAGCCTCTCTCCTCCCTTTCCTTTTTTCCCTCTCGTCCTTCTGCTCCCAGGGCTCCCTTCAAGGGCTGGGAAGCAAGACAAAAAAAACCCTTAGTAATCTGCTAGACGGTGGCACTGGGGTTTCACAACCTCCTTACCCATTCCGGTGGTTGTGGGTCCCCTGCATGGGAGCATCTAGACCAGCTAAAAGTTCACCAAGGCAGGTTGCACGAGGGATTGTCTGCTGGGTGGGCTGGGATGGGGAGGCAGGAGCTGTGAGCAAGCAGACAGGAGAGCTGTGGGGATAAAGCTCAGAGGTACTAGCTTAGCTTCTCTCTAGTTCAAGAGTCTGAACCTTCCCTGAGCTCTTCTTCCCCTTTCTAAAGCATCTTTTTCTCCTGTTGTATTTGGCCTTTTCATGTTCCTCCTGCTCATGCATTTGGGATTTTTCTCCACCATTTCTCTAGGAAGTGAGGATGGAGTGATTGTGCTGCCTGTGCTCACCCCCACGGTAACTCCTGGACTTGGCAGGTTGGGTGGGAACCCAGCTAGAAAAGGCCAGATCTCAGAGGTAGGTTGTTCCTGCAAGTTTTGTGAAAGCAGGCAGTCCCAGAGAGGAGAGAGACATCACCAGGGGTCTCCCTGGAAGAAGATGACCAGCCCTCGCTGTAGAAAGGAGCTATGAAGTTCCCAGCCCTGGGAAAGCCTTGCCAGGGCACACGATGAAGGAGGTACCCGGAAACCTGACTATGAGACATGTGTTTGTAGCAAAGCAGGCTATGTTTGCTCTGCTGATGCTCTCTTTTAAGCTGAATATAACAGATAAAAATTTTGAGCCAAATTGGGAGAACTTTAAAGGGTGCCCAGGAGGTGGTGTGGAAAATGACTGCCCTTTGGGGCCATGTAGTACTGGGGCCCTGCTGCTCAAGTACCTTCTCTTTGGCAAACTTGCTTAGGAGAAAAATATCATGGATTGTTCAAGAAAAGTATTATCTAGCTCTCCCTTTGTCAATGAAATGGTGGTATCAGGGGCAGTGTAACCTTCAAAGAATTTTGTAACATAGTTGGGTCTTTTCTGTATCATCATTTTTCCCATGTGAGAAGTATTGTCTTTTCCAGCCATGGCAGTTTGGTCTCTGAAAGGATTGCTGAAGTTTTTCTACACAGATGAAACCGTCATAGAGATTTGCACACGCTGCTAGGTGGCAATTTGGATCAAGGGGTGTTTCATGCAAGAAATAGCCCAGCATGGAGTTTTAAATTTTGTTTTTTTCCTTTACAGGTCATGTCTCTCCCTCATAGTAGTATTGACAGTCAATTACAGGACATAAAACTGCCCTACATCTTTATTTACCCATTTTTTCCCCTCAATTCCTCTGTATGACCATCTCTGAGGGAGTGTTGTTATGGAAAATGGCTGATCCAGAGCAGCATGTCTAATTTGTACATCCCTCATTCCTAGGCCTCTTGTATCTCCTATGCTTTGCTCTACTGTTTTTGGTTTTGAAAAAGAAAAAGCAACTTCCAAAATGAATTAATCAGGTATGGCTTCTTTTTTTTCTTTAATTGAATTCACTGAATTATAGCAAGAATTACACTTGGCCAGCATTTTTCACTTCCAAAGTTCTTGCTGAATCTTTTTTTTCTTCTAATGGTAAAAACAGGGGGTTTTGTAGATATCTGTCAGTGACCAAGTCTCATTTTTGCCTTGAAAAGCATTACATACCCGCAAAGTGTTCATCCAAAGTCCACATTTCAACTTAAGTGCTGTACACAGGTTGCATTCCTCACGTACATGTGCCTGCACTGATTACTGCTCAGTAACTGGACATGCAAGTGCACAAAGCGTTTCTAGCAGGCAGGAAGTTATTTTTGGAAGAGTCTGCCATAGCATGAGTTGCATAGCATGCTGCCCTGCTGAGCAACCAGCCCAGGATGTCTGCAGTACTTGAGGAGAAATCCACTGCTAATGTGCTGTATGTGGATGTAAGTATAATTGCAGGATGAGCCTATGGGCAGACTTGCTTTCAAATCTAGCTAAGCCTATAGGAGAATGTATTTTCCTGATACTGGCTCTCATTCTCAGCTGATTGGAAGATACTGACCCAATATTTTGTGCCAGCATTCATTCAATTCCAGAAAAATGAGAGGGTTAGCTTGGTGCAGGAAGCCTGGTGTTAGAGAAGTCCCCTGTGAAGTTCTGTTGGTAGAGCAGGGGTTGCAGTGACTTCCAGCAAGGGTTACCTCTGCAATGCACAGATAGTCCTCAGCTCAGGCTAGTTTGATCTAAAGACCCACTGTCTCTCTAGTACCAACTGGCTCTTTTTCATCCTTTCATCCATCCCATTGTTGTTTTGAAAAAGCATTTTTGATTAGGCTGGCATGCCAACCATAGGCTGTGCCCCTCAGGCACTGTGTGAGGTGGTTTGCCTGCACATATCCCTGCTCACGGCTCTTGGGAGAGCCCGTTTCAGTTGCTATTGAATAGTGGCTCAGATAAATTGCAAGCTGCCTCACCCATGTCAGGGACCAGCCTAAATCTCTGGCTTGCTCTTGCTCTCCTAAAGCAGCTCACACACTCTCGCTGGCACCAAACACCTCTGCAGGTTAATTGATCTCCAACCTGTCAGTGGCTCCTTCAGCTATCGGGGAGAAAGACTTGCGATCACTCAGTGCCAGAGTAAGTTTTGGGCACCTTGAGGTCTCTGTTAAAACATTTGCTTTGATGTAGCTTTCCTGTCCGCTTTTGGTCTGTTTGGATCTTGCTATTGAGTACCTTGCTTGGTATCTCTGTTACACCTTTTGCTTCAAGCACAATAGTGCTTAGATAGGGGATTTGTAAGTTGTTTTATTTGGAGAGGGGAAACCTGATGCAATTTAATTTGTGTTGGCCAAGCCCTACTGTCCTGAGAGAAAGAGGGATCAAATGCTATGAGGCTGTTTCTCTTGTTCATGATCTGAAGCCCTTACATGATAGTGGTTGGACCAAATTCTTTCTTGTGGTATTTTCTCAGAGCCTGGCTAATCATACTTTTCTTGCCCTCTAGTCTTCTCTTGCTTTTTTTCTTTCTCTGACATTTATTGCTTCCAACAAAACACCAGCAACATCGCTCCAGCCCTGAACCTCTGCTGTTGTCCATTGCCACCCGAGTCCATGGTAGTCATTGCTGGTCTCCCAGTGGCCTCCCCTCAGCACACCGAAGAACTAACTTCTGTCAGTTTTCTGAATGCAGGCTGAGGATTAGGTCCCATAGCTACGCTGAGGTCTGCACTCCAAGGTCTTATGCTGGAGGATAAGTCACCACAAGTGATACGGCTAGTCGTGATGCTCTGCACTGTTGATGTTGCAATGCTCTTCCAGTCCCTCAGTAGTGGTCTAGCCGGGACATCTGGGCCAAGGTATTACATCTCATTTGCAGCCCATGTTAAAGGACCTCTTATTAAAGAATAAGTTAATGAGAATCCTGCTCCTCCCCATGCCTCTAATCTGGTAAAAGTCGTAAAGAAAAGTACTTGCAAGGAAGCATATTAAGCAGTCTTTATGAGCTGTGACACGGAGTGCAGTAAACCCCATGGCTGGGCCCCTGGGCCTCCTGCAGGACAGCTCTTTATTGGGAGGGACACCATGGAAGTACCGTCTTCTGTGGCTATACACAATACTGTAATAGGGTTAGCTCACAGTAAAAGTGTAATTAATGTCATGTAATATAAAGATTTACCACTTTCTCTAAGGACTTCTCCCCCAGGCAGCTTTCTTGCATCATTCAGTAATCTAAATTAAAATGACCCTGCCCATTTCCCATCTCTTTACCCCTTTTCTGCCTGTGTGCTTGTTCCCAAAGGTGTGTGTTTGTGGGATGCCACTTCACCAGAGGGGGATTAGGAGGACATTATGCAATAATAGTGGCGCTGCCTTCTTTGCCTGTTGGGTAAAAAATGAAGCAATATTTAACTTGTCTGGAGTTTTTCTTTCTCCCTCTTTAAATATTCCACTCTGCATTTTCACACCAGACTGCCATGTCTCCCACATTCCTTATCACCCTGAGATTGTTGCAACTTGCTCTTGGAGATTACTGAGGAAACAAATATCCATGCTTCTTTCTTTTACTCCACAAACAGGACTTCTGCTTGAAGGAGGAATGGCAAGATGGTTTTCTTGACCAGTTTGCATAGGCATCTTCTAAAGGGTCCATGCTGGGGCTATGTGTAATTCTTGTAGAAACCCTGGTACCAGGAGGTGTTTGTAGTTGGGGAAAAGCGAGAGCACCACAGTGCCTAGGTTACCACCTGGCACTTCCTTTTCTTTCCTCTCTCACCTTGAGCACGTGGGTGAATTGCTAGATTTTGTGCCACATTAATGAGAACTCTCTCCAAAGCTTACTGCAGTCAGCAAGAGGCTTCTCAATGGTTTTCTTTTGGACCAGTCCTGCTGTGACCTGAGTTTTGACCAACTCAGCTAACTTAGCTGAAGTAGGTTAGGCACTGCTCTTCCCAGAAGGTTACAGGGGCCACCCTTATTTTGTGTCCATGTGCTGAAATCCCAACTCCTGTGGATCCCAGGCTGAGCCATGCAGGCCTTTTCTTTTGAAGCCTTAACTCAGGCAAAAGCCGCCCACACCACCATGCACAGAAACCAGAATGTGCTGCCCTCCACTCTCAGTACCTCAGTACCACTCTCAGTACCACGTCCTTGAAATCAGGCTTTGAGGTGGGTCGGTCCTCTTTATAGCTGCTTCCCCCCCCACTTCCTCACTATCCCTGCCATTTACCAATCAGGAAAAGTTCTTCCAGGCCAAAAATATTCCTCGCCCTTTGATTACCCATACTGGCCAGGGTGCAGTGCTATAGAGGACATGCTTTGCTGCAGTGTAACTGGAGAACAAGGAAAAGCTGGTTTGTACCATCAGCCTTGCACAAGGCATTCAAGCTGAGAAGATGACTGATTAAAACGTGACAAGGCTTGTTTTTTAGCCTGTCTTTGCCACCTCTGCCATCTCAGTCCTGGACAGTCAGGGTGCCCAGGTCAGTCACTTGCAGGAGTTTTAGTTCTGACCCTTCAGCTGCAGCCATATGAATGGCAGTTGTCCAGGTGATTTAATGGAGTGTGCGATCCTCTTGTTATCACGTACTATAAAATCCAGAAGTGGCAGATCACCTGGGCACATGCAGGTCCCAGAAATATTGCCTGGCAATGCTGTAGCTCTGTTGCAGGCTATCAAATTAATACACAGTTTGATTTTTCCATCTCACAGTATATTGCCTTGCACTGACCTGGTGAGAGGCAGGCAGAGGCAGCTGCAAATGGCCATTTGCATCAAAAGCTCCCCAGTCACTCCTGATTAGAGCAACCACATCTTTTCCCAGCTAATGAATTGCTCCCATCTGTGAAATTACAGCTACTCACTTTTGTTTTGTTTAAATCAAAACTGCAGGGCTCATATGGCAGGCCGTCTGCTGCCTCCAGGTACCCGGCGCTCATGCTGTGATGCTGAGCCGAAGGCGAGAGCAATCGCCGAGGCTGTTGTTTTGTCGCGGGCAGTTTGTCTGGGCTTTGACAAGGAGCATACGCAGAGCAGCCCTGGCCTCGTGTGAACCATCCGGGCAGAGAGGGGAACAGCTTCAGGGACCTGCCGGAGACCTGGGGCTCGCCAGCCCATGATGAGTCAGTGGAGATGCCTTCTGCATAATGCTTCTCTGGAAGTCTGACCTATTGATTGCCAGGAGTCTCAATAAATTTAGATCACTGGTTTGTGTCTGCGCTCCCTAAGCAGGGGTAGGACAATGATTAGCTGCAAAGATCAATAGGGGTGAGTCTTTTAATCGACCATGTAAAATGTGTCCTTCGTCACTGATGGTGTGTTAATTGGGATTTAATTCTTGAGGGGGCATTCACCTGTCCCTCCCAGTTTTCCCTCTGCTCTTGGAGCCCTTGTTGAGAAATCCAGGGTAGTTTGAAAGTTAGAAAGATGGAGAATGGAGGCTTTATTATTCTTGTAATGCTATTTCCACTGTATCCTGTCAGTCTCCACCTTGATGAAATGCCCATCTGCACCTTTCTAAAAAAGTCCTCTTTCAGTGACGTTCACCAACAGGAGTATATTGAGCAACTTGGCATGCTGATGCATTTCTCAGCCAAGGGCTTGGTAGCAGGGGGGACTTGGTGCCTGGCTGCTTCCTGGCAGCCACTGGAGATGCACGGGTCTCCAAGATGCTGCCAGATGCTCAGAGAGATAGCAACCTGGGACACCGGGGTGCCCTGGCTCTCCCAGGGCAATGTATCCTGCAGAGAGGCTTCCAGCCATCCCCACAGCAGATCTGCTCATGCTTGCTGATGCAGCTGTCCTTTGCATCCTTAGCTTTCACCTACAGCTCAGCTTTTGGGCAAGGAAGGGGTGACAAACTCTTATCCCGCCCACATGGCTCAGCCCGGGAGAGGTTTAGGAGCAAGCCACCCTGATCAGAAGCACAGCCTGAAGGAGTAGCATCTTCTCTTTAGCCCATAAGGGGTGCAGTGCTGTCCTCAAAACACAGAGGTCTGAAAGGACGAGAGCTAACTTTCTTTTTCATAAGCATATAAGATGCAAGGTTTGCTTGTATTTCTTTTTAGGTTGATTTTTTTTGTGAACAGGTTGATTTCTTTTTAGGTAGGTTTTTTTTTTTTTTTTTTTGCCATGGGAATAGACCTCTCTTTGGGAGAAGGAGAGACCTAGTTTCTCCAGGGGGTGCCTCTTTCAGCCTCTACCTTCTCCTCCCTGTGATGGACCCTGTACCTGCAGCTGAGCTCTCACTGGGGTGCAGCTAGGGCCAGGGCCAGGGTCAGGCTGTGGGGGGGACCTTTCCACAGCAGTGGCTTATCCCTGCAATCAAACAGCTTTTCCAGAGCAAATCTTGTTGAGTCTGTGTGAGAAGAGAAGGATATGACGTGCACTTTACCCTAAGTCCTACCATGCTGTAATGGTGGACAGCTGAGTTTTACTATTTTGACCCCTCCAGCAAAGTCTATCTCTGTGTCAGTCAGCTCTTCATGAACAAATTCAGGATTATTGCCTGTCCTCGCAATCCCTCACCGCCGTAGGGAAAATCTTTTAATTCTTTGGTTTCTTTTGGGACTTTCCAGTTCCAGCCTTGGCAAAACAAATCCTGTCACTGGCTGGAAAATGGAAGCAGCAGCATCCCAGCTAAAAGCTCTGGCATTTTTTCTTATTGGGAATTCTTTAATCTCTTTTAACAGATGACCTCTCTAGGGCTATTGTATTACCTTCCTGCTAGTCTTCTGACAGGTCTTCTATTTAACTAAACCAATAAATATGTATATTTGCAGTATATATTTCAGTTATCCAGAATAACTGTACAGGGTATTTGTTACTTGGTAACCAGCTTACAATTAATATTGAAAAATTGCAAACTATGTGATTGTATGCACATATACAATTCTTGGATACAACATCCATGAAATTTCCTTGTTGTAATTTAGCTAATTAATAAATATTCGTACACAGATCCTGAATTCCTTCATGCTGCAGAGTATTTTGGGGGATGGATGAGTGAAGCAAAGCAGCGAAAGGAATCTCTGCCACCCCAAACGCAGTTACATCTTCCACACCTTCAAGGAGGGCTTGTGGTGGGAACCAAACTCAGCTTGATGCACCACCTCCATGGGTAAGCTGTCTTTCTAGCACCGCGCCTCTCCCCTTTCCTTTTCCAGGGCTTGTGAAGGCTGTGAAACAGCCAGCTGCAGTCTACTTATGCAGCGGGCTCTGGGAGGAGAGACTGCACCAGCGGCCCCATTAGCAGTGCCAGCTCCATGCAAGGGACCAGAAGCTTAGGGTGAAATGGCTGCTGGAGAGGCAGAAGTATCTTCTGATTCTGGCAGATGGGAACGCTGTGTGGAGGCATCTTGACGTTGCCGTTGTGCCCTCTATTTGAAGGGGGACCGGATGGTGCAGTCCTCAGACCGGTCTCTTCACTGCACGGCTATTGCCTGTCATCCACCGGAGGGAAGTTTCTCTTCCCTACCCCTTTCCCTAAGGGAGGGTTTGCGGGGGAGCAGTTGAGTTTTTTCTAATGCTTTCTTCCATGATGGGATTAAGCAGGAACTGCTCCTTTAAAAAGTGTCCCCTTCCCCATCATCCTCCCTCCTTCCAATTACAGCACTAATTTCAGTAATGGAGCATTAATGGAGTAATGGACTGCTGAAGCTGGCCTGAAGGAACTGTAGTGCTCAGCACAAATTGAGTAAATAAACCATATATTAGATTTCTAAACAATACTTTTAGTCTAGTCCCCAGGGAAAGAGAGTTGTCAAGACTTACTTAAGTCAACCCAGCAAAACCTATGCAAAAGATCCACCCATTCATACCCTGGAAAATGGCACCAGTGGCCTGAAGTATCAGTGAATCTCTCACATAAATCTCTGCTATCCTGACAGAGAGAGCTTTGTGTTGTTTCCTTCTCCCAATTCCTCCTCTTTGATTTATTTACCAATAAGCAGCTTTGTGCCTGTTTCTATTTGTGTCTTGCTAGAGAGCTGTCCCTGTACGCTGATAGAGAATGACTTGCAATTGTAAGGAGACAGTTATCACGGAGCCGTACTAAGTGATGGATGAGAGTAGTGCCCTAAACAGTCTTCAGTCTGGGAAACTCCTGATTATTTTTTTCTTCCAAAAGCAGCAGCCCTCTGTCAACATTTTTATTACTTTATTTTAAAAATAGGCTTTGCAGTAGCTCAGCCAAATATATAGAAATGAGTAATGAAGTACTGACTATCCAGATTTACCCCACTGGCATCAGGGTGACTAATTGTAATTTAGTTACCCTTGAACGCACGGGCCGCAGTCGAGGTTTTCCTAGGCAGCGTGCAAGTAGGGTGAGAGCCAAATGCAGCATATGGGGACTTTGAAGCAAGGCAAAGGCACAGGGTAGCAAAATGACTTTTCCAGGTCAGTGGGAGAACCAGGGTAAAATCCAGGACTCGGACCAACACCATGTCTACAGCAAACCTTTTGCATCTTGAAGAGGCAATCATGAAAAGCCATAATTCCTACAGGGCAGCAACTTGTGGGTGTTCAACATCCCACAAGATGATTATTTACTTTCTATGAGCTTCAGTGTGATCTGAGAGCAATCTTTTGAGCCTTTATGGCGGAAATAAGCAGGTTTTTTTCTCCTTTTATTTCCTCTCAGCCCTGATGCAGTCAAGAGAGAGCGAAGAGGGCTCTAGCTCTCCTTGTTCATAAGTTTTATTCATCTGTGCCATTGCTAAGAATAAGCTAAACAATGGCAGCTTAAGCCTGAATTGAAAGAAAGAAGATTGCTTTAGTCCTGTAATCAGGCTGGAGATGGGGTCCGAACCGTAGCATTTTATCAGCGGGAGTTTTACGCAGACATCATTAATCTGCTTCAGATGTCTGACACTTAGAATTTGGGTATGTTAAAATCACTCCCTCACTTGACCTCCGGATATAACACGTGAAAGAATAAAAATCCACTGATGTATACCAGACCAAGATGATGTACTGTCTCTCAGGGTGTAATGCAGTGTCGCTTGCGTTCCTTATTTTTATTTGGGGTATTTTTGAATGATATGTATAAGAAAAAGCATGCTGGTTATAACCTAGCAAATTTAGCCATTAAATCCTGAAATCTGCTTTTACAACTGACTGGGATAGGTAATTTGGGCGTGCTCTGGGTATGTAAAGGAACTGCAACACTTTTATCTGTTTGGGAAGATTAACATATTACTTTATGAATAATTTGTTAGGCACAAAAACAGGTAGGTCTCCAGGAGTGATGAGTTTATCGCTGAACACTTGCACACAGGATTGAAGAGCTTGGAAAAAGTCTGTGCACCATTTGAAACGGCATGCAAGACTCCCATTTTAAGAAATGGACTTTTATAATGTTTCCATTGAACTCATGAGCATCCAGTTTTCCCAGTGTTAATGCTCTTGAATCCAACCAGGCTCCTGAGCTCCTCCCTTGGTACCATCCTAGAGGGAGGTACAGCTCCAAGAGGAGCAGCTCTAGCTTATCCAGCTTGACAAAATACTGCACCTGCAAACTTCAGATCCTCCTTTTACGTGGCCTGCGTTTCTCTCCTTCCTCGGCATGTCTTCCTGGAGAACGCTGGTGGTGGACAGCCCTTCATCGCTCCTTGATGCGTTTGCTCCTGCTCCCCTGCAGTTCCTCCCATCCTTGCCACTCCAAAGTTTTGGAAGTCTGTTTCCTTCTCTAACTCTCCCACTTCCACCCCTGAGTCCAGCTACTTCTCTGCTCTTCATCACATCCCATCACTTTCTTCCCTAACCTGTAATCTTATCTGGTTGCTCACCCCTTCTTCATCCAATGCAAGTATGTGAAAGTCTTACCCTTACGAGCCCCTGCCATGGATGCCACTTGATCCTGCCTTGTTTTTCTTCATTTCGACTCTGACCTCACTTAAAGCACTGTTTACAAACACTGTCTGGAGTTTTCTTCTCCTGAATTTCTGAACCTGCTTCTTCAAAGCTTGCAGGTCTTAAAGGTGCACTGTACGTGCGTAGGTATAACGCATACAGCATATATCTTCTCTGCTAATGTTCTCAGAAGGAACAAGGACCATCTTGATGGGAATTTTCAGCAAATACCATGTGCTCAGCCTCAGACAGCTGCCATGGAAACTTCATCCCAAAGTTTTGCAAAGCAGATGAAAATAAAATTTTGTGATGAAAAAAATGTCAGGGAGCTTAAATAGCAGACTGTTGCTTGGTGGTTAGCCCTTTGGCAATGGGAAAGCACAGAGCTGCCAGCTCTTCAGCCTCATGCACAGAAATCAGCGTATGTGAGGATAAGAACCTAATTAAATGAATATGAATTAACTTTTTCAGTGAAAGGGATTCCAGAAAAACTATCCTACTTACACCTTTAAATTCTGAGCTATTAAATCAGGCCTTTGTTTTCTATGCCTTTGTGATGTGGCTACATACACTGATGAGATGACAAAATGATGGCCCTGGAGCCTGGAGATCCCAGCTTTTCCACTCCGTTTCCTACGCTCGGGAAGGAAAGGCAGCAGGGTTATTAAGAAGAACCAGTGTAGAGGATGCCTTTCTGACATGGTGGTTTGTTTGGTGGACCTGATCTAGAGCTATCTGACATAATTGGGATCTGAGAAAAAACAGCCTTCTGCCCCTTCCCCATCAAGCAGTGTTTGCATTCAGATGGTGATTTGGAATGTCATTCTGTTATTTTTTGGTTTTGCTTTGTGATATGAGACTTTTAGCAATTGCCAGGGTAAATACAGTTATATCTTAAGGGTGGCTGGGATTTTTTTTTTTCTTTTTTCTGAGAATTCCTAGCTATTTTGTGAAACTCCCTGGGTGCTGGGGGAGTCTCTCCTCTCCACCACTCCATTGTTTAATATTCTTACAGACTTGTTAATTCCTTTTAGCCTATCTAAATTCTGTTTCAAATAATCTTTGTTTTCCTATCCAAAGCCATGCTGTCAGGTCATCTGCACTGAAATATTCCTGTTGTCAAAGACAAAAACAACCACGTATCAAAGATTTTTTAATTCCTTCTGCCGAGAGTTTCTCTCCAGTGGAGAATGTGGAAAACTTCTGAATGATTTTCATGGAAGGTGAGTGCCTTTTTTATTGTGCTCTAGCAGGTCTAGGAGAGGAGACCAAGAGTAAGATACCTAACGTGCCTGATCTGGTGCAAATGCATTCTTGAATTAAGGGAATAATCTTTCAGACACCTCATGGGAGCTGTTTTGCCCAATCTCTTGGGCAGTGTGTATTATTCCTGTGGGGAAAGTTTGGATGGAAAAAAAAGTTGTTGTTGATAGGTATGTGTGTGTATTCATCTTCACCCTTTTCCTACCCCCAAAACCTGAAAATTTGGCCAGAAATAGATATTCCCCTAGAAGAAATCCATTGGAATACAAGAAAGCCCCTACAAAAATTTGCAGGAAAACTTTAACAGGTTTGTAGCAAACCTAGCTTTACCAGTGTGACTAGTACAGCCCCTGGGGTTGTGTCTGCCTCTGAGCTTTATTCTGGCCTTAGAGTTGGTTTTTTTTTTTCTTGTTCTAACAGCATTTTGGGGTGCACAGGATATTTGTTTCTCCAGAAGTAGATGGCCCATGTGAGAGGAGGAGGAAGCAAAGCAAGAGCATGGTTCCTCATCTAGGCCAGCATCTTCTCTGCCACCCTGGTCTGAATGGTGGCCTCTATCAAGGAAACACCTCCCAAAGAGACACCCAGCATTAGTGCTGGCTGCCAACCTGAGAAAAGCCATGGTGCTGACCGGCTCTGCCTGCTGCTCCCCCCATTTCTCTGGTCCCCGCCGACCAGGCTGTTAAGACCAGGAAAAGCCATTGGGTAGGTGACAAGAGCCAAAGAATTTGCTGAATGTGTCGGGCTTGATAGCAGCCGCCCCTCGCCAATTGCATTCCTCTGCCGCAGGGCGGATGTGCAGAATACATCCCAGACCTTCCTCCCAGCAGGAGATAAGCCCTGGAGCCCTTCACGGAGTGGGGCTGCATCTGTCGTTTTCCCCATATGGTGTGAAATTGGCTCTTCTGCCCTAGTGGCTATGGGCAGCCGGTAGGATTTTGATTTTTATTTTTTATTATTGAAGATGCTTCGATAAGCTTGCATTTAGGCTTGGTTACCCTGCAGGTTGCAGAGACCTGTGGGGGCGTAATCCCTGGGCCTGGCTCCACCACTGAGGTACGGAGCAGAAAACTGGGTTGTGGCAAAGGAAAAAGAGGGCATTAAAGCACGCGATCCCGCAAAAGGTGCAGTGCAGCTCTCCCCCACCCCAGATGGCCCCGTGGCACTGAGCCATGGTAGGTGCAAACCTGGGAGGGGAAAGGCGATGCTGAAGAATGTGCCGTTACATATTTCCTCAGGTTTCCCCTCCTTGGCAGAGTTGTGCTAGGACCGCAGACTTGGCAGGCGTAATGGAAAGCTGTCTTCCCCTGCAGCTCTCCAGGGACCTTCCCTGGCACTTTGCCTGGCTCCGGGCACTGGGCACTGTGGTGGAGAGCTGAGCTCTTGCAAAGAAACATTGGACGTATCTGTGCAGCCCCATGGAGGGCAATGGAGGGTTGTTTAAGAACCCATGGGCAAAGTTTAAGAACCCATGGAGGGTTCTTAAACTTCCATCACCATACTGGAAAGGGAGACAAAGATAATGCGTCCTCCTCTCACAAGCACTAATTAGCCAGATGTGGCATTGCACCCACAGAAATATCATTGCTTCCAGGACCGGAGTGAGGGCTCCTGCGTTCTGTGGAGTATCCAAATAGGTGGGACACCTCTGCCTTGTGCTGTGGAGACTCTCAAACTTTGCACAAAGTGGGCAGGCTTGAGCCCCAAATGGCACAGCAAGAGCTTGCCATTGTGACAGCAGTCTTTCTGGAGTCATGACTCTGGAGTTTCACTGAGGTTTTGGGTATCGTTTTTAATTTGTGTGAAAATAACCCTAAATATCTGCATGAGGTGAGTTTCCAAAATACAACAAAGTAGAAAAAACTTGAAAATCTCTCTCAGCTGCTGTGGTGCTTCCTTACGCAAAACCCATTTTTAAGCCCAACTCCCAAAGGAAATGGGGTACGTGGAGTCTCATGGTGCACGTTGTATGGCGTGTGTATGGCTACCTCTGCCTCAAAAGTAACTTTCAAAATCATTGGGCAGCAGTAAACAAACAGTTCAAAGTTGTTTAATCCTTACAGGTTTCATGGCAGTAAAAATCTGATTAGAGGATAGACAATTTATTCATGCCCCAACTGAGGGAAATGGTGAACGCGACCCTTCATAGACACCAGAGAGTTCAAAAGCACACACACCCCCGACATTAGGAACCATTTCAGTCAAAATTTTCAGTTTACTGGACACCAAAAAACACAACTGCAAGGTGCAAAACCATAGGAAACCAGTTCTTCTTGGTCCAAGTGCTTGCAGAGCTATAATTTCCTAAGAGACTGGCTCCCAGAAACCCCTGCACACTTCGATGCCTCAGTAATGCTTATAAATTTCAATCCCCTCTTTGGAGTCTGTCATGAATGGGGCTGTGGCCATGCATTGAAAAAGGATAAGAGGGTCCCTCTGCCATTACCTTCCCTTTTCTCATCCCTCCTGGGTGAAATGTAAGCCATCGATTAAGTGCGCCCTTCAGTCACAGTGATTGTTTGCCTGAAATCCCTTCCAAAAATGATGCTTTTCATTCAATACTGCTATTGAGTTACTGCCATGATATAGAAAGTATTTGCCATCCTTCCACGCAGGCAATGGTGAGAAATTAGCAGTCAGTAGATGTTTATTGTCAATGCTGCTTTCTGGGGCTTGGGGTGGGAGAAGGAGCCAACAGCCCCAGAGATCTCAGAGGTAATGTTACGGAGGGACAACGTAAGCTCTCACTTTTCCTCACCTTTCTCTCTTTCTTTCCCCCTTTCTTCTCCAGTTGCACCATCCAGCACACAAAGCCTGTGTCAGGGGCTGGGAGAAATGCCTCACGTCTCCTTCTCCCATCAATATTGCATCTGCCTCTGGCCCTGCTTTTGAAAGTCCTTTGGGGTTTGAGCCTCTATTTTGCCCTGTGTGTCTTTTACGCTCTTATTTTACAGGGTGCTGTTGAATTGCTAACACTCCCGTGCACTGCCACAGAAGCAGGGAGACCTCACGTCTCTCAGGACAGGAGCATATCCCCACCACACTGCTGCCCAGAAGAGCCAGGCAGGTTTGGTACTTTTAAATCTCTTTTAATTAGCCAAGGTACTTTTAATTAGCTTTTAATTAGCCAAGGTACTTTTAATTAGCCAAGATTTTTCTTTCCCCATTGAGAATCCAGCCCAGAATTTATTTTTGAAGGCATTATGCTGTTTTATGAAGTTGCCTTTTGTGGATATCTGTGAACCATGGTGGTGGACATAAAGTGTTTTCTTGATTTATCACCCTTCTGCATCGCACGAGTATAGACGTCTGTGATTTTTATATATATATATTTATTTATAGAGGTCCATGTGTTGGTCACATGTTGAATATAATTTAGGTGCGTGGATCCTTGCAGTCTGGAAAATCAGGCCAACATTTAGCTGAAAAAGGCAGGTACGTGGAAAGCAGAAGTGGAAAGGCTAGTAGGGAGGGGAGAGGAGGTAACTGAGGCAGAGGGAGTCCTTAAACAAAAGAGCGGTCCTCGGACTGCGACGTGTGTTTGTCTTCGATGCTGGCAGAGTTGTACAGGCTCTACAGGAAGCTCTGCACTGCTGGAGGACTGCTTTCAGCTGAGACGCTGGACCCAGGTCCTATTTTTTCTGGCTCTGGTGACTGTCCAGGAGGAAGTGAGAGATCCTATGACACTTTTTGGAAGAGAAGGACATGATCCCAGTGCTGTGGATAATGTTTCCTGTCTGGCAATAAAATGCGTTCAGCTCTGTGGATGGTATTAACAGGTGCCAACATCAGGCTCTACAGGCTGTTTGTTAAAGCTGCGTAGTCCTCAGCTGGTATAAGTCAGGAGAGCTGCTTAGATGGTGGAGCTGCAGGAATATTTCCCTCTTCCTTCACTTGGGAATTATTTCTTTCCTCTTTCATTCTAACATAAATTTGGCTGAGCGTAGAAAATGAATTATGTCATCCAAACCTGCTTTTTGAGAGTCATGATATGAATGTAATTGGGTACAAAAAAAGGTTACATGCAAGCAATTGAACATAGGCTGTCTTGTGACATACATTTCTAGGAAGATAATGTAGAGCACCTAAAGGTAAGAAATTTTCTGTTGCACCAACTGTAGAAGTCCTCTGAACTGACAGAAATGAATATCTTGAGAATCCAGTTACCCATGGTTAGCCTTGAAAGGAGTATCATGAAGAAGGGGTCTGTGCCTGTGCAAGTTGATTTGTTGATTATCATTTAAAGCATTTTGATGTCTCAAGTGAAGGTCATTCCATTGTTGTGTTTCTCCTTTTTGCAATTAGCTATAGGTGATTTGTATGGAGCACAAAATATGAATAGCACTTCTTGAAATTAATACTGAGGTGGGTGGAAAGGAAGAACAAGAGAAACAAGCCGAAACTTATTTAACAGGCTGGCTGCTGAATGGTAGCAACATGGCTTGACTCAAAGCATTACTGCTTTTAGCATATGATTTATTGCTAATGCCCCTTCCCATGACTGGCCTTCAGCCTTTGATGTCAGTCAGCTCTGAATTAATTACTTCGTAATGCAAAGTGAAAGTGCAGTAGGTTTGGTTTATTCCCCGTTCCTCCCTGAAATTGTTGTGTTAACTTGCCTTGGCTGTGTTTGCTCGCTCTCTCGCCCTCCCCATGAAGCACCTTCTCATTTGTGAATTCAAGAAGCTGGGGGGTGTGTATGTATGCGTTGTATTGCCTTATAATAAATGGAGCCTTTTAGCCAGGGGAAGCGAGACTGATGTAGGAATGTAAGAGATCATATCTTGGGGGGAAAATCAATATTAAGACGTACAATTGCTCCCATGGTATTGAAAGAATTAGTTGATCTACATGTCAAATGACAGCCCCCTTGATAACAGGGATTATGTGTCCTGTCTTTCCAGGCTGTGCTCTGTTGGGGCTGCTCTCCAGGTCCCTCAGGCAGAGATAATCTAATTAGTACAACGAAGACCAGGTCGATTTAAAAAAAAAAAAAAAAAAAAAAAAAAGAGGAGGGGAGTCGGAGAGAGTGGCTGCGGGGAGGTGGATGTCAGCAAGAAACAGGCTCTGGAAAAAGTTGCAGAGGAGGAGGGGAAAACTGGGAGTACAAGTTAAGCGTCAGTTTGGCTCCACAGACATTGGAAACGCAGACCCACCAGACTATTACCAGACAAACCCCAAATTAGCAAGTGCTTACAGCCTTCACAAGCACTCATTCAATCACACCCTCGGAAAGGAGGGAGCGGAGGAAACAAGACGGTGTTGGGCTGAGCGGAAAGGAGGTGGCATGGACCCGAACCGGCTCATCCACTGCAAAGTCATGGGCACCTGCTGCAAAAATGGCTTTCGAAAAAATGCTTTACCACAAAAAAAACCAACAACCCAGGAACAAACAAAACAACCCAACACTTTTTCCTTTTACTAAATTATACGAAAAGGGCTTTTTTTATTTTTCCAGCCAAAGGCTGAGGCTTGGGCCCAGCTGTAGGCAATGAAGCTGTGCTGCCTGTGCTAAGCACGACGTGAACCGTTTTCCTGAGGATAGGGTGAGGTTTCAAGAGGCTTCTCTGAGTGGGTCCTGGTTTTTCCATCTGCCGCAGTTACACCAAGGCAGATGCCCCTCCCTGGCAGCTGTGCACAGATGAGTGGTTCTGAGGCACTGCAAGTTTTGGAGTTGTTTTAAAATTAATAACTGCCAGCAGTCCCCTCTGAGCTCAGCATCTAGCAAGCATTAGTTGCAATAAGACCTGGCTTTTCTCTCCTGGGTGCAACCCATGATACTGGCTTTTGCAGGTGCTGTATCTGCTCTGTCAGTGCATCCTATCAGCCCATCGGCACGAAGTTCCCCTGATAGCTGTGACTGCTTTCGGCGAGACCCAGATGGATGGATGCAGGGGTGGGCACATCCTCAGTGGGTGTAAACTGACCTGAACTCCCTCCTAAATGATGATGGCGTAGAAGAGAGTTACTTAGGCCCGGCACTGGGCTTGTATCTGACATTTTTATGTGACTTTCTGGCAACAGATGTTAGTGCCTGAATATTTTCAGTCTTGTTTTTGCTTTTAGACAGAGAGATATGCTGGATCTCTGCATACAGCTCATGCAAGATGTACACCACAGCCCTAGGCTTTTGCAGTTCATTCCCAACCTTTTCTTAAGGGTGGATCTTGGATTTGTCCTGTCCTTTATGACCATGTTCCTGAAGTGTAATTCAACTTCAATTCAATACCAACACACCTGAAGTGCTTTGGTGGTTGGGCCTGGGATTTTGATGCAGTTCTCCCTCCAAGGCAAATATTGCAATTGCGCAGCCACGCAAATGGGCGCAGGCGTCTTCAGCCTGTATAATCTGGTAGGCTTAGGGGACTGGATGGCTGAAAGAAGGCTCGCTCACATCTGGAAGTTGCTTTTTTTCCTAAGGATTGTGAGCACAAGGAGTTCAGGCATTTTTGCACAGCTCCCCACTGACCCTTGAGTTCATGTCATCAGACCCAATCTTGTTGTCTTGGCAAGCATTCACACAAATAAGAACACTCTAACAATGGGATCTTTCTTTTCGTAGCTTCCCTCTCCCTCTCCCCTTGTCCCTTGCTGCCTCCCTCTCCTACACTGGAGACAGAAAATTTGGAGACGGCAAGGATGAGATCACCGCTTTGCAAGGAGTGACAAGAAAACTGGCCGCACAATTTGGGACTCTGCACAGCCTTTTCCCAGGGAGCAGATCTGATGTTATTTCCCTATCCGCAACTGCACAGAGACATCAGCACTTTGGAGACAGTGCTTGCCAGCCGCTCGGGTAAGACTGCAGATAAGGCCCAGAGATGAGGAGCCATCAAAACATGAACATCTAGCACAGACTTTGTATTTCTGGCTTTGCTGTATTTACTCACTTTAATCACATGAGCTTATAAACTGTAATTAGCAAGGCATAGAGTCGTTACCTGTTCTGGGGAAAGGAGCAGTCTGAGTTATGTTGGGGATGCTGTATGGGTCGGCATCATCCTTCGCTTCGGTTGTGAATATAGGTACGTGAATTTATAAACAGCTTTTAGATTTGCACAATGCTTTAGAAACAAGTGAAAAAAACAAGTTATACTGTGGCACTGGAACTGGGGACTCCAGATTTCCTATGGATTCCTGCACCAGCGCTGCCTCGAAGTCCCAACTTCAGGTTACTTGCCGTGTGTGTTTGCTAGGGTTTTCCCCTTCCCAGCACGGTGCTGTTATGCTCGCCTGAACCATCGGGTAAAAGTCCACGTCGCCACACCCGAGCTCTCGCCAGCTCTCTGCCCTGTCTGTGTGCTCATGGATGGTAGGACAGACCCGAAACAGCCAGGTGTCTCTTGGATTCATGCTATAGCTAGTCCTTCAGCAGAGGCGCTGAGTATGTGCCCCCCTCCTCCCTCCAGTCCCAGTTTTCACCAGAACTGCAGGAATTTCCTGCACTGACCGTCTGGACTCAGACGTGTTTTTGCAAGTGTGTGCTCTTTGTTTTCACTGAAATGGAATAAAAACAAACCAGCAGAAGGAAATTCAATAAAAATTACATTTGATAGACCCAGAAAAAATTGATTTTTTTAAAGAAAGACTACCATTTAAAAGCCCAGATGCAGACATTCCTTACCATCCCACTCCCATTGAAAGTTCAAATCGAAATCACCCAGGACTCAGTTCCTCATATCTGTGTGGTTCTTTTTGCTTTATTAAAATCAACAACAAGAAGTCTGTCAGGAATTTTCTCAAGCATCCTGCCAATGCATAATAACTTCTTCACAGTATACTTTCTAGTACTCTGCTTTACGTTATGGTTTCTAAGGTTTTGGAAGGCATTGGGACCACTTTTTATTTCATTTTTTTGTCCATTGTGCACAATAGCTGTCTAGCTGGAAATGAAATGTACCGTTGCTAAATAACAAGAACTCATGCCTTGTAACAGGGTGCTACGGCATTTATATCTGTTGGGGAGCCACTGTCTTTTGCACAACCATCAGAGCAAAATGTGGGCTGCCGCGTATTCTAGTAAGCATTTATATCAGCTGAGGACAACACATTTCATTTTACCCGTTTCTCTTTCTGTCAAACCTTGCACTTTGATGTGCGATGCTTTTTTTTCTGAAGAATTTTGCATCAAGTGACAAATCGTTACAACTGCTCCTCCTCGCTTTATGCAATGTGTTCCAAGTTCAGTT
This sequence comes from Mycteria americana, assembly GCF_035582795.1. Taxonomy (NCBI): domain Eukaryota; kingdom Metazoa; phylum Chordata; class Aves; order Ciconiiformes; family Ciconiidae; genus Mycteria; species Mycteria americana. The sequence continues at coordinate 54,640,205 of NC_134366.1, forward strand.
CCTTGGTCTGGCAGACGGTGTAACTCTTGACACAAGCCATAGTAAATTAACATGTTATTTAACAATTATTTACAGTTCATTCCCCGATCATTCTGTGCCTTGGGTTATTGTGCATTCTGCCTAATTGCAGGTTTCACAGAAATGTATTGTGGTCATTATGCCATTATGTTATGAGAGTATAAAGAGCAGAATAGAGCAAATCAGATAAAGTTGAGTGAGACTTAGCTGTCTGCATGGGAATGTTAGGAACGGTGTCTCTCACCCTTGCAGGCCACAAAGATAATTTCCTGACTACTAAGTAGTAGTTGGTTTTAAAAAAAATCTATTAGGCAGTGTCTCCGCACTCAGGGGAAATGTCTATCAGCAAAACTGATTAGAGATAAGGGTTAGCAGATGTCAAAACAGAAGACCACCAAAGAACTGAGGTCCTGATGTGAATGGGGAGAGATCCAGCAGGTAGTAAAAGTAGGGTGGATGGCTGTGCCATGACTGGGGGCCAGTCCTGCCCTCCTTTCAACTCCAGGGAGAGTTTTGCTGGAAAAAAGGATGGTAAGATTGGACTCTATATCTTATATGGGAGGAAAAGTCTGTTTTCTGCAATCATTTTTCTGGGTGAATTTGCGTGTGTGTGTTGGTTTTTTCACAAACTGCTTCTTCAAACTAATGATTGAATGGAAATGAAAAGCATTAGGGAGAACAAAGAACTGTGAGAGGACGTTCTGCAGAATTTCTTGCTTTTCCTGTAACCGCGGAAGAGCTGAATTTAAACAATCTCCCTCCGTAGGAAGAGCTTCTCTGTAATACTCAGTTTGTCACGGATTTACCTGAATTAAGTCTCCAGTTATGGGGCTACACAAAGTTTAAAAAATGGCCAGTTAAGAAGTTTTGATGAAGCTTCTATTGTAGGAGCAGATCCTTGAATTTCAGTATGTTGTAAGAACGTATAGACTTTATCAACATTTTATGGGGGAATTCATGAGAACAAATCATTATATGATGTCAAATTATTTCTATGGGGTTGACGTGAAATTTTTAATGGTATTTCACATTCACCCTGCTCATCCTTGACTTCATATCAAGAGATGTAAAATGCCAGGATCTACGCTCGCCCCTCTTCCCTTGTCCTCCTCTGCCAGCCAGAGAGGACCTGCAGCACTATCTTGCCACTCTTTTTTTGAAGAGATGCCCACACGCATTGGAAAGAGGCTTCTGGCAACCTTCGCCAGCTAGCTGAAAAGCCATTTTAGCATCGCCATGCAAGGCCTGTGTGAGAGTTTTACCACTCAGCTTTGCTCCTCCACCAAAGAGATGAGACGCTGGCAGCTGGGAGGTGCAGAGGACAGAGCACAAGTCTCCTGCTCTCCCAGTCAGCCTCTGGTCATGCCAGAGCACCCACGCATGAGTCCTGAGACACTCACATGAGGGTATTAGGGCTAAACAAGGAGAAGCTTTTTCAGGTGTGTAGCATTTTTGGCACTGGCTCTGCTTAAAGCACCCCGTGTTGCAGGTCAGGCTTTGAATTTCACGGCAGCCTTCCCATTCTTAAAGAGCTTGAGGGTGCTCCTCTTGGTAAGGCTCCCAGCAAGACAGCCCCCCAGCAAAAAGCTGGCATTGCTTAGGGCTGGGTCTGGCTGCATTTGTGCTTATTTGAACCCACAGAGCTTTTTTTCTACTAGTAGAGCTGCTCGGTTTCTGTGTGGGTTTCCCCAGCTATCCACAGCACACGTACCTGGCATCTCCGTGCCCTCCTACACACGTGCCAGGCAGGCAGGGCGAGGGCTGGATCAGAGCCCACCAGCCGCGGGGTCGGCTTTGATGCACGCACTGGACCGACTGCATGCTCTTACCGTGATGGGACGACCGCTGTGACCCCCTGGGATCTGCACACACAGGATCTGCTGGGAGGGAGAAGGATGCATCCAGGCAAAACTAGAGGCAGGGGAGCCCTAGATTGAAAAGGTGCTGTGTGATAAGTTTGTTTGGGACGAATCCTTACTTAGGCAAAGTCCTGCAAGGGAGATCTGTCCCCGTACCAATTTGCAAATGCCTCGTAGCTGCATCATTAGAGAGGGCTCTCTCCCCAGGCAGCAGGGGGTTTGCATGGTTGGCCTCTGTGCCTGGGCCCCTCCACTCCTCTTCGTGCCCAGTGCTGAATCAGGACTTTGTTATCCGATGTGGGGGCTTGGGAGAACTGGGACCCGTTGTTCAGTGCCCCAGTCCCGCTTCTGTCCCGCTGGGGCCGCTGCCTGCTCCCCCGGCGCCCACTCGCTGCTGCCTGCACGGAGCACGGTGTCCTCTTACCCACCGGTACCTGCCAGCCCGTCACTCCCAAAGAGAACCGGGGAGAAGCTGAGCAACCAGATCAGGCCACACGGTGCTAGCAAGCCCCCACCAGCAGACGTAACCGAATATGCGCAGCCTTTTCTCTTTTGCCACGGCATGAAAGGAGCTGGGAAAAGCCAGACAAATCCCAGGCAGATGTTCTGTGAGCTTTGACAATGGCTTCAAACCTCCGACAGGAAAATCTGCCTTGTTTTGCTGAAAGAGAGGCTAAATCAAACCAGCGGGTTATTTACCCTGAAACACGTTGGTCTCCTCCACCAGTGCTGCAGCAAGTGAAGGCAGGGTGAACTATCACGACTGGCCTTCTCAGGTCAGCCCGTACCTAACTTCTGCAGCAGTCATGCCTGCGCGGCACACGTTTGACGCTCTCAGCTATCTCAGGTCTTTTTTGAAACTAGTAACTCTGGGTTTATTTGCTTCAGTTGTTGTCCAAGAGCTGGGCCTGGGTTTCAGCATGCCTGTACCAGCCAGACTCCCCCATCCTTCCCACCTCTGCGCTTCTGAGCGACCACACTGCTGCAAGGGAAGATTTACCCCATCTCCACGAGCCCCTGTAGGAAACCGGTTTTCAGAGCACAGGCATCACCTCCCCTGTGCAAAGGTGGGGGAAAGCTGTCCTGTCCCCAGGCACAACCTTCATCCTTGGCCATGCCTGGCCCTTTGGAGGGAAAATGGGAATGCCAACAAAGATAGTAGGGAAAAAAAATGTGCAAGCTATAATTTTTTTTTCCATTTGTTCATGTTTTTTCTTTACAAAATGCAGAGTTTCATCCTTACTGCTGTTAATACTAAAAGAGAAACTGATGAAAGCCACAGTAGATTTGCTTCATTGGATAACATAATACATCATTCAAAAGGTAAGTTGCAAACAGTGGTCCTAATCTAATAACATTAACCATAACCTCTGCTTCTCCTCCCCCCCAAATCCCAGCCACTTCGAAAAAAATCTATCTTCTTGTCCAGTGATAAGTGATTTTTTTATTGATGTGATATATCCAGCAGTGAAATGGATTTCCCTTTTTACAAGGTATGACACTTTTTGCTATGGAATATTTCCATTACGAGAGGGTTTGATTGATTTGAGAAGTATCCTAGATAATAGCAGGCTGATCAAGAATAAATTCGCCTGAACGTTGACGTAGAGTACTGTTTCTAAGTGGGTTAATGCCGTTTCTAATAAGGATGCACAATGTTTAGAAAAGTTGCTTCTTGTAAAACAACTACAACGTTATATCATTTTTGTATCCTTCATTTTGGCAAATACTCATGTTTTCCACTTTTCCTTCAGGGAGGAATTGTCCGTGTGACCTGAAAAACTTTGGTCTTTCTTAACGACTCAAGTTGAAAGCAAACAGTAGTGGCCTGCGCCAGATATTGATCTGATCCTGGTAAGGGCTGGCCAGCTGCAGGCTGCTCTACGTGGAAGCTGTATGTGGTTCAAACTGCCTTTCGATCAAGCTGCATCGCTTCCTGTCTTATTTGGGAGTGTAAAAACAGAGATTTGCCTTCTGTGGGGAAAGCTGAACTGTGCCTGCCTGCTCCTCTTTCCTGCACTTTGTCCTTAGTTTTTCCCTATGTACCTGCTCCCTCACCAGTTGCTGAATAACAAATGCATTGCTTATTCTGCCTTTTTTGTACAAGCGGAGAAAAACATGCATTTCTGTACACACTGTACAGGGTGCTTCACCCACAGATATTATCACCGTGCTGAGCCGTGGGGTATCCCTTTTCTTCATGCAATGCCCACTCAGGCGGAGCACGGGCTCGGTGGAGAGGGGCTGCCGGAGCAGTCACCACAAAGACACGGTCGGAAAGACACTCACTGGACAGTCTTGCTCATTCATAAATAGTGAGTAGGGTTTTCTTCTGTCTACTGCTATCACTGGAGAGCCACGCATCTCTCTCCCACCTTTCTCTCTGTGGTTTTGCCCAGAACGAGCAACTATGGTTCCTCCATCACCCATGCAGTTGCTATAATATTTTCAACTTGCCTGTAGAGGCAAGTCCCGTGCAGACCTGTTGCAGGTCTTCAGGTCCAGCCTAAAATGTGAGGTGGCAGTGGCACTTCTCAAGGCCTTTCATACCTCAGGGACACCCCACGATGAACATCATTTTCCCCCCATTATGCTGAGGGAGACAGACCCACCGTGAGCAGGATCGATGCCTGCTCCCCAAGATGGACTCCACTTCCCCGCCTGCTTGGCTCTGCCCGGCTGCATCAGGGCTGCGGGGTGAGGGGGACCCCAACACAGCCACCTCCCGGTGCTGCTGGACATGCTCACCACCTCCTCTGTGTTTTGGAGGAACAGCCCTTTGCGCGTGTAACTCGTGGACGATCGGTGCGTGCAGCCCGGAGCCGTGCACGACTCTGCTTCAGGCTCCTTGCTGCCGTCCAGCCGTGCTGTGACCACAGGCTGGGACCAGCACCAGTCCAGAATCGCTTTTCTTAATTACAGCTATTTCAGTGGAGACTACAGCTTCCGTGGGAGTAAATTGTCAGGATTTGGGAAATGCCAGACAAAATCAACTGGAAAAGCAAAAATCTTTTTGTTGGCATTCCTACGCCATGCTTTTAACGTTTAAGAAGCTTTTTCCCCTCACTTACACCCAAAGACAGTTGATGCAATAAAAGCACAACTTTGCTCCAAAATGATCCATTCTGGATTCACATGGTACTTTATTATTTTTAAGAGAAACTGGCTTACTTCCAAATTCATACGCCAGAGGCTGAATGAGCTAAATTTAAATACCAAAGTATTTCAAATGGATATTTTACATTAACAGCAATCATCTCATTTATTTTAGTTTACTATTTTCACATAGTTTTTCAAAGTCAAGCTAGACCCACTGTGTAAGAACGAGTGTTTCATTAATTTTTATAAGAGTTATAAGAAGCATATGTTTTAAAGCTTCATTTTGTAACATAGCAAAGTATATTTTAGACATATTTATTTACATAATGGCCACATTAAAAGAAATTTTCATATGGAAAAATGTAGCAATACCAAGCAACGGTTACCACAAAGTTTAAAAAAATATATTAATGATATGGAGTGAAAAGAAACAGGAAAAATTTAAAAAATTAAATGAGAGGATGTGATTTTTTTTTTTTTTTTAAGTGCTCGAAGTGAGCACATTTCCACTCCTATCACAAAGCCCGTGGAAGCAGAGCGTTCTACAGGAAACTTTCATGAGGAATGATGAAAAAATATGTCATGTGAAAGAACTGAAATATCTCACTTGGAAAACCAGATCTTCATCTTGAAAAGGTGAGAAATGTTGACTTTGGTTTTGCTGTTTTGATCAGTTTTGGTTCAGGTTTTGTTAAATGTAGTATGCAATGTGTATGTAACATATAAAATAAATATTTTACTATAATATAGCAATAAATGAAAAGCACACAAACATAAATGTTTTGACAATGCCAAAGGAAGACTTGATACAAAATAATCAGATCTCTACTGATGAGCAATCTTGTGAAATATCTTAGGTTTTGGCAAAAAATGCATTTTTCTGTAAGAAAAAACCTCTCCAGCATTTTATCAGCTCAAAGTTACCACAAGTATCACTGAAAGTTGTTACAGCTAATAAATAAACTACATCAGCACATCATCCTACTAGAATTAAATCAACAGCTACTGTAACCTCCATTTGTCTGAGGAAAAGTTTGAAGAAATCCTCAAAACATAATTTGTTTTTACAGGTTTTCAGAGCTTAGAAAATGTAAGCCTGGCCTTAACAGGAATTTGAATTACCATCTAAATTAATTTGTACAAGATTGCACTGAAGAGATTTTATGTACATAAAAGACATATGGTTTTTGCTCTGCTTTGACTTAAGAGCTGTTGTTTCTGCAGGCATGTGTATTCACATTTTGAGGGTATTTCTGTAATCGAAGATTTTCAGTGAGGGTGCAGGTATATTTTTTGAGGAAAGCACAAGTGATTCATTTTTTCTCTGAACGGTGGGAGAACATCGCTAAGATCAACAGGAATTTTACTTTCAAAAATCCTACAAGATTGGACCTATTGTGTCCAAGACCTATTGGACCTATCACAGAGCCTTAACCCGTTAGCCTTGAAAACCATTAAGCTGGAGCCAAAACCCAAATAAACTGGTGAGTATCAGGAAAGCAACAGAATCATCATTGCCCTGTTATTCCAGTGGTTTATTTCCTCATCGAGGAACAACGCTCCTGACTTCTCCCTGCAGAAAGTTGTGTAACATCCTGCTCCGTGAAGGCATGCATTCCTGGAAGAGCGGAGGTCCTGAGAATGTCAAAAGCTCTTGAAAACAGGTCCAGCTTCCACTTTGCCAGACACTATGGCAGACTGCTCTGAGAGCTAATTTTGGATAATGAGCAATCAGCAGGGGCAGAACATCCTGTAAGTATCTACAGCTGAACCCTCTTAAACAAGATTGGGATCACCCAAAGCTTTTCTCATGGGTGTTAATATGGTGATTAAAGTTTACAAGAGGCTCATGGTTTTATTTTTATCTTGTCACATGCAATGGCAACTAGGCAGGAAAGCTGCCTTAATGCATCGATGTTTAAGAGTCATAGGATGGTTTGGTCACCTACATGCAGAATGCAAGACATGCTTATGTAGCAATAAGTGCTATATAAATTTAGTCATGGTTGTTGTATGAATGGTGTTGGGCAAAGATGTGGCAGCATACTCAGAAATATTATTTGGATAAACGTACTTTCACTGGAACGTCTGCTTTAGTCAGCCAGAGCGTCTTGAAATACGTGTCTTCTGTTGTATGTAAAATAGATATGCTCATGGACGTTTGTAATGTGCAAACGTGTGCTCTGTCACTGTGAGATATACCTCTTCAGAGCTGGCAATGTCTGCTGACAGCCTTGTATACTAACAGGTCCTGTCGTCTTTTGTTATATACGCTTTTCCCCACAAAACCCAACATGAGACCTCCTATTCACATTTTCTGCGTAACTTTTTTGGGGGGCAGGGATGGTCAGGAACTGCCAACTTTTGGAAAGCGACCTACTCAACAAAATATGTAGAGTTGTTTCTTCCACTTTCTGCTTCTGTTCTTTCTCACCTTTGTATTTAAAAGACTGTCTTGAACAGATAGGATCCTGAGTGAGTCTTATCAAGGTCAGAGCTTGTTGCTCTGGCACAGATTTGAATACAAAACTTTGTAGATATCTGATTCCCAAACATCTTTGGAAGCCATGTTTACCACCACTAGCTTGTCTGTAATTGTGGTCAAATTTCTGCTTCCTTTGTTTCATTTCCATTTTTAGAAGACGCATCCAATTTAGTTTAATCTAATCAAAAGTTAATTTAATTTAATCTAAATTTAAAAGGGTTGTGTGAACAATTTTTTGGTTTTGTTTTGGATTTTGGGTTTTGGCTATTGAGCAAAAAGCTGAGAACAACTTAAGTTTTCATGGTGATGAATTTACATATTTTAATTTTTCTCACTTAAAAATGCTTGAAACTGTTACTTATTTCTGAAGAAATTAGTCTCTTTTTTTCCCTTTTTTTTTTTCTGTCAGAAGCAAATGAAATCTCATGGCAATGGTAGTTTTTAACTCAAGACCCGCTACAATGGTCATTGTAACCAGAAAGGATGCAGGCACACGGAGCTTTTTCCCCAGCTGCAGGGATGTGGCACTGTTGGGGAAAGTTTTCTCTAGTTTGGTCCCTTGATTATGTTCCACTATGCATAAAGCACCTAGATTTTTTGAGAACTGGCACTCACCTACATGTGGAGTAGTTTAGGAGAGGCATTTGTTTGGCGCCCGTCTCATTCACTATATAACTATTTCATACAGGGTGGAAAGCAACTGCAGAAACTACTGAAAGATAATCTCTGCCTACATCAACCTATAATTTGGTGATTTGAACTTAAATCATTCAAATGTGTTCAAGTAACGGAACAGATACCAAAGAGTACTTTCTTTAAAACCACTTGGTGAACTTGAGGGGATAAGTTCCTTGCACACATTGCCTGCCTACGGGCAGTTGTGAGATGGCCAGCCTTGATTCGGTTGTTCACCCATAGATGTCTACGTGCTGTTTGGTATGTCCCCAGGGCACCACATCTGGGTTTCAGCTGCTGGTCACTTGGGCTGGGTCTCCCGCACTTTCATATCATATCTGCCAGCCTTGTGCTAATGTCCCAGGTGCCCTGGGACGTGTCTGTTGGGTGCCTATGCGAGGGCAGTTGATTTGAGCCACTTCTGTCCATTGAGTCTTGAAAACAGCTCTCTCTGTGTTTGAATGCCGATGATCATTAGGGCTTGACAGCCTTGTTCTCTTTCTCACTCTGTGTTTTATCTTGAGCAATGCAACTATAAAATATTTGTCTAAATTATTTTTACTAACTTTTGTATGCGTGCAGAGTATAAGCAAAGGGGTGACACTACATCTTTGAGGCAAGGATTCTGTGGGCAGAATTGCAACTAAATAAGAAAACAGCAAACTGGAAAGAATTTGTTATGCTATTTGTCCCAAACTGGTTTACAGTTGTAAATATGTAGATTTTATATATTAACTGCTGAAATTCTTTGTGTAAACATAGCCTGATGTGAGGGAGAAGAAAAGCAATCAAGAAACTCAGCTTGGTAAACAGTTTCAGCAGATGTTCTTGAAGAACTGCTGAGGCAGGCTTCATGCTCAGATCCGGGCTGGATCACAGGGATGTGAACATATTCACCTGGGTGTTTGATATGCTTGGATGTGCTATTAAGATCAGAGAGCATAGAAACCGAAGGGGGAGAAGGTTATTTGTTTATCACAGAAAAAGAAGCAATCATTTACGAGATGTCAGCTCAAATGCTGAACTATCTTGATGATTTGGTAGTAATAATTCAGGACAGGGACCAAGTTTCTCCTATTTTGTGCCTGCAGTGTCAACCCTCATCTTCGTTCACAGGTGATCTCAGTTGTAAAGGCTATGTCCACTTCAAGAACATTGCAGGGTGAGATTTTTATTTGCATTTGTCCTTTTGCTGCTCTACATCAAAGATCAATCAATGATGGAAGGAGGGGCCTGGTTTCCGAGATGGATTTACTTTTGATTAACTTTTGGTGTCAATGAGCAGGATCTTGCCCACTGTGTTCAGTGTGGGCAAGGTCAACTCTCCATGTGGTACCTCTCTCTACATCGTCCTCAGTGATGCATTGTACTCAATGAGGCAAGCTGCTACCTGGCACACAGGAGGTGGCACTCTCCTGATCTGATCCATCTACAATGGAGAGAGGTTATGTACCAGTATGTGCTGGGGGGCAACTGGCTGGAAAGCAGCTCTGCAGAGAAGGACCATGGGGTCCTGCTGGACAACAAGCTGGCCATGAGCCAGCAATGCACCCTCGCAGCAAAGAAGGCCAATAGCATCCAGGGCTGAATTAGGAGGAGTGTTGCCACCTGGTTGAGGGAGGTGATCCTTCCCCTCTATTCAGCACTGGTGAGGCCACACCTGGAGTCCTGGGTCCAGTTCTGGGCTCTCCAGTACAAGAGAGACATGGACATAGTAGAGACAGTCTAGCAAAGGGCCACAAGGATGATGAAGGGACTGTAGCATCTCACATATGAGGAAAGGCTGAGAGAGCTGGGACTGTGCAGCCTGGAGAAGAGTAGGCTTGAGTAGGCTATAGATTTATACACATTTATACTCATTGATGTGTATAAACACCTGACAGAAGGGAATGAAGAAGACAGAGGCAGGCTCTTTTCAGTGCTGCCCAGTGACAGGACCAGAGGTGATGGGCACACACTGAAACACAGGAGGTTCCCTCTGAACACCAGGAAACACTTTTACCACAAAGGTAACTGGCACAGGTTGACCAGAGAGGTTGTGGAGTCTCCATCCTTGGAGATATTCAAAATCCAACTGGATAGAATCCTGGGCAACCTGCTTTAGGTGACCCTGCTTGAGCTGCAGGGGCAGACCCTGTGATCTGAAGAGGCCCCTACCAACCTGAGTGGTTCTGTGATTCTGCGATGTGGTCATGTGTCGTACTTCGTAGCTCTGAAGTGGAATACTTGCTTAGTGTTGCCTGACAACTTAAAACGAAAAAAAAAGTTTTGCTTTCTTCTTTGGGGATATAGTTGTTGTTTTAAAAATGTTGCTGATACTATTTGTTAGAAACCTGACACTTGAATCTGAAGTGAATGGGTTCGATGACTACGCATCTGAAGTTTAAGTAGTGGGCTATATTATGCCTTGCGACAAAACCCTGCTCTTCTAGAGAGGATAAACTTTCAACACCATACCCAATGGTCTTCAAATTCTTCCCTGCCCACCTTCTTCTTTAACCTCAAAGACTGCTTTGCATGCAGAAAAGAAAGAGATGTAGGTGGTGCGTGCTGCCGCATCGCCAGCATGGATGTGCACATCCCATTGAGTGGAGAGTAGATCTTCACACAGAAGGCCCATCAGCTCCCACAAGTTTAGCCCCAGAGCTTAAATGCCAAAGAGGCTATTCATACCTGAAAGGGCTCGATTATCACAGATTCTGGGTGTATTCGTCTCATATTAAATGTCCACAAATGCCCAGAAATCTCCAGCAATTCTTGGAAGGTTTGTTGCGTCTTCTAAATGAGAGTGGTTTTGTAACATAAAAGGCTTTGCTGTGAAACACTGATTTAGCCTTTTACTACAAACACAGTTGTGATCTGCAACTCCGAACCATGAAGAATGGTCATATGTTTTTGAGTCCTTGTATGATAGCTACAAACACCGATAGTTATTAATGGTCTAGAATGGCATATAGTAAAAGCATGAAAAGTGAACCCAGAGGGAAGGCAACCATTAACTTCAGAAGCAGAAAAGCTTTTGAAGTTGGAAACTTACGAGCGATGGAAGCTTCATCAACTCATTATTTACAGTTTGCTCTCCAAATGTGATGCCGGTAAAAGGACAGAACAGCTGGAAAGAGAGTGATTTTCTTGCCAGCTCCCTGGACCTTTGATTACAAACACATGATGCATGGCATACAAAGGTGACAGGGTTAGCAACTATGCTATGCTGAAGGTATATCACCAGTTGTATGGTTCTGTGAGATGACAACACTTGCAAGTAACTAACACTACAGCAAAATTTTAAAAGCCAACCTTTGTAGCTTATTTTGCACAGAAAGGAAATACCACATCACATTCTTCCTTTCTATTATTACAAATAAATTATTTTAATATTGCAAAATAAAATATATGATGCCTGTGGGTCTGTGTGTCTATACACACACTACAGGTATATACACACAAGTACGTATAAGTATGTGTATGCACATACACACACCCGCATATATTTCCATGGTACCAGTACATAAAAGGGCTATAGTCGGACTCTTTGAATAGCGTGCAGGACTTGGTCCAAACTGTCCTGCCTGTGTGAAAGAAATAGTTTAGAATATATTAAAGAAATAATGGCAAAAAATAAGCTCATAAAGTGAAATCCCAGGAACTGTGGCAGTATTCATGCGCTTGGTTGCTAGATAACCTGCATCGCTTCTCAGAAAGTGCAGAATTAATATCCGTTAGCTATCCATCATTTTTTATATATATAAAGTCAAAACCCATGCAATTCAGACCACGTTGTTTTCATGTTTACCTTTCAAAAAGCAAACAAATAATAATAAGAAAATAATAATTTTCTGTGTGACCCAATAAGAAATACTGTGTTACTGGTTTGTGTTGCATCAAGGTGTGCAGTGAGGTGTCCAGTGCCTGCTGTCCAGCTCCCACACTGCCGTACCAGCAAAAACCACACCGAAGTGTGTGGTAACAAAGGCTGCACTGCAATAGTTTTGCAACTGATATGCTGGACAGAATGATACGTATTTTTCAGTAATTTTATACGGCTTAAAGAATAACAGCTGTTACAGATTTACACACACTCCATTAACTATTAATTTTTTATTTTGAAAGCAGACAAGTTTCTGCTTGATTTTCACTGCAAATCTTTTGCCATTCAGATACATTCTTCTTAAAACTTAATGTCGTTATGTTGTTTTCACTTTTATGTTACAGACTGATTTTTTTAACTTCAACTGTACTGAAGTTACAATTAGTATTGAATTTGCCTAAAACTAAATTGGAATCATCTATGCCCAAAGTTACCTCCAAAAACATAGCCACAGTTAATAAAGCCATTGTAACGAATTGGTGCTTAATTCAACAGTAATTTTAACAACAGCACTAAGTTCCTTTTTAGGTGCCGTTTGGTCAAAGAACAAATGGCAGTAGTAGAGTTGCGTCTTCGGGGTATGGATAACTTTGGGGTAGCAAAATCACTGGCAAGCCAATGCGAAAGAAAAAAAGCCATCGAGAATCTGTGAAATCAGATATGGAAAATCCTACTTCTATCTTCCCCCGTCATTAGTCACTGCCCTCCATCTTTCTACCTTCCCTGCACATTCAGCAAGTGCCAGATCAACGTTAGCCGAAGGATTTTTCCATTTACGTCTATTCTAGCCACCAGAGATGACGACAGCCCGTTATCTCTGTTACCGCAGCTCCGAGGAGCCTCGGTCAGGGATCCTGCGGCACTTGGGGTGATACGAAACATAGAAACAGTCTCTCGGTCTGCCTCAGAGCAGCTGCAGCCTAAATACGCGTCATGTATCTCGCCCCACAGACAGCTGCAGAAAATGGATCACGCCAGTGCTCGCATACTCAACATCCGCCATCGGCATCGGTAGAGCCCTAGGCAATGGGGTGCAATGGGGTGCAATGGGGTGCAATGGGGCACCTGCCTGAGCAGACATTGATTTCTCACTCCTAAAGCAGCACTGGTGATACTCTGCTGCTGGTGTTACCTTTGAGCTAGTATTTGAGTTAAACTATCAAATAAACTAGCAGCCTGACTTTAGCATCAGGGGCACCTGAGAAGGATCAAGGTGAAATTACCCATACCATTCGTTACATGAAGCTCGACGTGCAAGCTTGGGTAATCCTAGATGCACGTTGTTAACCAATACCTGTATTTCCTTATCGGCATCCATGTTGATATTGCAAGGAAAATAAGCTGCCTGTACCCCCAGGCTCTGCTGTTTGTTTGGGGGTTTTTTGAGTTCTGGTGGTGCTTTCTGAGTTGTTCTCATTTTTGATTTTGTGGTTCATATTGCCACATCCTCAAAAAGTGTATACAATACACAAAACACTCTCCCTGTGGAAGCCTTTCATTTTCCTTCCATATGCACATCCCCACACTTACTCATGCATCTATTTAACATAAATAGGGTAGGTAAGGAAGATAGCTGTGAGGGAGAATGCTGTGTTTTAAAATCATTGGAGACAGCAAAGTTATGCTCCCTCTCTTTAATCATAACAAACCAGTGCTTATAACTCTTATCAAGCAGCCTGCGCAACGTCTGCATCCTTTCACTAATTTCAACAAACTGTCCTGAGGAGTGGGAAGATTAGCTGTGGGGTTGTTTATTCTCAGTGGAGTTATGGCCATGTTCTCCTCGAGCGAGCGAGAGAGAGAGGAAAATAAAATCTTGTTTGTGTCTCATCCGTCCTGTGTTCCTGCAGCGGGAGAGGATAATGCCAAGGGACTGAAGATGCAAGCAGATGCAGCACTCTTCCTGGCGGTGCTTCCATCTTAGGGGGCTTCGCAGCCGGCTCCTGTAGCCCAGCGGGCACAGCGGAGGGGGAGCAGGTCCTGCTTTGGAGCAACCCACACCCTCATTCACAGCTAAACATTTTCCTCTCGCTAGAAAGGATTAATTAATGAGGAAAATATTGTTGCTCACGTGCGTGTTGCCAGCTTGCCTACAGAAGCCCAGCCCCAACCTCCGGCTCCGTTTCTCGCTCTTGCAAGAGAAATACTGTGGCAACCCAGTCCTGGATGCAAAACTGCTTCGCCCTCTGCAGCCAGAGAAATTGTGGGTTGAGGAATGTTACGGTGACTGAGCAACCACTTCATTAAACATCTCACAATACCCCACAGTGCCCTGTGTTAAATGCATGGCAATTAATGCTTGTAATTAATGCTTGGGCATTAATTACACGATCTGTATTAACAGATGAGATCTGTTCTTCTTCTTTTTTTGCTTTTAGGCTCAAAAATTTACTATTTCCTGTGTTTCATAGACACAGATTTAGACCTCAGAGCCTGGATGTTCATTGTGGGTTGTTCAGCAGTGGAGGAAGTAAAGGATATTGTGTGTAAGCATTAGGAGTGAATAGTCGACCTCTGTTTTTTTTTTCGTTTGATATCTGAACTAGGAAACCAGAAGGAAAAATTGTTTGGGCTTAGCTTTGACTTAAATAAAAAGGAGCTAATTTTATCTTAATTTTATCTGTGGGTTGTCTCCCACTTTCTCTGTGTCTCTCTCTGCATGCGTGTGTGTGTGTGTGTGTGCACATGTGCAAATATACATATTTTGGGTTATATTGCGTGATTTGGGGGGTCATTCTTTTATAACTGAAAAAGTGTGTTTGATTTTGCAACAAAATGGTATTTTGAATTGAAACCCAACTTTTTTTAGAACTAAAATTCCTTTTGTAAAATATATAATTTAGAAAAGAGAACTTTTAAGATATTTGGATCCATTTTTTCTGATCTTATTTGCTAAATTCCACAGGGTTTTATAGATAATTTTGGTCAGTGTGTAACTGCAAGTTTCAGTAATTACATTTGTGTGAAAACTTTGCTAAGACCCACTATGGATAAGGATGATAAGGATGATAAGGAATTTACAGCTATCTTTTTCATGACAGATCTATAGACTAGACAATGAAGGATAACTTTGAATTCAACTTTCAAATCATGGGGGAGGTTACACTACAAAAAGATATTGTAAACTATATATTGAGGGGGGCAACGCTGGGAGGCAATCTCAAATCAAAAGCTACTAACAAGAAAATAAGCTGCTAAACCTACTTGCACACATTTTTCTCTGTGCACAACCTTGTTTTCCAGTTCTGCATTAAGTGCAGTACATAGTAAACCAAACTTATAGCAAACTTAGCTATAGCCCTGCCAACCAAGTCAGGCCAGATTTTTGCCGGTTTGAGCCTGATGGTCTCATTTGGTCAAATACTTGACCCTGTAGAAACGCTGGCAACGTGTGAGCACTTGTATAAGCGAGAGTAACTTTGGTATTCATGTCAGGAAGTTATAGCAGAAACCTTTGCATTTTTGAGCCTTTTCTCTCTTTGGATTTTGCCAGCAAACAGCGGGAGGCTAGAAGCCACTGCAGACGGCCTCCACGTCCGAGCCCCTGGCCAGCAGCTCTCACGCGCGACCCAGGCAGCAACGAGGACCTGGGGCAGGAGCTGCAGAAAGTTGAGGGTTTTTTTATTTTTTTTTTCCTTGTATTGCTGAGGGAGTTTGTGTCAGCTGTGTTTATCTGGGGCGGAAGAGGAAGCTTGCAGGCAGCATGATGCATGGGCGGCGAGTGCCGGCATGATGTCATGGCGAAAGGGAACAGAGCCTGGCTGTGTCGCACGAGCTGGGGAGGGAGCTGCTGCGGCGCGGGGCGGCCACTTTATCAATTAGGTAATGTCTGGGGGAGATTGAGGGGGAATTTCATTACATTGTGTTGGGCCGTGCCGTTGATGTGTTACCAAACATCTGTGAGGGACCTTGCAGTTTCTCGGGGAGCGCGGGCTCGAGCCGAATCACGCCGACACAACCAAGCAGAGGGAAGGGGTGGGGAAAGGAGAGAGTGATAACTTCCCTCCAAAAAAAACTCCAGGAGGGCTTCACCCTCGGTGGAATTCCCATCAAGATCTGGGGGAGACGCTGCTTTGTGCATTGTGCGATGGCGGGATGAAGTGTTGTTTCCGTGCACCTGGCTACCTCAGGCTGGTGGTGAAGGACCACTGGTCCTGTTGAGCAGACATGTTTGGGAAGCCCGCTAAGACCCTTTGTAAAGTCTTGGGAATTTTTTTCCCCTGCTTTTCTCTTTAGGGAAAGACCAAAAGGCCAAAAGCGGTGAAAAAAACATGGAAACACCGGTGCCAGCCTTCCCTTTGTAAATGGAAAGTTAGCGATTTGAAAGCAAACATATTGCTAAGGGCCAGCTCGATGCTGTGTTATCTCTCCTACGAGCATCTCAGAGCCGCCGTAAATAAATTACCTCGTTCTTCCAATATTCCCGTCACGAATGTACGCGAGCAGCCCTCCGCTCACTTCGCAAGACGGCGTGCATCTCGGGGATGGTGCAGCCACCGCGAGCTACCTCACTGGCAGAAAGTGCCAACAAAGAGCATGCCCTGCAGATGTTTCTAGCCAGGGATGCTTCAAAATCACAGCTGATGTTGCTAACCTAACCTCAGGGGAAGCGGCAGAGGAGCAGAGCTCACCCCCACGGTTCCCAATCCCAGTGAACACTGGGATCGCCAGGCTCCCTGCCACATGCATTGAGTCCCGGCAGTGTTAAACGATGCTTCACAAACATGTGCAAAGCCATGTGCCCCACGCAAGAAGATAGAAAATTGCTTTAATTACGCATTTTGTTCCTGCCAGCACGAGGAGGACACATTTTCCCTCCTCCTGAGCGCCAGCGAGTGCCCAGGCAAGGGGGAGCAGCGTGCCTGGGGGGCTACGCAGGGGCTGGTCCCGCACCCACCAAAACTCAGCATAAATCAGGATTAGTGCTGCGGCATCTGGAGAGCTGCGCCAGCGGCGAGCCGACACGAGAGGGAAATCAGGCCCCGCGGAGCAGGCTCCCCGAGTGACATGTTTATTCCTGCCGAGCTCCCATCTTTTATCCCCTAAACAGAGCAGCCTGGTAAGCCCCTCTAAGTCTCTGGTATGCTAAACTGATATGGGAGCCTTGCTCTCGCTTCGCTGGAAGGAAACATGGTGGAAAGGGACCAGCACTACGTGTTTTGGCATCGCCAGCCGGGGCCCCTGCTGCCCGCCCAAGCACCCCGAGGTGCCTCACTGAGGGGCCAGCTCTTTTTTTGGCCCAGGGTGCTGCCTGCAACCTGCTGATGGGGAGGGGAGAGAGGAGAGGAGGGCGATGGGAAACTGCTGAGTGGAGAAAACGCAGCCCCCCTCATCCTCCCTCCTCCCCTCCTCGCCTGGGAGCAATTGATTTAGGAGCTTTTCTTAAGTAAAAATTTCATCACGAAAGAGCTTTCCTCCGAGAGCCACTGAGAAATTGTATCTCCCCCTCTCTCTTATTTATGCATATATATATGTATGTTTGTATATAGGAGGATGCAGCTTTCCTGACCCAGGTGGTAGGTACTTGAACTAATGGGTTTATTTGCTATCCTTGCCTGGAAAACAATATGCAGTCATAGGGCTTAAGGTGGCACAAAAATGACCAAAGCGTCATTGCCAAATGTCTGAAAATTCCTCGTGATGGATTACGAGGGATAATAACCTTGACCTTTCCTCCAAGGCTGGGAGGAGCACTTAGGAGACAGCAAGTAGGTTTCCTAATGTTTTTGGCATTAGAATTATAATAAAAATCAAGTAAGTCCACAAGCTAACGGCTACCCTTAAAATCCATGGTTTTACTGAGATAGGTTTTGGATTGCTTCTGAATCCACGCTCATCTTTCTAGACTTCAGACACAGGACATAAGCGCTGTGTCCCGAGTCTTGCTCTTACGCATGGATGCCTGAGCGGGGCCCTTCTGAAGTACCCAGGTGTCCCACCAAGGTATTGGGGGACTCTACATCCTCTCCCATGGAGTGCTTCATGGGGTCAAGGCCTCAATACTCTGTGTTACACCATGATACTTAAAAAATATTTCTAAAAAACCCTTAGAAAAAAGTGAATTCTATTTGAAAAGGACATGTCAAACCTGTAAGTGGGTCCAGGTCTACAAAACGTGAAGACATTCAAACTTCCTACAGTGATCAGGGAGGTCTTGCCACACATAGAAAGCTACCCACTGGGACATTAGTGGAGACACTCAATATTCAAAACCATAATAACAAGTTATAGGGACCCTGCCCTGAACTAGACCCAGTAGAGCTTACTGGAAAAATAGGAGTTTTCATTAGGAAAAAACCCATTTAGAACACTTGAAAAATGGGTGTTTTTCTCTTTGGTCCCACAGGAAAATTAAGACAATTTAGACTGTGGAAAGTTCTTCTTTCGCTTACCTTTTTGTGGTTTTCCAGCATTAGCCTAGCAGACAAGAGTAAAGAAGTACGAAAAATATTTTTTCGCTATTTCATATTAGTCTGTTGTTCTTTTCTTGCTTGAAAGAAATCTCAAGGTATTAGTTCTTATTCCTTGAAGAGAAAATGCTTTAACTGTTCAAAGAAGATGTTTAAACCGGAAATGTTAGTTGCTTTGTTAAAACCTTACATTAAAAATTTATGTGATTATCTGCTTTTCTAGATAAAAAGAAAATAATCAGAGCAAAAACCTGCAGAAAGGCAAGCATGCCATCAATACTGTGGAATGAACATCTTCCAAAATACCAAGTAATTTCAGAGCTTTTGGAAGATGAACTGTTTAACTGAACAAAGAATATTTCCTGAAAGAATTCATTGTCACTTAAGCCAGATTTGTAAGGAAAGCATGCCATTGAAAATGGCTTACCTCCAAGGTCGGTGCACAAAACACAGAAATAAAATGCACTACTTTGTCAGTAATTGCTGGTTTAAGACAAAACGGTAGTACCTAATTTATCCAAATCATTCTGCCTTTGCAGATGATCGTGCAAATGTATTCTACTTTTTGTGAGAGTTTTAAGGAAGATGAGATTTAAATTGACAGGTAACGTACACAAGTAATATCTAACCTGCAGCTCTCCTAGGAATGAACTATTAATAGCTGTTTACAAATGTCTGGCTATTGATACCAAAAGGTAGCTGGGAGTAAAGCAGAGCACACCCAAATAACAAGCAGGGATTTACCGAAGCTCAGAGCCCTCCTGTCCCTTGGCTAGCCCAGAAATAGCAGCAGCAATAGGGTAGCGGCTGCAGCCACCCCCCTGCATAGCTCTTGCCTGCTGGGGTGAGCACATACAGGTTTTGAGTGCACTTAATGACTACTTACTTAGGGAATATTTATTTAAAATCTTCTGCTTTTGTAAACTTTCCTGGCAGTAAATTCATTATTTGAACTAATTGAGGAGATTAAACATAAAAGGACCGTGATACAGCAATTCACTAATGAAGACTCATGTTAGGGGAAGAGTCTGATCTTCTTTCATGGTGAAGTATCAACTCTGCAGGATATCAGCTCCTACAAAACAAACCGAAAGGGACTGCAGAGCAGCTCACCCAGCCAGATGTTGACTGAGACCCTGGGGACCGGCAGGACCAGAAAGAGGCATGTTAGAGGGCACTAATAACATTTGGAAATGGCAATTCATGAGGTATCTCAGAAGAGATGGATGATGGTCTGAAAGACTGCCTAAAAAACATCCAGGAGTAGATACATATGACCCTGGCATGGCTGCATGGGCAGGGAAAGGAAGCGAGCTGAGGAGAAAACTGTAATGATTCTCTCCCAAAGAATTGCCCTCTGTCCTAGCAAATTCACAATCAGTATCAATACTTGGATTCAAATACCAGGTTCAAACCTTGAAATGAATGTAACCTTTCTAAGGTTGTAGAAAGAAAAAAAAAAAACATAAAGCAGGAAAACTGGGGGAATTTTTCCACATTTTTCCAAGTGATGGACCAAGAGTCCGTTCGCTTCACAATAAATTTGGTTCTGTTTGATTCTTTCCTCTCTAAAAAGCCCTGTCAGTAAACCAGAATCAGCAAGATTTTCCTTCTCTCTGCCCTCCTGGAGCCTGGGTTTCCATATGAACGTGTTCCACTTGCAGGACTCTCATGTTCCACTGCAAACTCTCATGTTTGTGCTCTCCTCAAAGACCACAGGAGCCACGTGGACTTCAGAAACACTGCTCACAATAATAAAGCTGAGCCACAAAAGGGTTTCCAGAGCCTGGATCAAAATTAAGCGTGCTCTTGGTTTAAGAATGGTTAATATAGACATCTCAGAATAAATATTTCTTAATCTTATTGCACAACATTCAATATGTAAACAGTTTGCACACACATAAAGAAAGAAAGAGATATAGGAGCAGCTGATAAACAATCCCTTCCTGCCCGCTGCGAGGGAAGAGCTTGCACAAGCCCGAAGACCTTCCTAGCACTGCTTTCTTAACACGATTGCTCCTTCTTCCAACCCTGTGCTGCCCATTAGAGAGCGGACAGAGATTCCGCTGTGTCTGGGGACAAGAACTGTGAGCCAGGAGATACCAAAATGCCATGCCAAATCCCTGTCCCAACTGACACAGGAGAAAGAGCATCTGCTCCAGGGGTCTGATTGCATCAATACCCATCAGCTGTGGGGAAAACTCCCACCCAAAGAGGAGGGGAGGGCCCTCCCTGCCCAGGGCTGGCCAGGAGGAAAGCAAGGCTTTAAGAAGCTTGTGGTGACCAGCCTTCATCTTGGTCTTTGCTGAGAAAAGCTTTCAGAACTTTGGGGTGCTGCACACTAAGGTGAGGGCTGTCACTTGTTGTGCACAGGGGCTTGGTGTGGTGAGGTCCTTTGCCGTTTTTGGGTATTAGTGTAATGAGTGACAGCAGCGTGTTGGTCTCCCTCTTGCACAGGACACCTAAGGTATATTGTATGCGTGCCTGGTGTATATTGTTCTACTGTGTTGTTACCATAGCTGAACACAAATGGTAATACCAATGTGTTACGTGCCTTGGCCCTGACTTTGGTGCAAGTGCCAATGGCCACCAAAGGTGTAGAAAAGTGATAAAAGGACCATGAAATGCTACTTGCCTACGACCTTCAGGAATGGGGAGCTCTCTTGCATACCCCCCTTTACTCAGTGTATTGTTGAGTACTCGGGTTAGGCTGGTCCTTTGTCAGCCTTACTTCAGTCAGAATTAGGTCATCTTCATTTAAGTTATATTTTACACAATGCAGGCCTGAAACTGTGGCTGGCCCCTTGCAGTTTGTGTGAAGCTCGTTGATGGTAGGTAGGACAGTTGTGAAGTTTTTTATTTTCCAAGGTGACTTTTTTTTTTTTTTTACCCTTTAAAAAAGCTATATCTTGAGAAGAGGATAAAAAACATCTCCCTTATTTTCCTCCTTTCCCCAGAATTTCCAGAAGTCCTTTGCCTTCCTGGCCATATCTGCCCCATGCCTTGAAATGCTTTTGCCTGTTGGCTTGTGTGTGTGCGTGCACGAATGCCTGCTGCAAATTTTTGTGTGTGCATATTTATATCTTGGTGGCTGTGTTGCCAAGGAGCTCTGAAAGAAAGCAGAGCTGAGATAACTTCTAATCCACCTTTCTGTGATAATGTGGCGCAAGTGAAAAAAGCCAGGGGTCTTTCTCCACTCTAGCTATGCTCTAGGTTGGGTAGACTGGGGCCTTTAACAGGCACTTGGGACTTTGCTCTCTCTCTTTCTGTCTCAGGGCTAGTGCTTGGCAGGGGAGAAAGCAAATACCTGGGCTCTTGGAAACTGTAGGCCTTTGCTTGAGGAAGACTTAGAAACTGAATGAGTATTTCTGCTTGGGTCTGGGCAGACGGCCACCATCTTGAGTCATCTGTGCCTGCTATCAAAGTGCTCTGTTTAGTTTTCCTCTTCCATCCTTGTGGAAAAGGGGTCATGGAGTTGGAGGGGTGCGAGCCCTGCCAGAGCTGCTGTTGCTCTCCTGGTTAAGAAAAGGGATGGACGCAAAATGATTGTACCATCCTTCAGTAGTTTCTGAGATGTGTAATTCCCTTTCCTTGGTTTCTGTTTGCCTGTAGGGTCTCTGGACTGTTCGCAGAGGCAGCAGGAATCCAAAACAGCCAATGACCTCACGGTCCTTCCTCTCAGCATAGATTTTTGTTGCTTTTACTCAAAGCAGAGCCTAGGCTTTCCCTAGCTGGGACAGTGCCCGGGCTGTTGGACCGTCTTGTAGTTCTGCGATGACCCTTCCTGCCTCTCAGAAACTTTCCTCTCCAGTAGAGATGGCCATGCTCAAACTGCAATGCCTGATGCTTTTCCCATGCCTTCCTAAAACAGGTTTGGTTTTGGAGTAGGCATTTTCTGATGAAAGTGTTCCTCATTGCAGAATTCCTGACTTGGCTCCTTCTGCATTCGTTACTTGTACATAATATAATATACTTGCTGGTAGCAAGGGACTTGCAGAGCTATTTTGCTAATATTGCCCCTGTGTAGCAAATAGAAAGAGACAGTTTGACAGAGATTCTTTGGAGGATAATTAATTTTTCATTTTGACAAGGGTTTCAATTAAGTGTGTTACTCTTCTTCATCTTCTGGATATTATGAATAATGGGCCAAATGTTCCCATGGTGTAACTGCATTAACGGCCTCAAACAAGATGTAAACATATGCAGCATCTTTTGAAGTTTTGTCATCCATAGGCTTTTTAGGATGTTCAGTGCTTTTGCCTTTTCCATCTGCATTCGTTATCTGGTGGAGTTGGCTTGGCTTTTTGGTCTTATTAGACTCCAAAGGCAGATCTAGAATATAGAACGGCCACTTGGCATCTAACTTGTAGCATTACTGATGGGCTGATACTGTTCTGTAATTTTTTAATGTTTTTGAATGGATGGATGCCAATACAAAGGCAAGGCATCCATTACTGGTCAGTTTACTCTCAACAAAGATGCAAAGCAATGAACAGGCACAGGTGACAGTTTCATTGCACAGGCTATGGTGAGGCTTAGATCGAAAGACCTCAGCAACCCATGAAAGGGATTCCTTATTTTGCCATTATATAGTACTATTCTCAACATAAAGGATATTGCTTTCTTGAAAAGATAATGACTTTTTCAGACTGAGAGAGTATGGTTTATTTATCATAAACATGAGTGACTAATTCTGCCACTTTCTAACATTAGGGTATTTGGCTTTTCAGCCTTTCCTTTCCACCGACATGTCATTTGGGTTGTGATTTCCTACACATATAGGATTTAAAGAATATTGAGACTAGTAAAATGTGATCATGTACCATTGCACTGATTTCCCTGCTTGCTCCCCACAACAGGAGCAGGATCTGTACGTCTGTGCAATGGTTCTTACACCGTGAGCTGAGCTCCTGATGTAACTTATAAGGGGTCAGAGCTCTATTATTGCTATTAGACTGCTAAGGGCAGTGAGATGTTCACAGGCATCCTCTGACAGAGGAGGAAAGGCAATACTTTGGGGTGCTGACTCCAGGCTCTAGCAGGTCAATGTGGCTTCCCTTTACCCCTCCTGTTGCAAAATTTTTCCTCCCAGCTGCTGCCCTTCCTGCCTATGTGTCCACATCTGCTCCTGTCTGTCTTGTATCTCCTTTCCTATGCACTTTCCTCATTCATCTGAGCTTCACCTTCCCTTCTCCTTCCTCCTCTCTGCTTATTCACCCCTCTGCACCTTTGTCAGGCTGCTCTCATTCTTCTCTGCCAGAGCATTAACAAGGGAAGCGGAGGGCACAGCACAGGCAGCTTCCCTGCTGTCAGCTCTCCTGTCTGGCTCCACGGAGGCCCCAGATAGACAGGAGAAAAGACTGCAGGAAGAATGATTGCAAGAAACATTTCGCTTGGCCCTTTAGCCCTGGGATGTTCTGTGGAGACAGCCTAATCTGGTTGAACGCAAGAACTGAGGGAGGTTAGAGCAAGGGACCATCAGGGATCTTTGCAGACAAGCTAATAGGTTCCAGCTGAGCATTTGTGAACACTAATTTATTTTTGCAGAGGCTTCGAATATGGACAGAGGCAGAAAGCACATCCTTGACGAGACGACAAGTTACTTCCCAAATGCTAAGCCTCCACTCTTAAGCGCAGGAGACCTCAGAGCTCTGCACGTGGCTGAGATACCCCCTCATCAGCTCTCCATCACCAAATTACAAAGTTAAGGGAAGTCTTACCTGAGGTGAGTGCCCAGCAATACTTCAGGATGGCAAGTGAGTCAAAGCTGCTAGCAAAGTGAGCCTCCTGCTACAAAGGCAGCCTATGCACACTTCTGATATTGCCTATGAGAGAATAGGAGGAGAATTATTACCATTTTTGTTTTAATTCTCTCTGCCTCTTTGTGGTTTTAGCAACAGTCCCTTCTCCATCATACACGCTCCTTGGTTTTTCTGCTTGTTTCTCTTTTTGAAGCCTGTTTCTAAGATATGTTAATGCCAGTCCCCCGGTTTCAGGCCTTCAGACACTTCAGCACTAATGCAACAGCTTTGTGCCCCTTCACAGGACTATGGTGGTGCTCGCCTGCAGGATGTTGGGCTCCCTTTCTCCTGTGGCTGGTGTGTAGCTCTTGGGACATGACCAGCACCTGCTTGGTCATCTCTGAGCCCATGCCTGTCTTCCTGCTCTCAGGTGAAGAAGCAGCTGTGATGGTGGTGTCTTGAGTCCTACCCTGTTGCTCCTTCAGACTCTCTTCTCAAGTCCTCTGCTCAAGTCTGATACCCCAAATTGTCTGTTCATGCTGCTCTGCCAGTTGATGTGCTCACAGGATGAGAGAGTGACTTTTTGTGGTGGATATTACAGGGTAATGAGAAAAGGTGGTGTTATGTGCCATCTGAGCTGGGTCTTTGCTAACCAATATATTGCCTTGGAGGTACTCTGAGAGGCTGGCAGACTCTTACCTTTCCAGTTGGAAGTTTCAGAAGTCCTGTCACTGAAAAATGTGGCCTTCTCAGGGGTTCCCATGGTTCGCTAAAGTCATCATGGTCTTTGTAGGGCTGTGAATCATATTGGTGTCACTCAAATATCCAAGTCAAGGAAGCTGTGACACTGCAGGGTCAGATCGGGAACCAGGGTTCTCCCCCTGGCATCGGTTTCTCCAAATCTACTCACTTTGCGTGTGGTTTATGGGATAGATTCTAGACCACAAAAACTTTCTGAATGGAAATCCCGAGTGTATGAATCTCTTATGTTGTGTTATGGAGCCTTTTGTACTGGATTGGTGTCTGAGCCTGCTCTGTGCCTGTTCATCAGAGAAGGCTTTTTATTTAAATAATTGTCCCCAGGATCTGTCTTAAGTGAGTAGAAATAAACATGTGCGGAGTTAGTAGGGGAACCCATAGCTGTGTTGAATGTGCCATGCTGGGTGTTGCGAGAGGAAGAGCAGAGCCTGCAGAATGCCATCGCTCCACCATCTTCCTCCAGGCTCATGTTCTGGGGATACAAAAAATATATCCTCAAAGATTAACTGAGTGGGCAACTACGAAAAGTGAGGTGTTCAGTCATTAAGAAAACCATAGTGAGAAAGTGGTGTTAGACTTTGTCATAACTGTATTACAAAGTTAAGCAAATAAAACTTGTATGCTTAAGGAGAGTGCTTTAACGTGAAGAGATACTGCCTTTAGCTGAGTGATGCTCAAGTTCACTTGGTAAGACAAAACCCTCAGATGTGCAAGAATGAAAAATTAAGAGTGTGTGTGGCTATATAATGTTTTTGTTGCAGCTGAGTAGTTGTAACAGAGTATCATGAAGTAGAAAATGGATAAAGTGTTACGTATTTTAGACCAGGATGGGAGAATAGTGCAATATTTATTAGAGGCTGGACACTGGATCTATTTAGAAAAAAAAGAAAAGCTCTCCTTGGGATTTGTTTGACATCTGCCTGGTAGCTGGATCCATTCCTGCTTTAACAGCCCACACAGAGTGACACTCTGCAAACACAACATTGTCACCTGAACAATTCACTCAACAGCTTGCTGTGCTGTCAATCAGAGCAGACTCATTTCTCTTGTAAAAAAAAATTTTTTTATACTCCCTCATTTTTTTTCTTTTGTCTCCAAGCCTTTGTTGATGTTGACAGCTCATCCTTTGGCCATCATTCATCCTGGCTACTGCAAACTTTGGAGAAAATAAAAACCCTGCTCCCCTAATCAGATTAGAGGGCCTGCAAATTGAATTCAGCCCCTCTCAGTGTCCCCTCAGCTGGCTGTCATTAGGAGCAAAGGCTGGCCCTTGGCGGAGGTCCAAACACCAGCTAACTGAATTTGAGATGCTGGAGTCTTGACAGGCCAACGAAGGTAATTGAAGAGCTGTGGGGATCTTGTAAAATTTCAGGCAGTGGGGATTACACTGGGGGGATCTTTGGGACCCATCTGTAAAAAGCGACAGGGCACTGAAAAGCAGCTCTCTTCATTTTTAAGACTGGCACAGATGAATAGAGGAAAAATATTGAAATGCAAAAATGAGGTTTTCAACATACTGACTTCTTTGCCCCCTTCTCCGCCTCTGTCTTGACTGAATGCCCAAATCCAAATATCATTGATTGGTTGTAGTTCAGAAGTGTCCAGAGGCCTCAGGCGTTGTGTAAACATGCTGAATTAGTAAATGCTGTGTTTGAATAATGTTAGTTCTTAAAATATTAAGAACCAAAAAGCAAGCCTACAAACTCATGTTTGGATTTATTTGCTGGAGTATCTCATCCTGGAGTCCTATTAACTCTTCCCTCCAAATAACTTAGCCTTTCAGTTCAAGTCATCTTGCTTCAGCTGGGACCAGCTATCTCCTAGCAAAACTCCGTTGTCTTGGTCACTGATGTCTCTCCTACCATCACAATTTACTAAATATACCAAGGCAGAGGGAAACTCTTTTCAGCCAGCGTTCCAGCACTTGTAAATACTTAGCTTGGTAAAAATGTTTTGGGTTTTATCCACATGCAAAGAGGTTCTGATGGGGAAAACATTAATGTTGTGGTCTGTCAATACTTGTGGATTTGGGGTACTTTTAGCAAATTGTCCTACCAGAGGATAGACACCACAGCTCCTGTAGATATGCCAGTGAAATACATACACTGAAGTTACGAGTTAGCACTGAGAAATAATGCTGCTGCACTGGACTGCAATGGTTGCAGCAGACAGATCTTTATAAAGGAGCCTCTGGGACACCTGATTCAAGCCCTGAGAAAGCAAGACTGACTTCAGAAGCATAAAGCTGGACTTAACTGGGCTCCTGAGCCTTTTTTTCATCTAGGTGCATCATGTAGAGCATGGAAGAGAACAATCCCATTGTGAAAACGTCAGGTCTTTTAAAAAAGATTTGAATTCCTGCTGAAATGTATAGGTGGACCTGCCCTGGGCACAACAAAGTAGCATGAATTGTGGAAGCAGATGTCGTCCCTATTTGTGCAAGAGGAGCAGGCTGATCTGCTTGCATGTACCTTTGATCTGTTGGGTATCACTTCAGTTACTGATATATTAATTGCATCCTTGGTTAAAAGTCATAATGTTCATAGCTTTTAAAAGTCCCTCTCTTTCCCTCTGCCCCATCCCCCAAGAGAAAGATATTTTGCAAAAGAAAACTCTGTTTCTAGGACTCCAGGGCTGACATACTCTCAGGACACTTCATCTGTTTCTCAGCCCAAGCCCAGCTCTATGCCAGCTACGCAATTTCAGCTGAGCTACTGGTGCATATTTGGTCTCTCACCATTTAGCATTGTTATCAGCTGTTTCAGCCTCCCATCCATCATTCAAAGTACAGTTTAGGAAACCAGAATAACACAACATACATTATAGGCAGTCTTCAGCTTCTGTAGACTTGCATAGCCCTAGGGAAGGCAAAGGAACTATGCTGATTTAAAAAAAAAAATTAAAATAAAATTCTAAGATCTTGTTCTGTTCATGTAGCAGCAGCATTATAAGTAGGACCAGAAGTGTAACCTATTCCTGAAATTCTTGACCACGGTCCAACTCTCAGTTGCCCATAACTTTGCCAGGTTATATCCCCTTCCAGTGCTAAATGTTTGCTTTGGACTGGCTTAGTATGATAATGGGGGATCTAAGACTTTTAGCTCTTCTGATCATCTGTGTGCAAGACTGCATGATGCCACATGATATTCCCAGTGTGCACTTCCTCAGCTCTCCCTGTGATTTATAAGAATTTAGCAACATTCTTCCACTGATGGCTGCTGCATAGCTGGGCATATACCCTGTGTACTGAATGGGCTCTGTGCAAGTGCACACAGTTAAAGACTATGTAATATACTCGCACCCGTGGGCTGATCTAAGGGTTGCAGGGTGCCGTGGTTCTGGCACTTCCCAGCTTGTGAATGCTTAGCTCCGTGATCCTCCTTATGTGTCTGTTTCTTTCTATTTTTCACTTTAGGATATGGGGTAATCTGTTGTAGTGAGAGGCTGAAGGGAGGAAAAACATGGTGGCAATCAGTCGGAGAGGGTAACTAAATAAAATCAATTGGAAGTGCTGAAGTTTGTTCTTTTTCTATAGGGAAAATGAGTCTTTCTGGAACACTTCCATCTACTGTAGGACATCTGAATATTCTACGTAAAAGTAAAGGTTTCTGGTTAGAGTTTTATTCTATTTTAAATTTTGAATTTATTTTCTGACAGTAATTAAGACTATAAAGTCAAGCTTTTTTTGGCAGGGATGGTGTGGAAACCTGTGGCTCTTTGCCATGGGTTTTGCTTTGGGGAAATATCTATAACATGGTATATGCAGAAGCCATATGACCTTCATCAGTAGTAGAAACCAACAAGGGGCATTTCAGGCAGCTTTTAATGACCTGACAGGACAAAGAAGTCAAGTCTTCAGAGCTTAATCATGCCACCATGAATCGCTGGGTTATGTGGAAGCTGAATTCTGCTAAACATCTTCAGTACAGATGCCGAAGTCTCTAGACAGTCCCAGAAACTTGTTGATTCCTCTTTGTTCTGACAGATCTGAAATAACTTCAGGATGATCACAAAGGTCTTGAAGTAAGTTCAGGTAATCCTTTCTGGTGAAGGACAGCCGTGTCCTGAAATTTACCAAGCTTGAAAGCCTGAGATATAGTATTGTACTAAATGCTTTTCAATACTCAAATACAAGGATTTGCTCCCAAATAGCAACACACACTAACATCGCAGAGCTTATTCCTGCATGTGAATGCACTGTATTTAAAATAAAAAGAAAATACAGAATTTAAATCCTCTGGTGTTCAGACTCAAATGAGAGACTTCTGATAAACTAAATATGGTTAGAGTACCCTTTTGTGCTGTTGAGGTCAGACTGTGTGACTTCAAACTATCAAATTGCCTACCTCCATGCTCCTCATAACACTGTCTTCTGTAGATTCCACTCTACATCTAGGTGAGCATTGTTTATCTATTGCACAGTGTAATTCATACTTTCTTAGAAGAAAATCTTTCAGTCACTATTAAGGTTTTATGTAATAGGCTGCCATATAACTGTAAAATATTTTTGGGGAAGATCAGTACTCACAGGATAGAGCAAAAGAGCAATTTTTTTCTTAAACATCAATATTTTTCCCTTTCAACCTTTTTCAGCCTCCTACATTTAGGTCTGCAAAGAGCAAAAGCCCTTGGAATGATATGAAGCTATCTCTGCCCACCCAACCCATTACTACCACACACACACACACCCACACACACACACACACCCCCCCCACTTTCTAAGGTGAAACTATTGGTCAGTAATGGCCAAACTTGAAAAGGCTGTGTCCTGGTTTCAGCTGAGATAGAGTTAATTTTCTTTATAGCGGCTGGTACAGGGCTATGTTTTGGACTTGTGCTGAGAACAGTGTTGATAATACAGAGATGTTTTAGTTGTTGCTGCACTAGTCAAGGACTTCTCAGCTTCTCGTGCTCTGCCAGGTGCAGGAGAAGCTGGGAGGGGACACAGCCAGGATAGTTGATCCAAACTGACCAAAGGGCTATTCCATACCATATGACGTCATGCTCAGTATATAAAGCTGGGGAAGAAGAAGGAAGGGGGGGATGTTCGGAGCGATGGCGTTTGTCTTCCCAAGTAACCATTACCCGTGATGGAGCCCTGCTTTCCTGGAGATGGCTGAACGCCTGCCTGCCCATGGGAAGTAGTGAATGAATTCCTTGCTTTGCTTTGCTTGCGTGTGCGGCTTTTGCTTTACCTATTAAACTGTTTTTATCTCAACCCTCGAGTTTTCTTACTTTTACTCTTCTGATTCTCTCCCCCATGCCACCGGGGGGGAGTGAGCGAGCGGCTGCGTGGTGCTTAGCTGCCGGCTGGGGCTAAACCACGACAGGGTGCATGGATGTAAAGGAACTCTGGGAGGATTATGGCTTGGGTGCAGTTGCAGTGCCCCTTGGGTGCAGTTGGGAGCAAAGGGCTTCTGCTAAACAGAACGCAAATGCAGCACCTGGCTGCCCCCGGTTCCTCTTGGCCAGTTGACGTACATACACATCTACCGATGTATATTTGGGTTGGTTTTTTTTTTCTTTGGACTGGTTGTGATGTGAGAGATCTCTAGCTCCGGTGAGGTTAGTGCAGAGGGTTTGGGGATTTTTGTGCTTCTGACTCTGCTTGTGGAGCTGCTTGTCCTGAAGTGCTCCTTCTTCTCTAAGATGTACTCCAAAAAGAGACTTGTCAAGAAGCTAATCTGTCATGAAACTACTTCTTCAGCAAAAGCTACCCTGAAGAGGAAACCAAAAGTCACTTCAAGGGTTGTCCTTGTTTTCTAATCCGTCTTTAAGTTTGCATCTTCTGCCTGCATTTTTCTTCTAAAACTTGAGGGATACCTCATCTTATTATACTACGTTTCTAATAGGCAACCTCTCCAAAGTGGCCTTGTGTGTGTTTGCTGTACAGCTGAGAGTGAGGCCTCACTTTGTGTAATGGTTTAATTATAATGTCAATGTGGATTCATTAGCATGACAGCTGTCACTGTAAATGGGTGAGTGGGGAGGCTTTTGGACCCCCTGGGGTCAGGGTAATTGATGTAGTGAACAGAATACTGTATTCACTGAACAATGGGACGGGTCTCCATTCTGACCCGGGAAGGGCAATCAGTGTAAGCGGGGAATCGATAGCAGCTGAATTTTCATCCGTGATCAGATTGATTCAACCATGTTAACCTCCACGTGCAGATTATGTTCTGCTGGAGCCTTGGTGACTCTAGCACACCCCGAAGGAGGATGGACAAATGCTGATGCTTTCATTTTTAATATAAATCTTGAGCAGACACAAGAGCAGCTGCAGTTTTGCTCCACAACTCTGATCAGAGGAAAAGAGGATCTGCCTGAACATCTGGAGGCAGTTCTTTATGTTTGTTTTGCCATTGCTTCCCCAGCTCTTACTCTTCTTGACATCTATTCCACAGCTAGTCTCCCCTTGCCAAGCCTGCCTTTGGAAAATGAGCTAATAGCATGGTATTGCTCATTTTTCTTAAAGGATTTTGC
Organism: Mycteria americana; assembly: GCF_035582795.1. Taxonomy (NCBI): domain Eukaryota; kingdom Metazoa; phylum Chordata; class Aves; order Ciconiiformes; family Ciconiidae; genus Mycteria; species Mycteria americana. The sequence goes on from NC_134366.1 coordinate 54,671,602, forward strand.
CCCATGGAGTAGCACAATATTCACACTGCCTTTATGGGAGTCCTGGTAAAGGTTTGTGGTCTTTGATGTCTATTACAGGTTTGTTCCTCTGCAGGTCCATCACAGATCTTGTGTTGATGTTTCTCCAAATGGAGTTTGTCTCATACTGACAATTACTTCCTGTAATATTTACTCGTCTGGTTGTTCTTGTCTTTTCAGTGTTACTCGTACATTTGACCAAACGTATAAGCAAAGAAATATTGTTGGAGACTGCAAGGGTTAAGAAAAATAAGGTGTTACTATAGAATCTGTAGGTGTTTTCTATAATATTTATAATAATTTCTATAATATTCAATATTTATTGAATTTATAATATTTATAAATTCAATCCTCTAGCAATAGAAAGCATTGTTTCGGACAGGTGAAAATAAGTTGAAGCAAAGAAATTGAATAAATTACACTTAAAGGCTGCAGTGACATCACTGTTCTGAGGTATCTTTTCTTTCTTCCTTGACAGGGTAAGAAGTGCTTGCCACCTTTCCTTCTTTCACTGAGAACAGGGAGAGGTGTACAGAGACTTTCTTACCAAAAAAAAAAAAAAATCCATAATTTCCCATGAAAATGGAATATTCTTGTTTGAAATCATGCTGAATGATAAAAGTTAGCAGACACATGGCAAGACTTTTAAACAGCTGGCAGTCTCCTTTGCCCTCTGGCAGCCGTGGCTCTTCCTGCAGCATGGAAGCCATGTGCATTTCGGAGAAAAGCACACTCCAATGTGCATGATTCATTGCCATAGCTGTGTGATGGCTCTGCTTATAGTCAAACTTAAGTGTTGGTCTCCTAAGGCTGACCCTTCCACAACTGGTCGAAAGCCTAATGTTGGAGAGCCCTGCCCCTTGCTGCTCCCTGCTTCCTCCAGTGCTCTAGAGCCTGGGAGACTCAGATGTGCTTAAAGGTAGCTCAGACTATATGTCTGGAAGTACAGAACACAGATGATGGCTGTAGAACTGTCTGGAGGAAGAGAGGAAGCCCACATACTTGGGGATACAGGTAGACAACTAACACCAGTACTGGGAAGGGCTGGTTGAAGCAGAAACTCTGAAGGCAGCAAAGCAGAGTGCAATAGGACTTGCTAACACTTAATGGACATTAAAGTGCATAATGAGATGGGGAGGAGAGCATGTATGCTAGGGTGTGCTGAATGACCACTGTGTCACTGACTCTTCTCTCACACTTAAGGTTACTGCAACTACCAACTACCCTAAGGCCCTTGCTCTTGGAGGAACATCGCTCAGCTCCCTTGGTGGGGATGACACACCCCATGCAGTGCAGGGCTGCGAAACAGAGCAAAGCAGGGAAGAAAGATTTGTTGTCAGGGGCTTCTATAGAGCCCTTCCAGCAACCTGCTTCTAAACACACCTGAGAGCAGGAATTGCATGAGGAATCAGTATACTTAAAAGAAACATTTTTCCTCAGTTAAAAATAAATTACAAGAAACTCTAACAACCCGAAATAATCTTAATTTTGTATCTCTGGCATTTTCAGGCTATGTTTGTAATTTCTTAGTCTGAAGAAGCTCAAGTATTGCTGGATGCTAAGACATATAGTGCACAGCTCTTACTTTGCCCTCTTTGAATGTTGTCACCATGTGCCAAGACCTTTCTGCTCTGCGGGGACATGAGGAGTTTTGATTAGAGGATGTTGACATGTGAAGAGAGGAGGACAGCAGAGTTCTTCTTTCCCATAGCCCACCAGACAAAGGTGGGATTGCTGAATACCACAGTTCACCCTCTGCCTGTCACACTATTCCTATTAAGCCTGTACATTTAAGTACAACTGTTTATAATGCAAGAAAGGCTGTACGAAAAATTCCCTTCCCAAAGTTGGGATTGTTTGTTGCTTGACAAAAGTCACTGAGAAGGGCCAAAAAACCCCAGAGCCTCGCCTACCTTGGGATGCTTAACTTTTCAGGGGATGGGAGGGAAAACGGATTGTCTGAGATGATAACCAAGTATTGAAATGGAAGTACTGCATCTGGAATGACTGTCTTAGTCCAGTCTCTCTGGTAGACTGCCCTGGCTCAGTGATGGGGGGGTGTTTCACTTCATTTATGTCAACATTGTCTCTAACTGCTTATTATGCTGGCTTTCAGGGCATATATAGTGTGAGTAACTGCTTTTGTTAGTTGGAAGTAGAACTAGATTTCAAAAAAAGTAATTCATGGACAAGAATACAGATACCTTCAGTAGGAAGCGATGTTATGTGAGCAGTGCTGAATTCAAACCTAAGAAACAGCAAGAATAATTGCCCTCTAATTGAAGAGAGAAAAAAAAAAAAGGCAAAAAAAAACCCAAAACAAAAAACCCACTCCCCTCTTCTCCCCACCCAAAACCAGTCCCAACCCAAAAATCGGCAAACACCTTTTCCAAACACTGGGAAGAAGTGACACTGCAGTTAATTTGCTACAGAGTAAGGGGAACTACTGTGATAAATGAAGATCCCCAAGCATGTAGAGGGGCTAGGGGGTGTGCAGAGTTAATCCCGTGGTCGGGGGATCATTGCTCTGTGAAAAGGAAATTACTTCCACAACGAAGCCAGACTTGTATAAGTCATCAAAAGGGCATTCTCTGCGCCTTTTCCATTGAAGGTAGCAACCTGCTTGGGTTTAACACTGTACATTGGAAACTCATGTTTAAGATAGATATAGTGGATATCAACCTGCACCTAGTTAAAATGTAAAAGAAAATTATTAATATTGATAAAGGATAGAGAAAGGAGAAGGTGGGGAGAGGGCACAATCTTATTGACTCCTGAGGAGGTTTGTGTATGCACACGCACATGGTGTTGCCTCTGTTGGTTGCATAAGTGCTTTTAAAATAATGAAATTACTTCCATCAGAAGGAGGAGAGAGATGTTTGCATGATAGGGGTTTTGGGGAGGAGGGAGGGGGAGTAGGAAGGTTTGCTTTTGTGATTTAAAAATATCTATGGCTGTATCTATACCAGCCAGGGAAGTTGTGTTGCCAAGTCTTTTAAGGTTTACAGAGGAAACGCAACACAAAGCAAAAAAAAAAAAAATCTGTGGAAGCACTTTAGAATGAGCTCCAGAGGAAAAAAAAAAGAAGAAAAAAATTTCCAAATGCTGCATACTGTGTGGTCCTTAGAGGACTGCTTTGAGGGAAGGAAGAAGAAAGGCTGTAAAAAATAAAAATGTACATACATACACCTCCTGGTAAACTGGCCTGAAGGTTGTGACCAAAATAAGAGATTTTTGAACTTTTCATTTTATTTGGTTCTGGAAAGAAGGAAGAGGCTCTTCTGCAATAACCTTCTTCCTATTCTTCTATTCTGAATAGTGTCAGGATTAAAGAGAGCATATAGCAGGAGGAGATGTTTCATTTGGGGAAGGAAGAGGAGGAAGGGAGAACCCTCCTGTGAGTAATTTCCAGTTCAATTAGTGTTTGCTGGGTAAGGTACTAAGGAGCCTGGGCACAGGTGCAGTGGGTTTGGTGACAAATGGCTCAGCTAGAGCCCTCGCATAAGTAGACGTGATAGAAGCAGCCCAGACTTGGGCTAGGGAGGTTTACAAGTTAACTATACACCTGGTAGCATGAGTACTGAGGAGAGAAAGCAGTGGTGCACTTAGTGATAGTGTAGTTGCCTCCAGCTTCCAAGTATCAGTCTGGCAAATGGGGGGCCACACAGCCAAGTAGAGACCCATGTGCTCCGTGTGCCTGGGACGGTGCACCGTAATGGGGGAAAGTCTCTCCAACAGCCCTTCTGCCTTTTCCCATCTCCACTAAACCCTTTTGTGATTCATAACCACTTTCTTCTGCTGGTTTTGGTACCAATCCAGGGAATGATCTGGCTGTGGATGAACAGTATTGTATTTCTCTGGATACCCCTGACAGTAGATGCATGTTTTTGAGAACAGTGACTATCGCAACCAGTCAAGAACAACTGGGCAAGTGAAACTTCTGTGCTAGAAGATCCTAACTAAAACATTTTTTCCTCCACAATGGCATAAGGTACCGTCTCTAATAACCAGATGTGGGCACGAAGTATTTTTGTAGCCTCCTGAGAAACTGTAGCGGAACAATTATTTCTTTAATGACACATGCTTGTATATGAATTTGCACTGCAGAAAAGAAAAAATATCAAGTGAGTTTTTCCTCAGCTTACAACCATTCACAGACTAGCACTTCTCATCCTCCATCCAGCTAGCCATCAGCAATAGAGCCTGCCACAGCTGACAGCTAAAGCAGCTGCTGTGTAGCTGCAGTGCTAGTGGCTTGCATTTGGCACTTGCTATCCAGGGTTCTGCTGTGCTGCCCATCTGTCGGAGAGGTTAATGTGAGCCTCAAAAGCATGCCTAGCAAACCAGTCCTGTGGACTGACCACCTCAGTCCTACTGCTTCTGTGTTTGAATACTAAGTTGAACGTACAGCTGACAGATTTACTTTGCGATCCATTTTCTTCTGACAGAGGCTGTGGATTTAATGTAGTACGTGACCTAAAGTGTCTAGGAAAATGCATTTCCAGTGGTAAGATGGCCAATGTAATTGCACATGAGACATAGGCAGATTAGGAAGAAATTCTAATAGAAAAAAGGATGCTATTCAAGTAACTACTGAGCAGTACAAAAAATAAACTGACCTTCCTTTCCATTCAGGCTTCTTCTGACACTGTGACCCTTATGTAAGGGACTCTTGCAACAGCAAAATCTGTGTTACATCAATATGTTGCAGTCTCCCTGCCCAAGGATCTGGGGATGACATATGTAACCATATCTAACCTTACTCAGAGCTGGTATAGACTCTCTGTTAAAAATAAAGCTAAGGCCTTCTCTCCTAAAGTCCTTCATTCTTCCTTAAGAGTCCTGTTTTCATTTCCCCCTTTCTCCTGTGACTGCTAGGCAATCTCACTGAAATCCTGGGGACTGTCAAGAGAAATGATGACATGTCTTCTCTTGCAAGTAGACCAGAAGTCTGCAGTGGCAGAGTCAGAGCTGATTGCCTATCTTATCTCAAGTCGCTAGTCTCTAATTCAGGCTTTTGCAAACAACTACCAGTCCTGGTTTTTTCTGGAGCTACAGGTTAGTGTTTAATGTACTACTTTTCTGGGACTTTGCCTATCAAGTCTAAGAAAAAGCCTTTTGCCATTTTGATCCCAGCTGGGAAGGGACTCAAATCAAAATTCAAGGTCCAGAGAGCCTGGAAAGTGAGAGGGTGAAGGGCAGGGGACATCGTCTGTCACTCAGGACCTCTTTTTCTTGTAACCACACCTGAAGCATGACAGGCAATGATTTATCAAATAGTAGATAAACTTCAAATCAAACAGAATTATGTTAAATTAACTTGGGAGGTTCACTTTGTCCTTGACCAGTGAGCTGATGGTGATTATTTTAAAATGTATTCGGGTTTTTTTGACATATAAAAGTTGAAGTGAGATCCATGCAAAAAAAGAGCCATACTACTAAAGAAAGTCTTCCTTTGGCATTAACCAATTTTCCTCCATCATTGTGTTATGAAAGAGGCTTCAGAGCAGTCCAGTATCAAGACCTATCCATCCTCCATGACCCGTAGCCCAACCCCCAAGGATGACAGGCGAATAGTGTCTGTCTGCATGACAGAGTACCATCTTACAGACATTTAGACAGTTTAGTTCAGCATTACATCTTTTCAATGCCACAGGATGAGCAAATTGCTCTAAAACTTGAAAGAGACCTAAGTGTAGCTTGCATGGTCTCGTTTTCAGAAATTCATGGTTATGGGTTTAGACTTCTTGGTGTGGTCACAGTCCGTCTTCTTAGAGAAAATTATGTGACCAGCTGCCTTTTTTGATAGCATCTACCTGAAATATAAAAGCTGGTATGAAACAACAGGCTGTATGGTTGTCTACAAACCTATTATATGAACCCATGGGCTGCAAGGCTAAATTTGGCCCAGTGCATCTTGGTATCCACTTCTTACTCTAGAAAAAGGCAGCGGGGCGGGGGGGAACTGCTGGTGGGGAGTGGAATAATTTTGCTTACCAGGAGGTGATAACAGATATTTCCTGCTGCCGGTCCTAGATTATTTCCTTATGTGGTAGTTCAAAGATGCCATGAAAATGGTAAACCAGCACGAGCGGTCTGGTTAGCATGATGAGCAAACTTCCCTGTGCATGTCAGTAGGAAGAATGCTCTAACCTCTCCAGGTGATGAATCTCAGACGCATGCATGCACGCTGCTATAGTCAGCATAGTGTTGCAGCAGCTTACTTTGTCCTGCCTTGCTCATGCACCAGTCCAGCTCCTGTACATGCTGAACTCAAGTGATTCAGTGTTTTTTTTCTGAAGGAGACATAATTATAAAATCTGCTCTCTCCAGCTTGTTAGACTCGGGTGTGATTGTGAGGTCTAGAATAGAATAGAATATTTTTGGTTGCAAGGGACCTACGGTGGTCATCTAGTCCAACTGCCTGACCGCTTCAGGGCTGACCAAAAGTTAAAGCATGTGTCATGATGTCTAACATCAAGATAATTTTTTTTGGTACTAGTTACTGCAGAATACTGCAATCAATACACTCCCTAAAAGAAGCTCTATTGCAGAATGAAAAACATCACATTGCAAAGCTTGAAGAGAAAATTTCTCCAGTGCAGGAATACCTTTATATAAGCTAGGCTGCACCTACGCTGGCATATCAGTGTAGGGCAGGAGCACTTTTGAAGTCCATCTCCCACATGTCCCCACTTAGCATGCTTGTGTCGTGGGGCAGTCCTGGAGGTTGCAAACTGTGTTTCTTCTGGATGGACTGAAAGCAGAAGATGTGTGCCCTATGCGCTCCGGCTAACGGGTGCTAAGTCTAGGGGAACCAGGTGAGAGCCAGGCTGAAGGACCCCTTAAGGTGCGTGCAGTGTGGAAGTTGGGTTCTCACCACCATTTGCTTTGCTCTACAGATCCCCTCCTACTGCAGTGTTACTACTTGCTAATGCAGACCTGGCCTTAATTTTCTCTAAGATTTTAACTTGCGGTGCATGTTCTTTTCACTTGCTTCCATTTTATTGCTTCAGTAATTTCACAGATCATTGAAACTTGACTATCTCAATCCGTGGGTTGTTTTTGGTTGGTCGGTTTAGGCGTTCAGTGGCTTCTGGGGTTTGGCTGTTTTTTCTTTACCATACTTTTACCAGAAACTGGACATCATCTACAGCTTGTTTTGGAAGCTTATCAATCCCCTGCTTCTACCATGTTCCAAACATTTTAATAGCTGCTTCTATATTGTAGTATATGTTAATCAGTCAAATCTGCTCTCCATATCTAGCACAACATTTTTGTCTGCAGGCCTATCACGTGCCTGATTGTGCAGGAAACTTGCTCAAGGCAAAATCTCTGGTCAGGCAAAGCCACAAAGCAACTTAATGGTACATTTATCTCCTGATTTTTTTTAGTTCATATAGAAAAAGCAAGGCCTGGTGGCTCTTACGCACAGCCTGGTTTTGTAACACTAATACTATCAGTTTTGTGGCTTCTGAGGAAAGCTCTACTGTGATCTCAATTAAATACATTTTCTGCTTAATGCCAGACTTAAAACTCATAATGATGTGTAACATAAGATTTATTGCTGTGTTTGCATCGTTATTTGATTTATTGTGATTTTACTGTGTTGCTTACTAATTCGGTATTGGCGTATGCATAATGGGTGGGATTTTCAGTAGGGACTGCTATTAACCTAACCCTTTTTCTATTGAAGCTTATGTAGGCTTAAGTCTGCTCTTAATAAAGTGGATGAGTCTCACTATTGATGATGCGGAAAGAGTCTTACCAACAGTCATCACTTCCTCAAAATCTTTCTCGTTATAAATATAGATTCATCCTGTTCTCAGCCCCAAATAAAATATGGCCAGCCTTCTATCCCTGGTATTGACCTACTTTGTAACTACTACCCATGTGTGCTGCTGTGGTACAAATAATTAACACTTCACATGTGTGTAGTTCTAGCTGTTTTATTTCAAGCGAACAAGCTAAAGCCTACAACATTTGGCTTGAATGCTCTTTTGCCAGTGCTGGCGTATGTGCAATATTTTACAAGCATGCTACTAATCAACTTGCCCTCTGATTTATGTTTCATTATCGAGAGAGCTGAAACTGTTTAGATAATTCATGAGCAAGATACTGGTGCTTTCTGTTAGTGAAATAAAAAAAAGTAAGATCTATCAGCATGTAATATGACCGTAAAATTAAGCACAGCCACAGCATCCCAAACCAGACCAACTGAATCATTGCAAAAAATGCATTCAAAACCAGCCTTTTGCTTCCAATTCCTGCGGTACATCAGGGAAACTTTCAGCCGCTCTCTGGTAACAATAGCGTCGGCTCCTGACAAAACTGGTGGGGAGAAGGAGAGGAAGCCTTTGCATTTTCGCAGTGTTGAGACAAAAGAAACATGACTTCTTGTAGGCGAAATTAGCTCTTGATCCCTGAGCTGTCCCAGGAGGGATTTTGCCTGGGCTCTCTTGCCATCGTAGCACGCTACCGCACGCTGCCGCGTGACTGCCGTGCAAAGCACTTTCCACCATAACGCTAAACTTTGTGTTTTATGACAACACCTACTAAGCTCAGAGAGGCACCGACTTGTGCCTGAAGTGCGCGCAGCTAATTTCTTGGCCTCTGCGGTGAGCCCAAGCCCATCCGTGCCTCAGATGAGCAGTCCTTGGACCAGGCGGGTCAGCACTTGCGACCGCTCTGCCTGGCCGCTGATGACGGGCGCCTGTCACTCGGAGGGCGGATAATGGTCCGGGGATGCCAGCTCGCTGTCCCCCCTCTGAGCCCGTGGCACCCTGGGGGCCGGGCGTACGATGTCTCTCACCCTCGTCTCCTCTGGCACGGCTGTGCGGGGAGGCTGCCAAGCCCGACTGTGGGATCAGATGGCTGGGGCGTTTCCCTCCTCCTTCCAGGCGAAGGGAAAAACATTGCCGACTTGTTTGGGTAGTCCCACTCGTACCCAGACTGTTGCTCTTACTGGCAGGATCCCTCAAGCAACCTGGTTATCTTTATAATGTCCTTATTAGTTGGATGACATGTTGTGCTTGCTTAAGGACCTAAGCTAGTTCATGTTTTGGTCAGATGCAATATAGGTCTTGATCCAGCCCCGAACAGTAAAAGGAGTATTGATGTTTTCAGGCTAAGACCTTGAGATACCAGAGATTTTAGTACCAGTGTGACACAGGCTATCCTGATTGCACTTTCCCTCTCCAAAAAAACCCAAGCCCAAACTCTTCAATTTTCTCTGTCTTGTTCTGTTTACCAGAATATCTGAATGCTTCCTCATGCTCTCAACCATCATCTTACAGATCCTAATACAGTAGTTATTCAAAGAATAGTTCAAGATTATTATATTCAAAGATTAGTTCATTTGTTAGACTTCAAGATTTTTGCCAGAGTACAGAAGAGCCAAGGTTTCTATCTTGGATGCTGTACGTAGGTGACTAAGAATGGATCAGCTAAAGTCTTTTGTTATGCTATATTAAACCTTTGAGACCTCATTAGATGTGCTTGGGTTGGAGAATATGATACAAGGACCATGCATGGAGTGATGATCCTTCTTTTTGCCACATCGTGTCCAGGTGTCTTTGCACCATTACAGATAATGTATTTAATTCTCAGTGTCAATCGTGACAATTGCTCTTCAGAGTAAACTTCCTGCAGTTTAAATAACCAAGAATAGCTCCAAATGCACACTGACCTGAAGACAAATGATCCTTGAAATCGCTGTGTGTGAGAAATATCACAACATGTGCTACAGTCAAGCACTGAAGAAAACCCAACATCCACCATGTGCTTAAATAACTCAGAGAATGATATGCAAATTCAAGCTAAATGAGTAAAGACATGGAAAGATACGTTGTCACTAGGAGAACGGTAACTTGGAAAGCTGTAGGAAAGTGCAGGGTTGCACCTGCTCACACTTTTATTGCACGTTTCTGATGGAAAGAGGTAGGAATTTCTTTTGGCTCAGAAGCAATTTATTCAAACATAAAACTAAAATCTGACAACTTGTTATAGAAAATTCACCCTATGCATTCACTCTCCCATGTTTTCTTACCTTTCCTGAGGACTGGACAAGCTCTACTAGCAGATGCTAGCAAATCAGGAGAAACCCCAGTGCCAGTCAGTTCCGCTACTAGAAATGTTGGCTATAAGCACTTTGGTGATGCAAATATGCAGCTCAATGCACAGCCGAGCAGCACATTTATCTGCACTGATATGGAGACTGGAGTTAAGCTGTAGAGGTGATGAGGACATTGAAGGTGTTCTGCCCTCATATAACCCTGTGCTCTTGAGACGATGGTGCTGTGCTGGGATGGAGGTGTGAAGAAAACCCAACCTGCCTGGGATCTGGATCCCTGAGGGATTTGGATGCGGGCTGCTGAGACAAAGGCTCAGAGAGTGTGGAGGAATACCTGGGATCTAGCGCTTTGCTTTCCAGCTTGGCTGTAGGAAACAAAACCACAGGTTTTGAAGGTGGTGCAAGGGTAAACAGTTCAAGACCTGCTTCTTCTCATGGTGGAGTCAGTTACTGTGCTCTGGGTGATGTGGTATAGTTTCCTCACTCAGTATAAGAAAAGTTTAGGCTGCTATAGCAACACAGGTAGTAGTCAGTTCCAGTTACTGCACATGTAACTAGCTGAGGTCTGCAGCTTTCGAGCCCAAAACACATAGCTCCTTACATCACTTGGCGCATTATGATCCTTCTGACCTTACCAGCCTGTGCAGTCCCTTTGGTGAGTACATCTGAGTTTTTCATCCCTTTTTTTCCAGCTAAAAACAACTCGAAAATACTTCAGCACTTCCTCCTCTGCAGTGAGAATTTGACCGGGGTCTCTCTGGGAATAACTATCAGCCACTTGCAAAAGAGCCCAACCTCTCCAAGCTTTCCTGTGAGCCAAAGCTTTTATCAGGGAAAGTTTAATTCTCTATAGCTCTGCCGTGATTCCTTTTCCCTCTTGTTGCCTGTGCTAGGCTAGATGGTGTGATTTAGGACTGACGCCTGGGAAGGTCGGGGTGAAGGCATCTTCCCTGAGGGAGGTGGGCAGGGGACAGCCTGGGTATGCTTTCTATTCACATGCTGAAAGGATGTGCTGGAGAAATACAGCCAAGAGCTTGGAAGAGGAGGGGTACCTTCGTCTCTGTGCTCCCAGCTATTGAGGAGGACGACTGCCACCCTGCCAGGGCTATGCAGGTCACCTGCCCCTTCTTCCCCAGACTTCGGCTCCCCCCTCCCCAAAACTCATCCTCAAAGTCCTTTGTCCAGTTGAGCAGAGAAAGCCGTAAATCTGTACCCTTGTTTAGTGTGGCATGTACTCTGCTTCTAATCCAATTTCCCTTCTGTTTGTTCTCTGTACAGCCTCATTCGGCCTGACAGCTATTTAATAAACCTATTTGCTTTTCTTTGACATGAGGCAGAAGTGGTGGGTGTTGAAGAGCCATAAGGCCCTAGTGGACAATGAAACCCTTTCCCACTCAACACTCTTCCAGCTCAGCACAGATAAATTGTGTAGAACTGGGAAATTAACCCATCCTATCTTTAAAAAAAAAAAAAAAAAAAAAGAAAAGAAAGAAAAAGAAGGCGGCATTCACAGGCTGGTCTGTAATCGATTCAGGTTGGTTGCTTCCTCCTCCTACATGAGAAATCCTCTCTCTGTCTGTTGGTGCAGATCAACAAGGTTGTAAGATGATTGACAGAGCCTTTTGGCTCTGTCACCTACAAGAAAACAAGCTATTCAGGAACATTTGCATTTTACAAAACATCCCACCTAAGGTATGAAGGAACAAAATTACTCTGAGAAGTTTAGAGAAACTAACCTGTTAATTTACCCACTAGGAAGATATATTACAAAATGTCCAGCTTAGAAACCTTTCCATTTGGTTTTCATGCATCATTCGTGTGGTCACCTTTCTCTGCACGCTCCTCCCTCACAGTAACGTTAGCATGTGGAGCACTGCAGCAGATCTCTTTCATGCAGACTCAATTTGCATGCACATCCTCCCCTTAGGGAAAGGAGGAAAAAAAGTAGTTGGACCTTTTATGGCATAGCTGGAAGACACACAGATGCTGCAGTGGTGAACATGATAAAAGATTAATATTTAGCTATATAGCTACATTTAGGAATGAGAAAGATTTTTCTTTTGATGAACTTAAAAAAATAAAATAAACATAGCAGAAGTTTTAGCTTATTAGGACTCTACATATTAACTGAGGCTTTCTTGGTCTTTATCTCTTGTAATGATCTGACATATATATATATATATATATGACGTTCAAATGCCAACCACCTAAATTCTAGGGTAATGGAAAAAAACAAATGTGGATTTGGAGGCTGCTTTTCTTTTGGATCTTGAATATTATGTAGACTTAATGATGACCAAATGGCAGATTAAAAAAGCAGAATATTCCCTGCCAATTATTCCAGCTATTTAAAACTGGCTAGCTTTTCTTAAGTGGACTTCTGTATTGTTGCCTGTAGACTTTCATTTTGGAGCAGGGTCTTACTGAATTAGATGCTGTATAGAGACACAGTAAAAGGAGGTCTTTCCCAAAGAAGCAATACAGAACATCCACAAGGAGCCATTCATCTGACAACCCAACCTGAAACCAATATATGTTGTAGTCATGAGGTTATTAGGAATCTGAGTGATGTATGGACTTAGTTACCATTCTCCTTTTTTGTTTTTTTATATATTGCATCATTTCTGATAGGCAATGAGCAAATTAAATATCCCTTCCACATGTCTCTCTAAATGAACACAGCAGGTATTTTGATTCTTTTGACCTTTCCTTCAAAGCCACGTTTTCTAGTCCCTGCTTGCTCCCTCTATGCCCTCTTCTAGACTCCCCAGTCTCTTCTTGCAGCAGACTGCTAGCCCCCATACGGATTGTTCCTGGGGTAGCAGAGGAACGTGGTGGTCCAGAAAGAGGAAGGTGCCCTAGGAAAAGAGGATGCGTGGAAGGGTCTAGAGGCAGAAGAGAGTTTTAAGAGAATTACTTTCATCCCAGCTTTCCCCATTCTGGGTCCCTTTTCTCCTTCCCTCAAGCTGTTTTGTAACTATAAATGCATTTTGCCTGCACAGCTGAGAAATCTTTACTTTTGCCTGCAGTACTGTACCTGATACCTAATGCAGTAGTCCAGTGGAGCACTATCAGGGGTACAGAGGGCACAGTGATGTGCCAAACAGTCTAGAGAGGCACATGTTGCTGCTTTCTGAGTACTCGTGGTCAGCTGTAAGTCCCACCTCCTTTCCCATCAGGCTGCCCCAAGCAGGTGTTTCCCAACCTGCATTTTCAGCTTCAATTCTTCCTGAGTGCAATGTAAATTGCCCTACTGAGATGTCATAACATCCCTATCGATTTCAAGAAAAATAATATTTTTAACAGTTAAAATATTATAATCTTACTTGGCAAATGATACCGATAGATACGTGTTCAAAGCAGCACCGATACTCTTCAATGGCATCGTCCCCGACACTTACTTTTTATAACTATTCTCAGTCCTAGGGAGGATTTGAAAAGACACCTGAGAAGTATTCACTTCCAAATCCACAACTACAATTACTCCAGGACACCTTTTTTTTTTTTTTTTTTTTTTTTTTTAAGTTGCTGACTTGCTTCATTTTTATTGCGAAGGAGGAAGGTCAGCACCAGCGGGAAGAGGTAGCGCTGCTCCCTGATGTCATGCGGGAGCTATATCAGCTGTGGCAGCACCTATCCGCAGTGAAAGGCCAAGTGGCAAGCTGAAATATGTTAGAGAAAAGACTTGCTGGCAGATTGATGGAGAACGCTGACATATTTCTGTAAACCACAATACAAAGGGAGTTAATCAAGATCAGGAGGAGTGTCCGTCTTCTTGAGAAGTCATTTCCCACCTCAATTAGCTGGTAGTTTAGGCAAACATACACAATGGTTAGCCCCCATCAGTCTGAGTGATGCTTTCTTGAGCAACTCTTATGCTCCTGCCTTCGCTGAGTCTCTCCGTGATAGTGCTGCCAGCAACTGGTAGACTTTGTCAGCAAGCCGGTAAATCTTTATTGACAGGCTTAGCTTCATGTTTGGCTCAAATAACGTCCCCTTTTAAGGCAGAGAGGAAGAGGAGGAAATATCCAGGCCCAGCATGCACAATGTCTATCAGAGGGTTGGCAGGAATTTAATTTCTCTTTGTTATATTGATTGTCACATTTTATGAAGGAGCCTGTGCATGTCTCTGTTGCTGGATTGGTCTCGTTTGGGATGTATTTTTTTCCTCCCCCTGTTTGTATACTCATTTGGTGTTTCCTATCCTGGAGTGACCAACATCCTAATTCTGCACTGAAGTCTATGTGAGTTCTTTGAAGAAAAGCAACATCTTGTGTAAAACGATGACAAAAAATCCCCAAAACGAGTGATCAAGAGGGAAAAATGAGCCTTCAGGCTTGTAAGCCTAAACAAAGGCAGGCAATAAACATGTGGTAAAAAGGGATGATTTCTTTTAACCTTTTTACTGTAGTCTCTGATATTATCCAGTATAGGTTACAGCCCTTTTGTTTTTCACTCTCTGGATTTGGCAGACCTCTGCTCCCAGGCTGCAGTAATGTGTTTTTTCCACTGTCTGTTCTCCAGTTTTTGGTGTCCCTCGGCATAATGAAACTCTGTGGATTTTCTTCCTGCCTGACAAATACCCTGTTATTGTTTTGGACCACACTGGAGGCTCTTTACAGTGAAAGCTCTCAGCAGTAGCATGAGATACACTGAAAAATTAAAGTAGCATGTCTCCAGGCCTAGTTTCTTTACCTTGCAAAGGGTAAACTGAACATTTTTTTCCTTCCCTTGGATCACCCTTTGATGTTCCAGAAATTCAACTGGAGCAAAATAATGTTTTTCCTTCCTTGTCCACCCATAATGAGAATCCATCTAGCTGTGCTAGGTGAATACTCTGGCTGAATGTTGCAGTTAGGCATAAAGGCTGAAGTGGGTGCCAGCAGCAGGGCACTGAGACTGATCCACCCATGTAGAAGAGGTGGTCTTAATTGCTCTTTTCACCTTAGTTGAACCGAGATGATTTAATAGTCCCAGGTCTAACTCAGGCAGCTATTGCAAGCAGCCTGACCAAATGACTTACACAACTACTTTTTCTAATTGATAGACAGTCATCAAATTAGGAACTGTAGAAAGTAGTATGAATTCAGTCAAAAGCTTCCTCTTTCCTTCACCCTATATTTTGAGCTATTTCACAGAATCACAGAATCATATAGGTTGGAAAAGACCTTTAAGATCATTGAGTCCAACCATAAACCTAACACTACCAAGACCACCACTACACCATGTCCCGAAGCACCTCATCCAAACGTCTTTGAAAGACTTCCAGGCATGGTGACTCAACCACTTCCCTGGGCAGCCTCTTCCAATGCTTCATAACCCTTTCAGCGAAGGAAGATTTCCTCATATCCAGTCTAAACCTCCCCTGGCGCAACTTGAGGCCATTCCCTCTCGTCCTATCACTTGTTACCTGGCAGAAGAGACCGACCCCCACCTCTCCACAGCCTCCTTTCAGGTAGTTGTAGAGAGCGATAAGGTCTCCCCTCAGCCTCCTTTCCTCCAGGCTAAACAACCCCAGTTCCCTCAGCCGCTCCTCTCAGAAGACTTCTGCTCTAGACCCTTCACCAGCTTCCTTGCCCTTCTCTGGACACGCTCCAGCACCTCAATGTCTTTCTTGTAGCGAGGGGCCCAAAACTGAACGCAGTATTCGAGGTGCGCAGTATTCGAGGTGCTTCATTATCAGGTATAAGATAGGAAAACTAGCTTGTAAGAGAACAACTTTTTGTGCTGGGGAAAGGGTTTGTGGGTCTGTTGTAGGAGAAGTCGGTGCTGATCTCTTGTCTCTGCGTCACTGGGAAATGCTGCACAGGGGCAACATCAAGGTATTGCAAAGAACAGGTGTTTTGCAAATGGGGATGTAGAAAAGCACTGCTGTAACTGTGACGGTATGATGTCTGTCCTTGTGACATGGATGGCTCTACAAGGGATGTCCTTGTGCGTGTGTGTGGCTCCATTGGGCATCTGGAGGAGCAAAGGGGCAAAAAAATCTCTTCTGTCCTGCACGTGGTGCCTTTTTGGTTGCAGACCATAAAACAGGAATACCGTCTTCTGGTGTTGGGTCTTTCTGAACGGTGGATTTACACCCCTGTGCTGAGCTTTCTTGGTAGCACCAAGAACATTTTGGCCAGGTCAGTGCTCCTGTTGCTGCTGACAGACATAGGGGTCATGGAGGTGGTCTTGCAGTGAGCAATTCAGCCATAGCGGTGCCTCATTAATTGCTACTGCTAAATAGGATCGGGGGCCCAGGAGTCTGCAGGCTTGGCTCTTCCCTTCTTTGCACCACACGGGTCAGGAGCCACTTCACTGCGGTTGCTGGTGACACCGACATAACAGTCGCCCCGAGGGAAAATCGGACCTCCAGTTTATTTTTCCTTAATGAATTCTTGATTGCCGGGTCAGGGAATACTTTCCACCCCCAGTGCCAGGGTGGTGTGTGGCAGAGGGAGCGTGCCCCTCCGTCTGCCCGTTCACCAGAGGGAAGACACTGAAAACACCAAATCAATTCCGCCCTCCTGGAAGAGCAGCTCCCTGCCAATGAGATTAAAATATCACTGGCACTAGACGTTAGTCCCAAGCATATTTCTTTTCTGTCAGCAAAATATTCCCCTCTTGCCCTCTCTTATCTCCCGGTTTCTCCTTGTTCCAGCTCCAGCGCCTTGTTACTGCCGGGAGCGCGGCAGCCCCAGTTGAGCCACCTCTGTGTCCCCCCCATCCCGCCTCTGCCTCCCTTTCAGGGGGTCTCAGTGCTAATTAGAAGAATTATCGCTTTGCACAGGAGTGGCGTGGGGCTGTGAAGCCTCTGGCACGGCACGGGGTGAAGCTGCCGGGGCTGTGGTGGGTGCCAGCCACAGAGGATGCTGGCAGCGCTGCACCTGTGCGGACAGGAGAAACCCGCTCTGGGGCTGCAAGGCCGTGTGGAAACCAGGTGAAAATCAAAATAAGCTCCTTTTCCGCTCCTTTCGTGGGCTAGAGGCAGGAGAGCGATTTTCTGGTACGCATCGAGGCTACCTCGTGCCTGGCGCTGCATAAGCCCAACGCGAACGCGTTTTGGGGACAACCTCTATGCATCAGCAGGACAAAATTGTCACAGTAGCTTGCAGGAAGAGGAGCTCGGCTGAGAGGCGTTTGATTTGTGTTGGCAAGAAATGGAAGATATCAGCGCTTTCATGAAACAGAAGAGACAGCAGCACATGGGCAGCTTGAAAACTCAGGCCTCGGACTCCAGAGATAGTTTGAACTGGGAATGAAACTTTTGAAATCCTTTTTTCCCCTTCAGCCATTGCCTTGTTAACACGTTGACCCTAAAATACTGGCAATACTTGAAAGGGCTGGCACAGCAGCGCTCAAACACAGGACTCTATTATTTCAAATTTATGCCTTAGAGCAGCAAAGATTCAGCTAAGCCTTTGAAGCATCACGTAGCCTTTTGCTCGAATCTCTTTCTTCTGTTGGGAGGCTCTTTGGTGGAAGGCAGTAACGAGGATGGCTCGCTTAGATGCTGAGAGGGGCTAATGCAGTGTTGCAGTTGGCAGAGTTTCTCTCTGCTGTAAAAGAAAACTGCCCGCTCTATGCAATACCACTGCAGTCCTACAGGACATCAGATTTACAGTGATTGTGTATTGTTACATGCTAATAGCATTATCCCAAGGGGAGCGTTAAACAAAAATATATGCAAATAACTTGAGATGACTCTTGTCATCATCAGAAGTTGAAGGTAAAATGTTTTAACCGGCAAGTGTAAGTTTGCAACCCTGGAAAGCAGTAACCAGGATAATGCTCTGGTACGCTTCTAGCAATTGCAAGGGGGTCAAACATTCAGAACAAGATTCAAAGATGAAGATACAGCAACCTCAGACATCAGCTTAAGCCCCTCCGTGGAGCTTCCTAATGCTACCTTCCCTGAATGCTAACCTCAGCCATCCCATATTTGCCTTTCCCATGGTATCTAGAGAAGCAGCCCGGGGAGCGAGGGATGAGGCTGCCCTGTCCCGGAGCTGGGTGTCGCATGCTGCTTCCCGGTGAAGCGGCGACGCCGTCCTGCTCTGCATCATCCTTACTTTGGTGCCCGACCCAAAAAGATTCGCTTGCTGTGTGGCAAAAGGTAAACTTTGCAAGAACCCCTTTCCTCTGAGAGGGTTGAAAAAGTTTTGCAGCTCGGTTTAGCTGAGGCTTTTGCTATCAACTGGCAGAACTTGCAGCCTTTTCCTGCCTGGCAGTTGCAGACAAGGAATTGCTGATAGCCAGTCTGAAATCTGTCTCTTGCTCTGAGTCGACTCCATAGCTACCTTGTCTGGAGCATTTATAAGCTCCAGGAGATTTATATATTTAAAAAGGGGGGAAAGAAAAGAAAAAAGTCTGGCCTAACCTCAGAGTCCTATGGGACTGTGAGAGGAAGCAAACTAGAACCCATTTTCCTATTTCTTTCTTGACCTTATCCAAGAGCAGCCAGCCTATCTGTAAGTGGCAACTGTGGAAAATGTGCTCTGGCCACTTGGTGTGAAAGATAGGCAAGACTCCTAAAAAATCTTCTCCGCAGCTTATCACCTTTCTGCTGGCTCCACAGCAAACTAGTGCCCCAGTGCAGAAGGAAACTGGCTGTCTGTAAGGCTGGACAGGGCCTCATCAACAACTGATAAGCTCCCCTGTGAACATTCAGGCTCTTCAGGGTTTACTGTCTTTTCAAATAACACAGAAGCTCTAGCTGGGCAGATTCGTACACACATGCATCAGTGCAGTCGATATTTAATGCTACGCGTCTGATTCTCCCTTGCTCTTCCTGCTATTTCAGGGATGCTGCTCCTGTTTCGTGTGGATGTAAAAGCAATAGGTCTGTGTAGCATGTTTTATGAAGTTGGATAGAGGCATTTAAAGATAGTTCTCCTTCTAGTTCCTCGGTCCTGGTAAAAAACTGCAAAAATTCACCTAGCCGCTAAAATAGTAGTAGGAATAGAAGAATTGGGGGAGCACATGTTGTGGGAAAGAAAACAATACCTGCAAACAAACTGATGCCTCGAAGTTGTGCAAAAGGTCTAGCTTATTTTAAACTGGGACAGTGAAAGTGTGATAAGCCATTGCTCAAGTTTCTTTTTCTGCTATGATTTCTGTAAAAGCAGAAAAGTAGCACTACAAAGAGCTGCCTGCCCAGTTTGGGGAAAGCTGTTGTATGGCAAGTAGCAAAAAGCAGATTAAAATATACTGTTGTGTGAAAGGAGCAGAGGGGCACAAAGAGATAGTAAATAAGCAACACACTCCCTGTAATTCTGATTTATATTTTGAAGAGTAATGCTGTAAGAGGAGGCTTGATTTGGTCATGCTGAAACTTTAAGTGAAGGGAAAAAAAAGCATCCTTGTTGCTTTGGCAACACTTTATGTGCCCAGTTTTTGGAGTTACCACTTTCAAATCAAGGTTCTCTTTGTGCAAAAGGCTTACACAGGCACACTTAGCGGACAACTTTAAGTTATCGTAGATATACATGGCCACCACTCCCACAGAAAACTGCAGCAGGCTGGAGCATGGTGAGCAAGAGGGCTGGATGTCTTTGGGGGAGTCTGCTGAATGCACTTTGATCAAATGCTTTAAAACATAGTTAATACACAACGGATTTAATCTCACCAAAGCCCAGAGCCTCAGCATTTCTGTCTGCCATTTGGCTAGGGTATTGTTTAGATCAGTGTAACTTATAAATCTGAATAGCTAACAATTAAACCAATTCTGTTCAATAAACAAGTAAACAAAGCCACAGTAAAAGACATAAGTTCCCCATAGGGCATTTTCAATGTTAGATTGCCATTGCAACCACAAAGCATCAGACCTCAGAAGGTTTATCATTCAGATCCAGAAAACGTTAACTGGAATAACCAGGTACATGACTCTGTGCCAAAATATGAGTATTTCTGTGCTTGAGAGACTGCAGAGACTGGGTGTGATTAGTTGTTAATGTAGAGAACAGAAAAAAATGGAAAAAAGGAAGAGAAGATCATTATGTGAGATGGAAACCCTATTGGGCAAAGTTTAATCTCAAAGCTAACAGTCTTTGTGCACCAAGAATAACACTGTAAAGAACAAGGACACGGAATTGCTGGTTACTGCTGGTATTGCAATGCCAGCAATTTTTGTATGGCTCAGGTAAGTAAAGTATGTGTCAATCCTTTTCTGGTTTGAGGTTTTTGTTTTAAAACCACCAGCAAAAGGGATTCAAATGTAAATGGCAAGGTATTTATCCGACAGGACATGTAGTAAAGAAGCTGGAGGAAACACAATGTAATCACTGGATAAAATGGATCTGCAATTGTACCATTGGGGCACTTCAAGGTGGTTTTGCAAAACTGCTGTTACTGTCCCCCAGAAACCCTTGCTGTTAGGAAGATGGTGAAATTTTAGTAAAAAGTGTTTATGCTCCCACTGTAACAGAAGCTAACACAGGTGTGTGTGTATATATAGATATATATTTAAATGGAATGCAATCATGAGAAATAAGAAGGAGATTGAAGGAGGAACTGGAAGGTTAAGCTGAAGTTGAATGGATGTGTACTTCTATATTATGCAGAAAAGGGATATAATGTGTTTATATTACAAATTAGGGTGGTCAGTTTTAACAGGTGATCTTTTTAGACTTTTAGAAACAGTTCTGGCTGTTTTGGCTGTATAAAGAAGCAGAATAACAGCTGTAGCTGTATGGGCATGTTGGCTTTTTTATATGTGATTTTTTTTGTTTTTTTTTAATAGCTCAAAATCTCTCTAACTCTCAGGGTCTACAGCTGCTCCTGTATCACATTAATGTAAAATAATGTCACACGGAACAACTTTATTCTATATGGGGTTTTGTAGATTTAATTCAGCATACGGCTTGGCATCCTGGCATGCATTCATTTCTTCAGACAACAAAATTAGTCATACAATGATCTCGCAGTGATGGGCACTACATCAGGTGAATGAGGGTAGAACAAGGAATCCCTTTTAATCCCATGTTAAATAATCACCATACATAAATTTTCTAGCTACAAAAGGATCAAAAGTTGGTCCTTGTCTCCACCACTTCAATGGTGCATTCATTTTCCTTGGTCACCACAAAAACTACCCGAGAGCATCTGTTACCCACTGGAGTTACGTGATGGCGGGAGTTTGGGTTCAGCCCCTTCACCATTATATTAGGTTGGAGGCTCATCAGAAACCTCTGGGAAAATGCTGGGAGAAAGACCCAGTCTGTGCTTGAGGGCTGTAAAGCCAGCTTGCTGCTGGAGTGCTCAGTAACCCAAAGTCTTGGTGGATGCCCGCTGGCAAACACCATTTCCTAAGAATGTGTGGTCCCTCCATCTTCTTGGGACTGGGGAAACTCTCTCTTGACAAACCTCCCACACTCTCCTGAGCGAGGGAGCTGCTTGCCCCACAATGCACGCCATAGACACCACATGGGCATGTGGCCGTGCTGCGGTGCGATGCAGGCAGCCAAAGTGGTTTGTATCCTGACTGCCGTAGATGTATGTCCTTCCCTCCAGGACTTGCTGTGCTAATTAGGGTCATGTGCAATTTTCCAGCAGACGTTTTGCTGACTTTAATGCTAGAGGAAGTGCCTGGTGGTGTTTTCAGGTCATCTTTCTCTGGTTTTCCCTATCTTGAAAAGCTCCGTCTTTGCATCTCCGCTCATTTTTCTCCTGTGCATCCCCTACCTGGCCCCACCTGGTATCTCTGTGGTCTACTTTATGCATGTAAAACAACAAAGTAGGGAAAGCGATTTGGGCTGCCAGGCAGCTTTGAGGTTACTTGTTAATGCATCTATTTAGAGCTGTACGTCTCCCAGATGTAGGGAAGTATATTGCCATTCAATATAAACAAACATATCCGACTCACTCTCAGAGACGACCCCATCAAATCAATTCCCATTAAACACTTGTCTGCCCTCACGGCAACAAAATAAAAACAAAACATAATTAAAAAACAGATTAAGCCAAAAAAGCCTTATAACACAGGTTGCAGTTTGCCAAGTGGGGGCCCTGGCAGATTTTTAGGGGCAGTGAATTTTAAAGGCCAAAGGCCTTGGCTGAGGATGTTTTGCCATGAGCTTGGAAAGCAAGCTGAACTGATGAATTTGGTCCAGCTGCTGGGAGGAAAACCATCCCTCCAGTGATCCACTGCCCCACGGCGAGCGTGGTGCTCTCAAAAGGAAAAGAAGAAAAAGAGAAGTGCAGCACTGCAAATTCCCCCCTCCCCTTTAATTTTTCCCCCAGTTGGGCAACAGCACATGGGGAAACTGTGAATTTGTCCTCTGGCTTCTAAACTACTCCACTTCTCCCTTTGGACCAGTTACAACATTTATGAAGGCTGAAGTTTTATAGAAGAAAATTGTCCTGCTTCCTTAATGAGGGTGATCAGTGTGTCTGCTGCTTTTTAAGAAGACAATAACTTATTATGTTAAGTCTGTGGGATGGGTTTTTGGCTAGAGAGAGACGTTGTTCACTGCAGACATCTGATTGTTTGCTATGGTGTCCTGCCTGGTGTCAGGAATGATGGCGATCTGCTGTTTTGGGGAGAAAGGCACTGCTGAAGCCGGACTGATCCATCAACATAGAAACCCTGTAAAGCGAGGCTTTATCCAGAGTCCGCTGACTATTCCCACTGGTTTTAATCATACTCAGAGGACTGTATCTAACGTCCTTTGAAGTACGTGACTCTTCCTACTTAAATTAATGTATGCATCGTTGTATTTGTGTGAGACTAACATGTGCCTACACGATACAAAATTAAGCAAAAGGGCACACACATCTCCGTTACCCCTCAAAAGCAGGTGTAGTAATAGGAATAAGTAACTTTAATGTCTAAACTGTACTTAGTTCATAAAATGGCCAGAGCAGGGACTAGACCTTTCCTCTGTGTCTGCACAGCCCCTTGCGTGATGGGTGCCAGCCCCAACAGGCAGGCATACATGATACTGCTCTGCTGGGGGTGGAAGGGATGTGCTGGTCGAGGCTGTAGGAAAGAAGAAAACCAAGGGTCTGTATTCTACTCTTCTTTCATCGCCTGTCTGTTTTCCCACCAGCCGAGTTAGGAGAAAGTCAAGGGCTTTGATTGCTGGGTATATTCCATTTTCATTGTTATGGGAGCATGTTTACATGTGGGAGCATTTAAGATTGTTTGTTCTCTCTGGTTCATTTCTCTAGACAAAATGTGGAGTCTTTGAAAGAACAGGACAAGGTTTTGGGGGGATTCAGAGAAGCCAGGTGAGGCTCAGCTTGCTGCCTCTTAGTAGCCCCTTTCCCTGGGGTGCAACAGGGTGACGTTTTACTGCCGTTTGCCTCTGCTTTAGCATACTGCTACCTCTGTATGTTTTTCTTTTGTAGAGTAATGCTAGTGCAAGACAATGGTCCATTTTTTAGTGTGTTACAATAAACAGAGAGCAGCTAAAAACAGTCTGGTAATGGAGAGAGTGAAAGTAGTTGATCAGGGTGAGTGGTGAACCCAATTTTTTTGCATTCTTGCTTTCAAGGAGAACACAGGGCTGGAGGCATGATCTTAGGAGTAGCGATCCTAGTCCTAGCTGAGCAAGGGCAGGTGACCTCGTCTGCCTGCCCCTGGCCCACTGAGGTGAAGGTATCTATTCATCAAAGACGGCTTTGGCTAACAGTAGCCTAGCTGCACTGTAGTCACCTACAGTGACTTGCACCCCGCTTAAGTACCTATGGCTCCTGGAAAGTAGATGCAGAGTAGGAGCAGGACATCTGTGGAGACGCAGAGCAAGTCAGTGACCAAATGCACAGGGTGCTAGGCAGAGATTTGGGGAAGTCCAGCATTTTACTCCAACTGCTACCACTCTCTGTCCATGGGCCTGTGGGAAGCTGCTTCCTCCCTCCTCCCACCCTTCCTCTCTTTTTCACCAATTCAGAGTGAGAGGCAGGGACCAGAATAAGCAAGTCTTGACCCTGCCAGTGCTAATAATAATAGCAGCAGTGATAGTTCAGCCCAGCTGACACCCTGTGTGATTTAAGGTAAGTGTGAAGCCTTTGTATGTGGGAGAGGCATCCTTCCCGAGAATACGTCTTTTTAAAATACCTGGTGCTGGAAGGAATCTGGTATGCTCTGAAGGCAACATGTTTTGGCTGCTCTGAAGCATTTTTACGAGGCCTGGGATAAATCAGCTCTGGAAAGTATGAGTTAGCAGTAATCAGAGGAGGGAGGGAGTTTTATCCAGGATGTGGGAACCGCTGCAGACTGCAGCTTGCTCGTGCGGTAATAATACGCCAAAAGAGATTTCTGTGGATCTCACAGCAGTGGTCCTTTGCCCCCTCTGCAGAAAAAAGGTAGCACATGGCCCTGGCGCCATGAGGAGGGGTGGAGGGTCCGGAGCTGCCCATGCTCAGCAGCTGCCCCATCGAAGAGGAAGGCTCTTCTGGCTTTGGTTGGAGACTGTGGGGCTGAGGCACTGGGTACGCAGGGCTCATCACTGAAAGCGTCAATGGGGGCAGTAGCAAAGGTCAAACAGGAGTGAGGGGAAGGAGGGACAGCAGAAGGAAAGGAGTGGTGGCAAGTGTCCATATTCCAACTGTAAAATCAGCTGCATTCACCTAAACCCCCAAACTGATGTGTTCCTAGCATATCGGGCAAATATTCAAAATATAATGGTGCTGTCTAGGCTCTGCTGGACTATTGAGTGCCAGGGATGAAAAGTTTGGGATCGACAAGGTACTTTGATTTATGTTTTTAAAGGCGTATGGATGCTCCCTAGCTAAGCAAAACCCATGCCCTGTTTTGGGCGCCTAGTCTCTCTTGTGTCATGAAATGCACATTGATTGCACTGTAAGGAGAGCACAGCTGATGACAAGGATGCTCACTGCAGAGGGGAGAGACCTGTCTGGTGGTATCTGCGCTAGCATCTGTTATATGCAATGTGCCAGATGGTATGGAGGGAGCAAGAGCCCCCTTTCTAGAGTAGCCCAAGGCTTGATGCCAGGGATTGCGCTCTAGCTCACCCATCCCCACTGCCTGTGGAGGGGTCCAGCAGGGACTGCTGGTCCTTGGGCTTCCACTTCCTTGGGCTTCCCCTTCCTCCAAACTTCTCGCAAACAGGGAAAGTGCCAGTTCCTGGTGCTCGAAGTCTGAGTGCTCCAGGTCATCCTGTCCTACAAAGCCCCAAAAGTTTGTGGATCCAGAAACGTATGTGTCTAGGAAATGTAAAAGAGCTCCAACTGCAGCCCTGATGCTGAAGTGATGGCCCCGGTGTGCATTTGTAACCAGCCATGCTTAACTGTAGCCCAGGCCTCCGGGAAACAGGGTGATCACGTACCAGGGGAGCTATCAGGGAAAGCAAGCTGTGACAATAACGTTTGGAAACCACTCTGGGATGAAAGACATGCTGCAGATTAGGTATCTAATCAATCTACGTTTCCACACTGGGGCCATCATCTCAGGCCCCAGTTTCTGCACAAGTTAAGAGATCAACACGTGCTTCAGGTAAATCCCCAGACACTTTGCTATAGCCCTGCAGACTTTATTTTTATTTCGTTACTTGTTAGTGGCAAGCAAAGCCACATTAATTCTATGTACAAGATGTTGAACCAGATTCTCGGTGAGATAAACTTCCGTGGCTTCACTAATGCAGGCCAGCTGAGGATTTGGTTCACCATTTAGCAAGTTTTTATGTGAAAATATCATTTGGAAGTGCCCTTTGATATTTCCCCTGGTGCTGCGCATATTACATAGCAGGAGTTATCTGAAGATTAGAGTTGAAGTCAGGATCTTTGTGCAACTCTTACAGCTGTGTTCTCTCTTGCACAGTATAAAACACATCTGCATCATTTTAGTTTTGGAGCAAATGTAGGCTTTATCGGACAATGTTGTCCATGCTGGAGGGGAAGCCATTGCGGACAAGGAGATTTCTGCTTGTGTAATGATTTTGACATGTCAAAATTGCAACTCTATCAGTTTTGGCGAGCGTGACTTAGACCTGCGGTGACTGGAAGTGGAATGTGATAATTTTAAGGAAAAGGCCTGGAACCCAACAAGATACTGCGGGGTGACAGGCAGCCATACGGGATAGAGACACGGACGCACTCCCTGCTGGCATGTGGGATTCAAGTGGGAGAAGAGCTGATAAGTCCGCTGTGGCTCCACCACTTGGGGCTGCCAGCATCAGAACGAATGGCAAAATAAACATTTCAGCACGTGCATGTGTCTTCCTGGCCTGGAGATACCCCATGGTGGATTTAATTCATTTGGGGTAAAGTTATTAGGGCTTCTCTAGACCTACAGACTCCCGTGCACAGATAGCATCTTCAGGCAGCCACGTTTACTCAGTAGCCATTTCTCATGTAAAATGACTGAAGGATTTAAGTGTTCTCAAGTGAGGATAATCTACACTTGTACTAATCATGCAACATCACCTTACTCCTTTAAGAGTCCTCTGGTTTTGGTTCCTGTGGCTTTAAAAGAGTGTGTTTCAAGACCTTTCTTGCTAAAGACCCATAAATTACTTAAGCAAGGCCACGCGAATGTGGTTCTTTGCATGCTGAAGCGGTTGCAAAATAAGCATCTTCAGACCATAAATATGTGAGTTTAGGCTCATCTCATCTGAATTTTGGACCACGGAAGACCTGGGACACTCTGTAAAACTACCAATATTTACATATTAAATAGACAGTCAGTAGCCACAAAGAATAAGTGGGATAGCTTAAACCAGTTAACCAAACATCAGGCTCAGTCAAAATAACGAACTAATTTCTACAAGGCTCTGTTAATTAAGTATTCAAGGACAGGAACAGAATGAATATCAGTTCTTAGATCAAAGCTGATGTCTTCCTCCGCTGGAATTACAAAGTTTATTGTTAGAAGAAGTAATACAATTTTGTAAGGTATCTATCACACTACCTTCTGCATGCCGTTTATCAGAAATAAATTAGCATTACACATTGTTAATAAGGTATATTTTAGACGGACTAAACCTTGAAGGAGTTGTAAGTAAATGAGGAATTTTAACTGAACATGGATTTTTCTGGTTTGGTTCAGCGGCAATTTGTATTTGACCTGGCAGTTCAACATCTTTATCTGCGAGTTGAAGTAAAATCACAATCTGGAGATAAGGCAAAGACTGTCTGAATGGTAAAAGTCGGAAGACTAAGCAGTAGTATAAACTGGTCTGAATGAGTTGGTAAGAATAGCCCGGTGAAATGAAATGGTACAATTAAAATAACAGTTTGTATACCTTAGAATAAAAAATACAGACCTCATCTACAAGAAAGGGGACTGTACCTTCGAAAAAAAAAGGCTCTACTGGTTATATTGGACCAGCAGGAAAGCAGGGGATTGCAGTGTAATACTCCAGTAACATTTGCATGAATAAAGATGTTATTGAGCTCTGAGCATGTCTGTGACTGGGACTGGTGAGAACGATACTGAAATACTGCAGGTTCAGCAAGTTCTGCTTGTAAGGTGTATACCCAGAGAGCACAGAAACAGCTGTAAAACAAAATCAGGGGTTGGAGAGAAAAGACTTGGAGCTTCTTATGCGTGTTTATCCTCCATAAAGGTCCTCCAGAGAGGTGTCTTCGCGGGAAGAGAAGGCTGAACACCAAAGGGCTTTACAGTCCAGTGAAGCGAAGCATAACCTGAATCTGTGGCTGGAAGCTGAAGCTGGACAAATTAAGCTGAAAATAACACGTGTTTTTATTAGAGTGAGCCTAATCACTGGAACACACCAGGGGTGGGGGGGAAGGGTGGATTCTCTGGCTCCTAAAGTCTTTACATCCAGACGGATGCCTTTCTGGAGATAGTCTTTAGCAAAACACGATTTATTGGACTCGATGCAAAGGTAACTTGGTGAAATGTAATGACCTGTGATATATAACAGGTCAGACTGGATGACAGAGTGGCCCCTCCTAGCTTGGAGCATTACAAATCTATGAACGCTTAAACTTTAGGAAATTATGACAGCAAGCTCTAATATTTTTCTCTGCTGAGATTTCTCCGAAGCTCCTAAATAAATCAACTTATACTTAGCTTGCTAACCAGCATGGTACATGAACAGCTTATTAATTTTTTTTAAAGACATGTTGGGGATTTTTTAATCTTGTTTTTTGGAAGAAAGGTTTATAAGATTTTTTTTTTTCTTTTTAAGCACAGTTAAGAGGTTCTAAGGCTAAAGCTTTCCAAGAGCAGGGAGAATCCATATGTTGACATTAGGCCTCACCAGGCTATGTTACTTCAGTGGTTTTGGCTTTTCAAAACGCTTCCCGTAGCAGTTTGCACTTTCCACGTGCCCTTCCTTATATTGGCTCTAACTTTAACTTTAGCATGCTGTAGGCTGCCCATACTCTATCACAAATTTTATATAAAATATAAGATTTTGACAAAGCAGGCTGATACAAGAACCATATTCTGATAAGAGGGAGTTGTTAACCTACACACTTCTCACAAAGGCGTCTGGGGTCAGGCATCATCTATCGCGTGCTTTCCCTCCTGGTTTGAAATGATTGATTTTGCATTATCAGTAGAGCTGCACTTCTGAGGCTCTGTGTCTCAGGAGATGCTCTCCATGGCAGCTTCTCCTTGGAATATTGTGTGGGGAAGAAGGGATGCTAGATATAACTAGAAAAGAAGGTATTTGAGTCCCTCGTTGACGAAGCAAGTGCTTAACTTTAAACAGGTGCTGAAGTCCATCAATGCAACATAAATAAATAATCTGTAGAAACATTGCAGCATATACTTAAACATACCCCTGTGCTGCCAGTCCTAATGAGTTACGGTTTCAGTCTACTGAAGCACTTCAGGAGCTGTGTAATTCGAAGTGCAAGAGAAGTCCCTTGACTTTAATGGGGTTGTTTGTGTGCCCAAAACTATCCACCTGCCTAAGTGCAGGACTGGAATAAAGTGCTCTGAAAAGAAAAATGAAGCAAACTGGGAGAGCACAGTGAGCACACGCCACTTATTTTGCTGTCCGAGTGACAGCAAATAGATCTGCAGGTCTTGGGGTGGATGGAGAAGTGCAGGGCCTTGAGATGTGCTTTTCCGTTGAGAAGGGGGGGGGGGGGCTGTTAAAGGCGGAAAAAACTCAAATTTAAACACTTTACAGCAATTTCAGGAGTAAATAAAACCTGAATCTTAGCCTGGTGGAGACAAGCAGGAGTTTGCCTGAGATACTCAATGAGCTGTAAGCAGGGAATGAACTGTCTCCTAACTCCTTAGGCAATGGGTTGATGGTTGCATGGTTTGTTGCTAAAGAGGCAACAGTTGTTGATTCATTTCTTGTAATTCTTCCCTTGTTTCTCCTCTCTCCACCCTATATGTAGTGTAATTATTTATTTAAAAAAAAAATAAAAGAAAGTTTAGCTTTTTTTTTTTTTTCCAGAGATTATTACTCCTAACACTGCGTTAACATAATCTCACAGCTGACTGAACACTACCCTCTGACCTTTCTTTCCTTGGGGACAAACTCAGGTTTAATTGACATTTGTGTCTGTGAGCTCTGCTGAGGAGAGATTAGCAGTGGCTTAGCTAATTAGTATTTAAATGTTCACTAATGTTCCAATGGATTTGTCAATTACAATCTTATTAAAAATTGATTCAAAGATTTCACTTTTTGGAAAAAAAGTAGAGATGTCAGAGCTGATTCAATTTCTCAAAAGGATTAAAGAAAAAATCAAATCTGCTATTATGATCTTTTCAGTCACAGTAGAAGGCAAGGAAAACATTTTGGATTGTAAATGGCCCATATGTTTCTCGAGGTGCAAATATGTTTACTTCTTGCTGATGGGTTGAAAAATTGGGGGACACAGAAGATCTTGTTAGGACTATTTGAAAATATTCACCCTTGTAATTAGCTGTGTTGATGTTCTACTCTTCCAACAAAACCTTTATGGTTTGAAATACTAGAAGAATCTTCCTGATAAATTTAATATGTGACATTAATTCTATTTGTAATACAGGATATCACTCTCTTTAGTGTTGCTCACGTTGTATGCGGTAACACCTTCCACGCAGTGCGCTGATTGCTATCTATAACAGTTTTTAGCCAAGGAATTTCAGCTTCAAACTCAATCCACAGTTTATAAAGTAAATGATGAAGGCAGCTTCTGGCTGTGGAAAATCTTTGGCTGATCAAAACAGTTGCAGCTTGTTATAAACTGAAACTCTCATTCTGACTTGGTGGATGAAGGGAGGTAACATAATAAGACAACTTGCTTTGAACCAACCTTCTTTCATCCCCTTTCCACTAATGTATTTCAGCACACAGAGCAAGTAAGCAAATATATTAAAGTTGGATTCAAGTTTGAAATTTGGTGCCCTAAAGGCACTCTTTAAAGCCATCTTTGGAGCCATTCATATACCCTAAACACACTTGCTTTGACTTTTTTTCAATGACGCCAAGGTATTACAACAGCCCAGCAGGTTCAGTGTGAGTTTCAGCCACTTAGGGGATACACACGCCAAATGAAGCTAGTTTATTTGGAAATATAACTGTGGATTTGGGAACTCGGGAACTGTAAGGAAATATTGTCATGTGCATTAAATGTTCAAGAATACTGGCATGATGGGGAAGCCCAAGTTTATCGACCTTCTGTGACAGCTCTAAGTTGAGTGTCTAAGTTGAGCAGCAAGAACGTATGATTATTTAAGGGTTTTTTTTGGCTCATGATTTAAAAAGGAGTTAATCTGTATCAGCACAAAATTACTTTGTTTACTGCCTACTGAATAACTAAGAAAAGATGCTTTGGATTGAACTAGCGAAGAGAGCGTTTTTAGGTTAACCTGAAACAAACTGACATTTCATTTTCAGATGTTTTGTTTAAACTTAAGCAAAGAAAAGGTAGCCCAAAGTGTCAGAACAAAACACATACTTTTAGTATTCTTTTTTCTAAAGCACTTGGAAACTAATACCAGTTTCAGAATTGTTGTAATTTACCCAGGTATTTTTCTTCCGGTACTTTTTTTCTTGATCTCTGTTTCCAAGAACCTGTGTTGCTTTTGGAAAGGGGCTGTAAATTCAGAAGTGCCTATGTGATTTCCAGTCATCCCTGCCACCCCCGAATCTCATGCCATGGCACAGACACACCAACTCATTTGGGTCCTAAGGGTCAGTAGGAAGTTTTCGAATGAACGTCTTGGGAGCTCTCATTGGAGTAGAGGGGTTTTCGCTGAATTTATTAGAAGAAATTCTTGGATGGCAAAGGAAGAGGAATCACAAGAGCTCCTCTTCTCACACCTGAGCAATGGTGCTATCTTCCTCCATCTCTTCTCCCACCCACCACCTTTTGGGCGTCCTCTTGCCCCACTCCTCTTCACCCCTATCTCATGGTCTCCTTCAGAAAGGCCAGTATGTTCAGGCTCACGGGATGCATCAGCATGGGTGTAGGGAGCACACAGGGGGCACAGACCTGGGGGACACCCAACCCTGGATCACTAAAACTCTCGGTGGTGAGAGACCTGACCTGACCTGGTGAGATACTCCACTCTGTCCTTTGCAAAACATCCCCCTGGCTCCCAAAAGCCATTAGTTACAGTTATCAGGGAAAGAGTTTGGTGCTGAGTTCGAGATATTGAACCGGAGACACAGGGAGAGCAAATTCAGAGAGAAAATCACCTCCACATCCTACGGGGCCGTCTGGCATCAAAAGGTCTCAACCCTTGCACTGGGAAATGGTTGTCTGAGGTAGTCCCAGGACATCGCCCTGCGTCCCCCAAACCCTGATACTGTGGGTGTTAGAAAAAAGCCTTGATAGGGGGAAATGTAAACAGAGAAAGACATCTGGGGACTGTAGCCAACAACTGTGTTTCGGCACTGCGAGCCAAACCGCAGTCTCAGCGCTGCAAGGAAGATATTTGCTGGGGTCACTGCCTGCCGGGGGGAACCAAATGGGGGCGAGTACCTCCCATCTCTGCTGGCTGCTAGGGGATGGGAGTGGGGGCGAGGGGCAGTGGCATCGCTTAGCAGCCCAACCAGGTTTTGGGGAGGGAGAGGACACTGACACCGGGCTGTGGCTCCGATCGGAGTCATCAAAGGGACACGAGCCATCCCCAAATTCACGCGTCACCTCCTGAGGCTGTGAGTGCCCAGGCAGAGAGCCCAAACCGCTGCTACCGCATCCCCGCAGGAGCTGTGGGGCTGGTGGGGTGTCACATCACACCCACGTGTCTTGCCCAGAGCCCGCTGCCAGCAGGGGAGGGATGGCAGGATGGAGCAAGGCATCCTGACCTCCTGCCCAAACCCCAGCTTGGCTTATCAATGCATCATTATGGGGTGGCAAATGGGGTGTCAGTGGATGGGGAGCAACTGTGTGTGGCCAAAATGGAAATAAATTGAAATGGAACAACTTTCTGTAGCAAATTGACATCCCTTGAGAACAGGTAGGAAAGAAGGAACTAGACTGATTTTGGTTTTTTATTGCTTTTATAAGAAGTATTTGCTAACAGTAGCAGAGCATGTAATGTCTGTCTCTACTGGACTTTCACATCTGTTTTGCTCATTGCCTTACAAAATAATACATACTTGCGATAATTCCTTTTATCTTGACTCTTTTTTTAATTGAGAGGCCAACGTGGCCTTGCTGAAAAGACAGGAGATGGCCGTTTTTTTAAAAGAGTATGTTGAGGGAAATGAATAATGAAAGTAGTGTCTCAGTTGTTAAAAGCTAGATAGTTTTTATATTGTTTTGTCATCTTTGTTCCCCAGAATATTTGTAGTATAGGAAGAGCCAGCCCACTTCCTGGCTTCTTGCATAATGTAATGTATTACCCTTAATGCTTTGTCGATAAGAGATGATTGGCCAGAGTTCATAACAGTCCTGCGAGAAATGGGTCATTCTGTCCTGAGACTGGGCAGGAGGAGGATGACAGCTGCATGAGGCAGCTCATCTGCACTACCAGAGGAAATTTATAAGGCTGTATAGCCAAATTTATTCCTAGGGAATAAAAACAGTAGGTATCCATGTAGCCTAAATACGAGCGAGTAAAACACCAGATTCCAAAAAGGAAATACAGTAAGAATGTATTGAATTAAGTGCCAAATTGTGTGTAGTGTCGATTAGCTAATTTAACTGACACATCTTCAAGCGTACTGCCCAATCCTTTTTTATGGCTGAAAGTTTTGCTTTTTGGTTCCACCAGGCCATGGCATGGAGCCCTACTGCACAGGTCAATCTCTGCTTCTGGCAGCTATCAGGCAACACATGCAATCAAAAAATAGTTATTGTGCAGTCCATGGAATTAAAGGGAAAAAGTGGAAAGAAAAAATATCCCTTCCTGCACTTCAGTGATTTTTAATCAACTTCTTTTAGATACGAAAGCAAGCACATCTCATTTTGTGAAGGCAACAGGAAGGGAGAAAGCAGGAAGGCTAGTGAAAGGGTAACTGACAGATAGGGATCACCATCCTCTTCATTTTTGAATGAATAAGAATTGTAAATGACATTGAAGTAAACCTGGAGTCACTTTTATTCACTGAAAGCCCAGCCTAAAGAGTACCGAAGTTATAAACTCCCATTCAATTAAATTGGCTCTCAATTGAAGCAGGCTTCCTACGTGACTTTAAATGAAACTTAAGAAATCATCCTGAACTAGAAATTTGACCTGGAATATTTCAGTCCCTTGAAATTTGTGAGTGCCCAAACAGTGTAGGAAAGGTGGGCAGCCCCATCTCCGACACACTGCTGCATGCGCACATGTGCACCAAGTGCAGGGTGCTGCATGGAAATAGCCTCAGCTGGCTGAAACCATATGGCGTGGGGATGAAAGCTCATAAAGGATGCCGTTATTTTAGATAATTTTGCAGAGATTTTCTGCTTGGCTGAAGGCACAAGGAAACTCTCTTGCTCAGTGTTTTGCACAGCCAAGTGTTAAATCACTTCATTTCAGAGCTGAACCTCAACCTCATCACTGTTAATCTTCTTGATGGGTTAAGTCTTTGCTTTCTGTCAGAAGATCTAAAATCTGAGTGTCAACGATCAGCACATGAAGATTTTCCAGCAGAGAAGTGTGTCCCTGCTTTTCCACCCCCTTTTCTTGCCGCTGAAGGGAGGGAGCATCCTCTCTGTTATTTGCACTCCACTGTTTGCTGACTACAACCAGCCTGAGCTGCAGGTATATCCTTCTAACACTCACCCCCCAGCTCAACGAGGCTTTTTACTCATGTACTCCTTATTATTCACCTATATCAAGTAGTACTGGCCAGGAAAACTACAGACTTCCTTGGGTGTGCGAAGGTATCAGCCCTGAGAATCTGACATCCTTGTTAAATGAAAACGGTGCTATGAGAAGAAAACAGTCTTTAATCCCAAAAGCCAAAGGCAGTTCCAGCTCTTATTTGTGTGTCATTGTCAGAATTGACTTTCCCATTTCACCACAGGCTAATGAACTAAAGGCTAAAGGTCTTTAATGAACAGGACCCGGTCTTGGCTCCTAGGTGATTGGCCACACTTGTAGCTAAGCCATCTCCTCCCTAGGCTGTGGAGCCACTGCTGCAACCATCCTAGGAGTCGCACCGTGGATCTGCAAGGTGAAAGACTCCTTCCTGCCAACCCTGTGCTGGCCACTCCTTCACCCATCCTCAAAGCAATCTATAACAGGGCACCCAGATCTCCTCCCAGAGAACATAACCATAGCAGACACCTGCCCGTGTTGTGGGTCTTGCTTCCCAACAGCAGAGGAAATGATATTCAATGAAGCACAAAGATGTTTTCTTCTTACATCAGACTTCATGCCTTCTGGTCCACCAAATCTCTTAGCCAGCCACTTTGTGACTTAAGCATGTTGTCTGACTGGCACATTAGTCACGGGCTATTATTTCAGTTTTCTAATTGAATGACTGAAAGATTTATAAAATTAATCAGGAATAACAAAAAAGGTATGGTGACACATGAACAGGCGAATGAATTTGGGCATTAGGATGATTAATAGACATGTCTCAAATACTCATATCAACAAAACTTTGGTGGTGTAAATAGACCATTAGCAAATAAAAGCAGGATGCTAGAAAGGTTAAAGAGGACAGCCACTCAGAAATCAAATGAGCGTTTGAAAGCAAGGTTTTGCAACCTGGTCAAACAGACTGTGGAAAAGAAAAATCAACTCCCAACATGCAGCAAGACTCTCTGCGATCACTCTTGTGATGAGTAGCCGTGAGAGAGTCACTGAATGCAGAAGTTCATCTCTGTGATTTCTGTGCTTAGCGATGATCCTACAGTCACTCCATTGGATGCCTCGGTGAATAAGGCTTCCAGAAAACTTGCTTACACAGTATGTAGAGCACCGTTTCCCTCTGTGGGCTCTTTCTTGCAGCTTATCCCCATGGATCTGACAGAACCACAGCGGAGCTTTTGCAGAGCAGCTTCAGCCAAATTTGGAAGGCGTGCTTCTGGTTAAAGCTGAGATATTTCACGCAGAGGATAATGTTTGCACTGAATGTCAATGCACATTTTGGTTTGGTCAGGATAATGCCTAGCCAGTGACCTTATTCAGCCCCAATTAGCTGATAACTGCCAGGGAGTCGCATTCCTCATTGTTAGGAGTGAACAAGGCAATCATGGGAGAAAGGTAGCAATAATAGGAATAGCTAATTAGACTGTGAGTGGTGCATAAGGCAGAGAAGGGAGAAAGAGAGATGTGAGAGTTTCTAGATGGTCTGGCTGCCAGCTGAAGGTGAAGTAAGGATCTGGAGCCCAGGAGACAAGCGCAGGGCTCAAGTCAAGATTCGGTTCCCTCCGCTTCTACAGCCTTCTCTTCGAAGCCCATCGGGCACGTTTACACTTTGCAACACAGCGTCCTCGCAGCGACGTCCAGATAGGCGCGGTCCCTGTGGCACATCACGGCGTGACGCAGAGGTGTCAGCTCTGGCCCTGAAATGACAGTGGCTGGGTGCCTGCAGTGCCCTTGCCTGACCCCACTGCTCCGCTCCTGCTGAAGGCAGTGGTCCTTCTCTGCCAGCAGCAGCCCGATGCTCTCCCACAAAAAATAGTAGTGCCGTCTTCCTTGTGCTGCTCTGGTGGCACATGAGGATCTGTACCGCAGGGAGAGCTGGACCTCGGGCATTTTGGGGAGGTATTAGGAAAGTGGCATGTTTTGTGGGAGCCCATTCCGTCACCTTCAAGAGATGTGGAGTTCCCTTGGGGACTTTGTGTCCTGCAGTATATTAGTATCAGCAGCACTGATAGTCCTCAGACTGGAAAAACCCTCTTTCTGAAATACACTTTTGAGGTATTTTTCTCTATTAAATATATAGATCTGTAGAGCAAAACATCATTTGGAGAACCTGAGGGAACTGTTCACACTGCCAAGATTTCTAGATGAGGGGAAATATTTTCGTCTAATCCTATTGCCACAGTCATGCCTTATATTCCTGCACAGTCACTCCAATTCCAGTTTGTTGTATGTCACTCAGGAGAAAAATGTATACTTATTCCAGCTTAATCATGCCTACAGAAATACAGAAATACAATCACAGTAGTATAATGCTACTGAAAATAGGAGGTTACCGACATGCTCTTCTACAATTCCCTTACCTGCTGTCTTTTTTGTATGCTTGCAGAAAAGTCACTAACGTGGCATTTTTTAAAAGTATTTGCTCTGGGCTATACCCTGCCCTCACTAATCCTCCTAAAAATCCAGTAATTTCCATTAACGTTGCTAGAGCTGACCTGGACTTACATCTAGGCTGGATAATGGAATTTGACCCTCTGCATCTATAGGAAATGTGGTCTTCCATGTACCGCTTCAGGGGAACTGTATTTCCTGAATTGGATGGTGGGTATTCCAAGTGAAAATTACTGATTTTTTTACTGCTTGGTGGCCTGCATGCCCTGCTTCGTGGGCCAGTCTCTGTGCATCACGAGACACTGGGGATCCAGCCTGGAAAGCCCCAATGGTTTAAATTGCAAGCTCTGTGAGGCAAGGGAAACTTTTCACTGTACGTCTGCACAGGCTGTAATTGGAGGGGAACCCTGATTTTAGCAGGAAACTCAGGGCATTACTGTAAGACAGATACAATAAAGTGTAAGTCGTTAGGCAGAGAAGATAAAGCGCCACTTAAGGGAACCACTGACAGATGGGAGCGTGGCTCCGCAGCTCCAAGCAGGGAGAGGGTTGGGTGCTTGCCCCTTCTGCTGCTGAACCTCCTCACAATGCCTGGAGAATAAAAGCCTCATGGCATAATGGTGGTGGTGATGACAAGGGTAATAAGGCTCATGATAATAAGGACAAGCAGGGTTTCCATTTCCATTACCAGAGCAATCGATTGGGGTTTAAGTTTCTTTCTTTTTTTTCTTTTTTTTTTTGTCTGTGTCATCTAAAGCAAGTTCTGTAAGGGCCATGAGATAAAACCCTGAAAAAGACCTTTAAAAAGGTCTTTGGAAGCAGTGTGGAATTTTAAAATCTAATCTGTAATTTAAAGAATGAAAACTAATATAATTGGTGCACAGTCCATTTCCATTAGAAGGTGGATACTGCCCAGTTGTTTCCTCTCAGCATAGGCTAGATTAGACATACAGGTGAATTATTTTATTTTTTCTTTGTAGTTTCCCTCTCTAGGGAATCTGTGTTTGCAGAGTAACAGATGCAGCTTTTGACCTGTTACACACACACATATATCTTGCTGTCCAAGACGGAGAGAAAAAGTTGCTCATTCAACGGAGACAGTTTTAAAGCTGCTATAATCTTGAAGCTGCCTACATGTCTGAGAAGTTGTGGCACCTCAGTACTCCCAAAAGATGTGGGCTGGAGCGCTGGGCAGCCCCCCCGGCACAGCAGGCTGGCACAAAGCAACGCAGGTGCCCGGTCCCCCTGTTCCCCATGGCACTCCTTTGCCAACACCTGCAACTACTGACCTTTGCAAGGAGATAAATCAGCCCGGCAGAAGATTAACTAATAGCAGACCTCTGTGCTGCGACCACCAGCCTGGCCTGGCCTCAGCTGGAGGCTGCGCAAGCAAGGCAAGGGTAGGGACTGTGAGAGGAGAGATGTGCAACGCCTGGGGCTGTGGAAGCAGCCAGGGGTTGTCCTGGAGGGGCTGCTGGCAGGAGAGTCGGTGTGAGCTGGGGGTGGGGGAATAACCTGGCTGCTGCTCAAGGTAAAATCACGTTTTTCCTCTCCAGGAGTTTGGAGCCAAGGCTGAAACTGAAGTGCTACAGAAATAATCCTTGCCCAGAGCAGTTGGCTTTGTTTCAGGGTTGAAACTGTGAGTCAAAGATGCTTTTATGTCAAGACTCGCTTGAAATCACTCACTGTGGTCCATTTATTTTAGCCTGTGACTGGAAGGAGAGCGGTTCAGATGAGTAATGATATTTGGGAGCCTGAGGATGAACTTCACTTCCAGACCAAAATGTCTTGTCTGTGCTCTGCCACCCGTTGCTCATGGCTATGAGATGTCTCATATGATGCTTGTGTACGTTGCAATGCTCTGACTGCGTGTCACACAGAAAGCAGTCATAAGCTGTATCTTGTGAGAGTTTACATACATACCAGCTTGCTATGTTTTCTCAAAAATGTGATATACGCGTCCATCCGTCAGGTGTTCGTGCAGACAGCATTGTATCTGGAGAAGAGAACTAGCAACCATTACTTATTTCTCCTCTCTCCACACTATCGACTGACCAGATTGTATCTGGAAGACCAAGCCTCAAGCAGATGAAAAGAAGGAGAGGGGGGGAATTATTTGCTAAGTAGGCATCACATTAAAATAACTATCTTTTCTCATTACAGTAAACAAAAGGCAACCTTTGTTAATGTCTGTAGTTCAAGCAGGACTGGGCAGACGTAGAAAATATTTGGTAGCATGGGATTTTTCCAAGACACAGAGAGAAGAGAGTGCTTATCAGCTGAGAGAAAAGCTGAGAGCAAAGAAGGGTACGGTGGGGATCTTGCACAGACAAATAGAAATTTTGTACCTTAAAAAGATCTTACATTAAAAAAAGTGCTGAAAGAAGCTTTAACACTAAAGCATTAGGTGTAAAATTCGAGGCACTTGCTCAGAAAGGCTTAGAAATGAGGGGCATTTGGTTGGGAAGAGCTGTATACATATATGTAGACACAAACCCACATTACACACACCTCCCACCTCATAACCCCCTTACACACATAGAGGATTGCCTTGCTCTCTTCCAGAAGATTGGGAAAAAAACCTACAGCACTTTAAATGGAAAGCTTAGAGGCTGGCATTTCAACAGAGCCCAGGGAAACTGGAAGCTTTGCTTCCATTAAATTCCGACAGGATTGTCGTGCCTCCATCAGTTGGATGCCCCTGGAAATCTCAAGCTGCAGCATTTTCTTGAAACCTCTTACACAAATCAACAATATGTTTTTGCAATGCTTGTTAAGCCCACGCTTTTGCAACAGGTTATTTTTCCCTCTCTATGAAACCATGACTTAATGCATAGTAATGGAATGTCAAAGGCAGCGTTACAGCCCCGGTCTTGAATGCAATGCTGAGTCTCCTGTCATGCGTGGAATGTAATTACCATTAAGGTTGAAAAATGAGGGAGATGAACAGTAGTGGCAGTTTTTCTCAAGTTTACATAAACACTGGCTGCAAGAAGAGGGCAGGAACATTAAAATCAAAGAGTTCCTGTCACATCAGTGCTTTAAATCTCTAAGCGGCTCCTTGAAAATCATCTGGCCTCGGTGAACACAAACAACCGATAAAAGCTTCAGTTAAGGTCTGCTCTTATCTGCTAATTTCAGGGCAGTCTTGCCCTTTACCCACTGTCCCTAGGAAAGTAGCGATTTTGGCACTTTCTCTTGGCTCACTAGACTCTCCGTCATAAGAATAATAATAACTAGCTGAAAAGAAGTAGAAATGGGGTTGAAGGTGTTTGAAGAGGAAACCCCTGTATTGCTCACTGAGCAGCTGTAGGGAAACGCTCCCCATGCTTTGCCTGTGTGTGTCGATAGGTAAAGACTGGGTGACAGAGGGTACCACTCCTCTCATTTCTAGTGCTGGGTGTCATCTCTTGGGCACAGAGCACCAAAGCCTGACCCAAAAGCCTTCAGAAACATGGGCAACCTGTCTCTCCCACCAGCTCCCAATGAATCTGCAGGGTTCATCTCCTGGTGGAAGTGCCAGAAAACATGAATGTCCTGGGAAGGAAGAAGCAGCAGAGATGTTTTAAGGGTTTTTTTTCCCAAGTTGTGAGGGTAGTTTTTTCCCCTTACTTGCGCCGAGTTAACAGTCAAAAACGCAAGCCTGAAGGTTTCAGGTTTCGTTAGGGACGTGAAGCTCTCAGCAGGTTTGCCAGAGGATGTTTCAAAGGTAACTTTTCTGCATGAAACTTGGCTGATTTATTGGCTCTGTGGTTTTATTGAGCATTTTTGGCTTCTGTTTTCTCTGGGCTTTTTTTCATGTGAAACCTGATGGCTTAAGCCGGGATTTGTTTTGTGGCTTTGATGAATTGAAGTCTCCTCATCCTGCTGCTCTTAATGGAGCAGCGCTGTAAAGCACTTCAGGTTCAAAACCCGGTAAAATTTGGTGCTGGTAGAAAACACGGGTCACTCGTGTCTGTGTCTCCTGGATTTTCCGCATTGCTCTCCCTCTCCTTTCTCCAAGACCAGCTCTGGGCATCAGGCTGGAGCCATCAGCAGGCAGTGACCTGAGCTAACTTGGCCTGTGTCTTAGCATGGCCCTTTCGTTCCCCTAATCCCCTTTGGCTGCTTCCTGTACCCAGCGAGGGTGGGAGCTGTGCCACGGAGATACCCCTGTCAGAACCTCTTCGTGCTGTGATGGAGAGGAAGAGAGAACCAACAGGGCAGGAAAAAGAAGGGGAAAGGGGCACCTCACTGGCTATCTGCTCTCCAAAACCCTACTAGGTCTTCATGGAAAAAGGTCAAATGGTGGTCTTCTCCCTGAGAGCCGTTTCCTGCTGCCATTGCAGTCACCGGCTTCGGCACTTGCCTGAGCTTTTACGAAAATGGTCCTCTTGGGTCCAAATGGGCTCTTTTCGTCTTTCAAACTGACTCAGGTTAGTTTAGTCTGTGTGGAAATTGTAACCAGCTGCAAATGGTTTATTTGCCAGCTACAGAAGAAAGTACAAGAAAAACAAAGAATAGGAAAGTTTAATGCAATCTCACTTGCAGGTTTTGAAACCAGTACTCATTTGCCACAAAATAATCGTGTGTTTTTATAAATGTCGTCTTTTTCATGAAAACATTGCCTTCTGTGGCACAAACATTTTTTCTTTACAAAGACTTCTCCCCACCACTGCCTTGCTCAGCATTTTTTTCTCAGCTGACAGAAATCTGTAAGTCCCAAATATTCTGTGGAAGAAAAAGGATATTCCCCCCACCTCAAGTCTTCCAGCTGAAGGTTCTAGATGAAGCCAAACTGAAGACTTCTTATAAGACAGCTAAGTCTTGAAATATTTCCTTGCTCTTTGCTTGTCAGAATCTGGATCTCCAGATGGGCTAGAGATTCACACTTGCAGAAATCCTCTTCATAAAGGACAAGGTGAGTGCCATGGTTCATGTCTTATTCTAAAAATGCCTCTGAGCCCCTTAATTAATAAACCTTTGGGGTATGTGCCATGGTACCCAAGCGCAGCAAGCAGAGCAAGTCTGGGCATGGTCACCAGGCTGAGCAGAGAGCCCAGGTCACTACATGAGTTCATGGTGATAACGCACGCAGGTCCACAGCTGAGCCAGGACTTCTAGTCCCAGGGTCGGGCTTATACGAGACCGAGCATGGACGTACTGGCAACATAGCTCAGGCAGGGACCAGGGGTGGGAGCCTGAGCCTCAGTGCAGCTTAGGAAGGAAGGGTCAGACCCCAGGACGGAGAAATGCACCCAGGGCTCTAGCACGGATACAGTCACCCTTTAAAGTTGCGGACAGGTGTTTGCAGTCCTAAACCCTGGAGAGTACACTCAGTACTATAAAACATTCAGGTATTCACGTTCC
Source organism: Mycteria americana (assembly GCF_035582795.1). Taxonomy (NCBI): domain Eukaryota; kingdom Metazoa; phylum Chordata; class Aves; order Ciconiiformes; family Ciconiidae; genus Mycteria; species Mycteria americana. Next base: position 54,713,547 of record NC_134366.1, read on the forward strand.
TCAGTGATAGCAGTCAATACGAACAACTTCAACGTTCATTGCTGGTGCTCAGGCAGGATGTCATCTAACTTAACCCCAGGCAGGTGGGGGAAAATGCCATCCATTAAATATTAACTTAATGATATAGTTGGAATAAACGTATAAATGTAAAAACCGCAGCACTCAAGCAGAGTAGAAAACACCCCAAGGGGCAAGTATTCTTCAGTACAAGTGAGACAAAAATTGGATACTTCAGAAATGGTGAGAATGTTCTTAAGTGTACAATCCTTTTTGCAGTGTCACACAACTAAGCCAGACTTTTATCAAACCACTCTGGTGATAAAAGCCTGGAATTCAGAAAATCAAATGGAAAAACTAAAAGTGGGAGGAGGGTGTTAATAAAGTCTAATGTGTAATGTGCTGTGTATTAGTTTTTAATCACATTCTATATGTGGCTGCAGTAAAGAAATATGACAAGATTCCTCCACTAATACTTCACATTCTTATAGGTGGTCTTACTTATTCATGCTGTGTTTTTCTGAATAAAAGCACTGGGGGTGGGTGAGAAGAGGTGGGAAAAGCAGAGAGGAACAAGCAGAGACCATGCTGGAAAACAAAATACTCCTCTGAGTATTCATCCTTTATGGAGCTCATTCTGCATTTCATTCCACGTGTGAAAACAAAATGCAATTCTCCTGTTCCCCAAAGTATCAGTGGACAAAATGGGTTTGACTCCTTTAAATAAAATGGAATGAGATCATTCCGGATTTTTCTCTTTCACCGAATTTTTCACTTTACTTGTACCCAGATTAATTTATGTCTGTGTTTAGTTGTAGACAATTTGGCCATTCAGTTTTGATCATCATATAAACCTTTGACCCTTGATCCGTTTTGATATGTTTAAAGGGATATGGTCTAGCAGCTAGAGAAGGTGTTATTTTAATTAACAGCTATATAAAAAGTTCTCAACTTTCCCAGCACAACAGTTGCAGGATTTGGACCACTGCTTCACAGTTAGCTCTGCCAGATAGGGTGCAACACATGCAGAAGGATGCATTTCACTACCTAGCTCAAGCAGAAAGCGATAAGCTCCAGACTAAGAGGAACTCATTATAGTGGGGGTGATTTTTGCAGTCTTAAGGGTAGCAGATGAAACAACTTGCATGTAGCATCTCAGCGATTAGGCTCTGCAAGCTTTGATCAGAAACCAAGAGTGAGTGCAAAAAGAGATTTTACGCTTTTGTGTGTTTCTTGAAGTGAATTCTCTCCTGCCGCTTTAGGCCCTTTCTGGATAGCTTCTTGCAAAGGTTTGAGTGATGGAGTTTTACTGGTATGCATATTCAAAGGAGGCAATTCAGGAATGACTTTGACATGACTAAAGGGGAAAATCCCTTTATGAAATGCTAGAGAGGCTTGCACGTTCACTGTTCTAATAAGCAAAGATGGTACTGTGTGGCTTGTCTGAATAAATTAACCCAAAAGCTTGTAATTTCTTCCACTTACATTTGTTGATCTGATAAAAGATAATATCTCCTTCTGCAAAGACTGCCAAATTAGTACAGTTCAGACACTGAATATCAAACACTGGCAAAGGACTTTGTGTTAACTGAGAGAGATAACCTTCTGGAGATAAAGGCAGCAACACAAAAGGTTGTTAGTTTTTTTTAAAGGATGGATATTTTGAAGGAAATTATAAATTACCAGCAAAACTAAACCGTTTTTTCCGTATTTGTTTCATTTGGATTTATTTCTCTATTAATCTGTATGATGTTTTAAAGAAAGGACATCAAAGAATACAGTGGTCTATAATACCACCTATAGATAAAACCACAGAACAGCCCTTTTGCTGCTCTGTGACCCTGCTTCAGCCCGGACTATTGTCCAGCATGTTAAATGCCATGTCACATGCATGAGATCATTTGTGGCACAGGGCACTCAGCTGCATCATTTTTTTTGCATAACCTATCTATAATTATCTTTTTTTAATTTGGGTGTGACATTGCACAGCTAAGATACTTCATCACTCACAAACAGCCGAAAGTTATTACTGAAAGGTCCAAGTATACATTATTTGTCATTTTATCTAAAGGTGAGTGAAATATAAATTATACAGAAACTTAGAGAAGATTCCCTCTCTCCCTAAAAGCAGTTTGCACAAACATCTATCTCCTTAGTTTTCTGGGAGGTCATCCCTATCTCACTGTTTGGAGAGGTCAAATAAGTGCAGCTCTTTTAGAAGGAAGAAATAAGGTCAGATTTTTTGGTTCCACAGACAAGTGTCCTCAATTAACACTGACAGCTATTTAATTTCATTTAAAGTAGGTTGGTTTAAAATATGATTCTTATCTCTCCACTGCAGGATGGACTAAGTCTCTCTTTTAGAGTCACCCAGCAATGGGTATTAGGGGAACTCGGTTACATTTCTTTCTACGGAAACCTGAGCTCCATTAGCAAAATATAGATTTGAGCAGATATGGACCCAGCATCTGGCCTTTTAGAAATAAGATAAAACTGTGAGGAGGGAATTAGAGAAGATCCAAAGCCCGTTTAAATCAATAGGGAGGCTCCATAACCTTCAGCAGGTTTTGGATCCTGCTCTGAGAGAATAGAACAACTTGTTTATCATAAAGGAAAAAATTATTGTCGGTTCATTAAAGGCCTTGATTTTGTTTTTCTCTAAAATCTCTTATTTCTCTCTCTAACAGTAACTGGCTATCTTAAAGAAAATGGGCAGCAAGTGATGCCATGGTGGAGAGGAGTGGATATTGTCCCCACTAAGAGGGATGTGCCTAATCTTCTAATGTACTGGTCCCACCCCAAATGCTGCTCTAATTTTAATTAAACAATATGCCACTCTGTGTGCTGACCTAGAGTTGGTAGCATAATAAAATCAACTACTGCAAAAAAAGTATCTGGTTTGAAAATGTCTTTTCAAAGTAATGGATGTTGACGTGCAGTGGTTTTGGTTAGTTCAGTTTTGTGGGCTTCTCATTTCTCAAACATTTTTTTTTTTCTTTTCAGAAATTCACTGATGTTATTGGTGGAGAGTTTTTATTAAAACACAAAAAAAAACTGAGGAAGTGTAAGGTAGAAAGAATGAGAAATACCTTTCTCAGTCAGCTCTAGACAGGCCTTCAAAAAGCTTTAATTTAATGAAGTGAGAACAGCTGATGCTGAACTGGTTGCTAAGAAGGTGTCATGTAGCATATTGGGTTATATAAACTCGTTGTTTGTGGCGATTACAAAATAGCTTCTTATCTCTGGGGATGTTTAACTTCTGAAACATAAAGCTTGAGGGCGCAGCTACTAAATTAATGTTTATTGAAGTCTCCTGGGCAGTTTTACTGAACTTTGCTCAGCCAAAAGAAATACCCAGGTCCTAAGCCACTGGTCATTATATGTGGTGGCTTCACAGCAGCCCCCTAAGACACCAGGAAAGCTATCAAAAACACAGTCTCTGTTTCTACCAAGATGTGGGCACCACCAGTGAGGGTTCCAGCAAGCAAAATCCACTGAGTGGTCTCAATCTAGACCACTGTTTGCCATGCATGTAGTCCAGTTCTAGGTGGCAAAGAGATTTTTTTCTCTATCACCAATGAAGATACAGAAAAATAGCTGCAGTACTGCTTCAGCTCTTCTGGATAAGTGAACGTCATTAAGTTGTCTGCCACCATTCATGAATAGCACCTACACAGAGCTTAAAATCAGTACCTGGCATCTCTCCACCAGGTGTGGAGCTACCACACCTGTATGCAAAGGCACGTCTCCCTGCATAGGAGAGCATATCTGGGGTGAGGAACCTACTCAGGGCTCTCAGGTGCTCCTGCTTTCCTTCTAGGTACTCTGGGGCAGGTGTTGACCTTGCTAAAACCAACAGGGAAGAGTAAAGCAGTTGAGTGATATGACTATTTCCTGGTTAGTTAAGTGAGTGGACTGTTTGCCTCCTGTTCATTTGGAGGACCTTGGGCTGAGAAATGTCTGTGTTGTCTGTTGGGTTAGTGGTACCGAAGAGGGAAGGGCGATGGAAAACCACCACTTGCTTGTTAGAGCTTGTGGTGGCGGATGGAGAAGCGAGCAGATTCCTGGAATAACAGGGGGCCGGGGGGGGGGAGCGTAGCACTAATAACTCAGTGAAATATCTAACTTTTCTACAAGCAGTCATCTACTTCTACGTTCATGCTTCTTGTATGCAACAGACACCGTTATACAGATACTGCCACAACGTAGGTGTACACACAGAGCATCTCCAAGGACGGTTAAAGGCAGGTAACCTTTCTTTGCTATGCTGTTTTTTAAAGCTGTTGCTATGTTGGTTCTTCCCTTCTAAAACTGTCCTTTCATCACACAAGGTGCTTGCAAGCAGTGATGTTATGGTTTCTACAGCTGTGGTTAACAGGCTATCTAGTGCTCCTGAGAAATGTTGATTAAAACTGAAGTTGATGCTGCATGTTTTAATTTAGGCTCCTGTTAATTTAATGGAACTGAGTGTAGTACTGAGGTTCAGGGAAGAATTGTCGTTAACTTGGATGAGTAACAGATTTCCTGGACCTCAGAGTTAGAACTTTAATTGTATTACAATGATAAAATCATGTGCCATTTGAGGGGTCTCTGCTTTGTAGTCAGTGTTGGTGTCATCCAACCTACTCATCTTCCATATTCCTTCCTCGTATATTTTTTTTAGGATATGTTTTTGGGTGAAAGAAGCGCTGCTGAAGATAGTCTTAAAAGGAGATTACTGTTGGGTTTTGGTCTGATTTTTTTTTTTTTTTTTTAGTTGCTAAGTCTTAATTTAAAAGAAACCAAAGCTAAAACTACTAGTAGGATTAAATTATTTTCCAACTAGAGTATTAAAAGAGAAAGTGACAAACACAAATGCTAAAGGACTGCAGCTGAGTTGATAAGCTGCAGAATTACCCTACGTACCTAGTTTTAAAGATGATGATGGCTTTCCTTGCAATCAGTTCTATACCTGTTTTTCATGTTTTTAGTAATTATTAATATAGACAGTAGGACACTACTAACAGGCTTTTGTAGCATTATGTTTAAACAGCTAGATGGGGATAAAGAAACGAAAAAAATATGTTGGTGAATAAGGGGTATCAAAGACTTTTTTTGGACTCCCATAAGCATAAGTACTGCTATAGTGAACCAGGCCAGAAGATCCATATAGGCCAATATAGTTTCTGCTACAAGCTGGCTGAACAAAGAGAGAGGGATCCTTTTTTTCTGGTATATTTTTCCCAACTTTCAAACGTTGGTGATTTAAGAACCGTTTTTTCTTTAATATGTACTGATGGATTTATCCTCTACAGATTTGCCTAATTCTTCTCTGAACCTCTTTTCATGCTCCTGGCCTTCACAGTCTTCTGTGGCAATAAGTCCCAGAATTTTACTATTTGTGTGGAAAAGTACTTCCCTTCCTTTACTTCTAAGGTTGCTGCACGATAATTTTATCAGGTGCCTCTTGGATTGACTTGCGAGAAGCAAATACCATCACCCATGTGTTTTTGCTGTGACATCCACCATTTTTAGGCATAGTTACTCTTGAATATTATTTAAAATTCCTGCTTTATTGAAGAAAACTTTGTTTGATGCATCTCTGATGAGTAATTTTGTAGGACTCTGTTCTACCTGTCTTTATATGTGCTTAAAGTGAAATCACAACCACACAGTTTTTCAAGTAAATTGTCTGGTTTGCCCTCAATAACATTGTTGTTATTTTCTGTTTATGCTGTGCTCTTCTACTTTACACCTGTTTTGAAACGTATTTTTGTATTAATGTTTCACATTTGTGAAAAATAGGACAATTTTTGATGGAGAGGGTGTCATTTGCCTTAGGGCACTACTTTATAACCATGAGAGGTCTGACCCAATAAGGCTGAAGGTAAAACTGTTGTAGCTCATAGTAGCAAATGAGCTAGCTCTCAGCGCTTTATCTTTGCGGGGGAAAAAAAAAACTATCAAAACTAATGAAATTTAGTTTTTGCACTTACAAAGATGAATTATCTTAGCTACCTCTATGTAAATTATTCCACTTGTTCCTTACTTGGGCCCCACCATAAATTATATTTAGTGAACACATATTCTCAGCCTGTTACTTCTGTGGGGCAGCAACACATTCAAGGGGGTAGGTGGCGAGTTGTACCTCAAATGAGGTTTTTTCAAGAGCTCATTTGGACCAGTTGTCATGTTGTACAGAGACTCGCATAATACTGTGGTGCTTGGGTCTAAAGCTGAACAGTGAAGAAATCTCTGCCTCTCTGAGACTTCTTCGCCAGCTCTGCACTGCACCGCACCAGGTGTCCCTCCACCTGCCCCAGCACCATCTCCAAAGCCAGTCATGGCTTGAGTTGAGTTAACTCACAGCCATTAGTTAGCACAGGTCGTGCTGCAGCTCCCCAATCCCTTTTCCTCAGCCCATTGCAACGTGTATGTATCAGGGAGCCCCAGGATGGGCCTGGGGGTGTGGGATGGCTCCTTGAGACCGCGAGGGATGGGAGTGGATGAAAATGAGTGTTCATCAGCACTTGCCTCATCACCAGCACTTGAAAACCCTTTTCTGCGCTTGTTTAAAAAATGGTTCCTTGCTTTTACTTTACGCTATTCTTTACAATGTAAGGACAGCAGAAAAAAGCCTTTACAAAAAAATGATTTTGTACTTTGTTGAACTACTTCACCTTTTCCTACATGGAGATGTTCAGAAGGTCTTAAGGGCCTTGAGCATACTGAAGTGGGAAACAGGGACTGGATTTTCTGATGTCACAGTGGTTGTTTGTGCTAGTGGAGGGTGGGGACCAAAAGAAACAAACAGAAAGCTAAACAAAACACCCCAAAGTACTCAAAAAATAAATTCTTTTAATGATAGCCTGTTTTCAGAATTAATTCATTATTCCTTAACATGAAATAGTCAAAGACAGAGAGCACAACATGTTTAGGAAATTCTGACAGGTCTGTCCTATGGCCAAGAGAGGTTGGAAAGGTTAGGGTATTTCCAGCTTGTTAGAGAGAGTGTCCCGGTAGTCCAGTGCAAGAAAAAAATAGATGGAGTTCTGTGTGTCCTGGACTCCTAATGAGGGTCTCCTTATCGCTAGCTAAAGATAATCCCATCTCCTCCTGATTTAGCATGAGAGAACGGGTGATGGGAACTCATAATCTTCTACTTCTCAACGCTCCTGTCCTAGAGTTCAAGTACCCCCAGTGCTTCTAAGTTCTCTGACACTTTTCCAGCACGTCGCTCCCATTCTTCAAGCTCCTTCCCCGTTCCCAAACTGTTCCTTCCCTCAGAACTACGACCTTTCATCACCATCTACCCCAAAGTCCCCTCAATCCTCCCAACTCCCTTTCCTCACCATGCCTATTTCGCGTCGCAGCAACCTTTGAATAAAATTGTCAGCAGCACTGTGTTTGGTGAGCTCTCCTGGTCTCTTCCCCTCCCATAGTGATTATATCTGATGACTAGGTTTTCAAGTATTCACTCCCAGCTGTCTACAATGGGAGCTGTTGTATGTTGCAGTATTCCTGTAAACCTAGTCCAAATAAGACCCTATTCTAATGAACAAAGGAAAATGGCATGAATTCCCTCCTAATAGACAAGAGACTCTGAGTTTGTGTGTGTGTACTCGTGAACATCTGGTAAAATGCGATTTGGTTATGAAAGCTTCCTTCGCATGGTCAAGTCACAACAATATCACCCACTGTTTAGTCTAAACTTTCATTTCACCAAGCGCCACACTTTTGCTTTCAGTGACTTTGTACATCAGTCAAAGGGCATGCCACACACACTGCTGTTTCCACTCTGAACAGGCAGGCTCAAGTTGAAAATTGCAGGTTGGAGACTACCACCCCCATGCTCTGTCCCCATTGTTGTGACTAAGCTTGTTATTATGGAATAATTATTGTTATGTTGACAAACCAAGCACCGGGCTGATGACGTCTGCAATATCAAGAACACTGTTTTCATGAGACTCATTTCAATAGACATTTGCAAGTGACCTCTAACTGCGGCAAAGATACCCTGCTGTTCTTTTGTGTTTTAGATGGTCTACATCTCACATGCATTATCCTGAAATAGATTCCTTCCACAATGATCTCCGGGAAACCTTGATTGTTGTGTGTGTTCTAATGTGGCCCTAATGATGGGACCTAAACTGTTCTTCTCAAAGCTGTGTCTGAATTGTGCTTTATTTCCCCTTGCCTTGTTTTGTTTCATGTGCGTGAAAGAGGAAGTGGGGGGGGAGGAATACCATGCCATCTATACTCTGGTGGTTTTGTTATAACTGTTATCTTGAACTCTGGTACATGAAGAGTTATTACAGATGTAGGAATTCTAGGACAGGAGGACACCAGCATCCAGTGCTCTGTCTTTTTGCATGTGTACTTGTGTGTTTCTGATCACTTGATGCAACAGGAGCTTTTACAACCACACAATTGTGGCTGCGCTCAAGTTAGCTGTACTACTCAAGACATGCTGCTGGAACATCATCCAAACAAGAGAGATGTGTTCCTTCACAGATGAGTAGAACATTACCACCATCTCTTAAAACTGCTTCAGAATACTAAAAGAAACCACATTGTTTTGTATTTAAAAGGAAAAGATGAAGGGCCAAGACATAACACCTGATTCAAGGCTCCATAAGGGTTCCTTATGACGGGCTTTGGAATAAGGTCTTTGATCTGAATGCAGACTTGACGTAGGACAGTGCCTTCTGGCATTCTGCAAGTCCCCTCTTCTGTTAGCAAGCACTTCTTGAGGGCATGTAGGGACAGATGTCATGGCTGAACAGGGGAACCTGCTGCTTTGGTTTTGAAAGACTGCATGCTTGGAGGGAATGGGTACACCAGGCAGAACACTTTGTGACCTCTCTTACATGCCTATTAGTTATTTTAAATAATTTTCTGAAATATATTGCTACTGCAATAAAGTTCTGCAGGAGAGTCTCTTGCCAGTCTGTGCTGATGTGAATGCGGAGGAAGGTGTTGATGAGATTATATTCCCTTATTCAGACAAAATCTAGACCACAGAAGGTTGAGAACCCATCATTTAAATGAAAAGAGGGCCTACTGCAGATGCAGTCAGTGAGAATGAAGCTGTTTTGCTGCTAATGTGCTAAAATAGAAACTCTGTGCTGTCAAAGTATGAAAGTGAGGATGTTTTGTTACTTCCAGTGTCATGCATGAAAGGTGCCTGAGGTGAATTTTTGCTTGTGCTGTTCCTTTTGTTCCAGACCAGACAGTCAACCACAGCAGAGCTAGAAATGGCAGGAGGAGAAGGATTACATGGTCTGCTATATGGCAGCCCTTTATATATACGCTTGTAGCAAGTTTGAAAGAGTCTGCCGTTACCTTGAATCCCCAAAGGTTGAAAGACTGACGTGATTTTTTTTTTTTCATGCGGTATCACAAGAAAGCAGGACTAAAGTAGATAGTTACCCTCTACCACACTGGTAGGCTATTAAAACAGCAATGCAAAATTCTTTTGAACTGCTCTAGAGAGGTATTAAGAAAAGTTTGGGGGTTTTTTAATATACGTTAGCCTCTACCTATGTCACAGTTTTTAAATTGGGTTGGACCCTGACAGTGCTTTGCTTATCTGGACTCTCTCTCCTTTCTCTGGTTTCTCCCACCTGTTTGTGGAGTGTACTCTCTCTCTTCCTTACTTGGACAGTCTCAATGAAAAGTGAAGCATATCCTAAGCAGAAATTTTTTAAAATGTCATATCTTGAAAGAAAACTTGAAAATAACATTGAGTGCTGTTTAAAGCCCTAAAACCCTTGTAATTTAGTAGTGACTTTTATCAGAAAGCTGACGTTTAGCATACTGTACTGATTAGTACATGTTCTCTACATATCTCAAAGACATTTCAAAGGCTGGAATTTCATAGATCTTCAATAATTGCTTAGTTCTTATCCAGCCAGTTGAACTTCTGCAGAATTAATTTCTTTGGAGGTTGAAATGTTCTATCTGTATCCCTCCCACTTGCTTATAATTCCATGCCATAAGGTGGACAGAAATATTATCTGGGCTGTGTCCAGAAATAGGCTTTCCAGTTGTCCAAATTCTGCTGAGCAGCAAAGTAGGAACTGGAAGATAGGTGTGTGCATGCATACCTACATAGAACATATTTAATTGAAGGATGTTGGACAAAAGGAGCTGAGCAGATTATAATCACTACTAAATGTTTCCTGTGGAGATCATTGCTTGGGTTTCTTTTCTTCTTGCTGTTAACATCACAGAGTCAGGTCTTGTTCAATCTTTGCCTCCAAGACACAACGGATAGTTGAAGTCCTCCTGAGACCATCGGGTCTGAAATCAGACCAAGAGAGTCCTCACTTGGCTGAAAAACCTCCTGTTTCCCTCCGATGTCTATGCGCAGTGTGGAGGAAAGTCTGTTAGTTAAAGTTGTACACCACCAACTTTTTCAAGTCAGGTTCTGAGGATGCTCGTATACACAGTGATTTCCAAGCTGTCTTCCCCTGAAATCAGAAAGCTATGGCTTTGCACTTCTGAACTCTTTTACTAAAATTAAAAGCATCGGAAAGAAAAGGGGAAAAAGCCCAACCAACAAAATCAAAATCTTTCTTCCCTCTTTTGCAGAGTTGTCATGCCTCGATTGTAAATTAGAATTTTAGGACTGTAGAGGGCAATGGAGCATTTGGCTGCCTCATTTCATGCTAAATCAGAAATAGCATGAGAGCGCATTGATTTTGTAAGGAACGGAACGGGGACTACTGCCCAGACAACTGCCAGTTTTCTCCTGCCTTTGCAGCCAAGCCCTTGGGCCCCTTTCATCTCAGACCCGGCTATAATTGTAACACCTGCTCTGGAGCTACACTGGGAGCTGAGCCGATAAAGGTAGCAGTTTGCAGACCTGAGCATGCTGGAGCGCCTTAGCTTTTCGGAAGGCCCTGCTTTCTCTGGCCCAGATCCAATACACCACTTAGACATCTGCTTAACTTTAAGCATGTGAGTATCCCCTTTGAAGTCCTATGTATATTGTTTTGCTGGACTGAGGTCAATGAGCTCAGTACCTTGCAGGATTGAGCTCCTGAATGTCAGATTTTATTAAATGCTCCCCCTTTCTTCCCCCCCCCCCTCCTCTCCTACCATGAAAGCCTGACCAGAGCTGAAACAGCCTCAGCAAAAAAAAAAAAAAAAAAGCAGCAGCTGGTGGGAAGTGAGCCCGGTTCAGCTGTGGTAGCTTGGTCTTGCAGATCTAACCAGAAGAAAAGCAGATCTTGCAGATCTAACCAGAAAAAATCCAATCTGAGATCTAGTTAAAAATTAAACCATCTACACTTTCCTAAGGGAGCTGCAGAATCTCAGCTAGAAGTGACTGCTTATCCATCATGTTGCCTCTTCCTCCTCAAACTCTTCATGCTGTTGCTTCAGGGATATGACTGCCCATTTTATCTAACTGCTCCCTGTTAATTGTGCTCCTGCTTCTTTCTTCCTGCGACTCCAAAATATGCTGTCCGCAAGCGGAATGAACCCTGCTCTCTCTCCCAGTCTGTTCCTTGTCAATTCGCATCAGTTTAAGGTCAGGAAAGCTAAGGGGGAACAAGGCACTGCAGCATTTGAACTCAACCTTGCTTTCCAAGGAACAAACTGACAATTAGTACAAGGATCAGCATCAAAAAAGAGCAACCCAGCGTGAAGCCTGTCTAATTAGTCATATGAACGGAGGGCTTCCCCTCCACTTCCTCGGGAACACATGCCTGTCAGATCTGATACAAAGAGACTTCTCTCCCTAACATAATACTGAAATTAGGTTGAGAACAGGTAGCTCTGGCTCAATCCTTGCTTCAGCAACAGAAGGCTTAGCTGCAACATGTAGTTGCACGCCCGTATCCACAGTTGCAGTGTGCTTATGAGCATATGCTTTGCAAGTGATTGCAGGATGTTTCTTTCTTTGCAAAACACAGAGAGGAAAAAAAAAAAGGCATTGGTGTTGTCGCTAATCTTCTCGATTTAATAACACTTCTTGTTTAGATGGAAAAATGAGCAGAGGGAAAAATTGGAGTTGAAAGCTGAATGACAGTCTCCTAATCTCAGAGAATTGTGCTGGTTGAGAGACTCCATGTGTCTGACTTCTTTTTTTTCTTTTTTTCTTATCCTCTATGAACAAAAACATACATTTGTCTCCTACAACCTGCAAGACAAAGTAAGTAGCAGTAAAACTTTGTGATTACTGTTAATTTTGCCATAGTATCTGGATAGTGGCTAACAGCTTGAGCTGAAATTCAGATCCTGTTGCATTCATTCTGTGAATGAAGACGATGACCAAAGCTCATGCAGTCTAACAGATTGTCTATCCAGGGACACATAGAAAAAAACAAACCAAACAAAGTAAAAGTGTATATTTTATGATTATTTAAACTCCATTTACATTCCTGAGTCAAACTCCTAATTCAGAGTTTAAAAGTCCTTAATATGATTTTGTTGAATTTACTCTGGAAGTGAATCAAATGAGATGAAATAAAAGCTACTTTAAACGTGTCCTGGAACTTTTCTGGTGTAGACTGCAGAATATATATGGCGTGCTAGCAATTCTGAATTTTCATTTTGATCTTGAACATAAGGTATGTTTTATACTGGCATGGCTTATTTCTGAAAGGAAAAAGGAATAAACTACTCGGACATAACGGGCTTTTGCATGAAGGCAAAAGAAAGGCGTATAGGGGTCGCATGCATATAGTAAGAAAAGAAAAAAAAACTACTGCCACCACTGCAACAGTTTTATCAGTGCATCTGCTGGGTTCATGATGGTGACATGTTGCAAGAAGTCCCTCAGCACTGGTTTCTGTACAGATCATAGCCTAGATTAGGATTTTTTCTTTTCTTTTTTTCTTTTTTTTTACATTTTCTTTCTGTAGCCCAAGTGCTGTATGCCTTGGTTTCACTGGCATGACTGTGCTGTCAGACAGAAACTCTCTGTTCCTTCTGTAGGGGCTGCCAAACAGCCATCAGAGAAGCTTTGCTCCTGCAAGGTACCTCAGGCTGTTTGTTTCCAACAGGAGACTGACAGCTGCATCTCCCGATGTGGATTCCTCAGCATGGTGGGAGAATGCCAGTACCAGTCCAAGCATCTGTATTCAGGTAGCTCCTTTGTTTATATACTAAAAAGGAGCATAGATGTTTCCTATTTGATATAACACTGGGCTGAGTCTCAGGAGACATGCATGCACTTCCTACTGTGGCATTTGCCTTCTGGTTCTTCAGAGGACAAAGCTGAAACAATTTTTGTAGTTCTTCCTTTCCTACCTACCACAATAATACCCTTATTTGCAAAGCGCTTGAGTTGTACCACTGAAAAGTGTGATTAAAAAGCCTTTTCATCATCACTTGTTGTTATTACTGTTAACGCAGAAGCACTGGCAACTGTAGCTTGAGCTAAGCACGTGCTCACGAGGAGCACCGCTGCGCCTGAGCAGAAATGCCCGGGAACTGAGACCGTGCAACTGAGCTCTTTGTTTCCTCACGTACCAGAGAGAGAAGGGGAAAAAAAAAAAAAGAATTATTTTTCTGCTGTATACTGAGTGATATAGAAGAAATGCCACATGCTTGCCAGTGAAGCTGCACCTCTCTAGTATTCGGATGAGCGTGCTTCGCTTCCTTCATGCAGATTCTCCATGTATTAATTAACTGAAATCAGATGCTTGGTGCTTTTAGCAGCTTGTGTTTGAATAGACACTTGGTGGCACACTTTCTCTGAAGAGTGCTGTGGGATAACGTAGCTGTTTTGCTAGAGTCTCTTTTTGTTATCTTCCCTTGTCCTTGGCATGGTGTGTTCTTACAAGCTGCCAGCCTTCACCTCTGGGTTTTGCAGCTTACCTGGAGAGCACGGGCAGCTGCTTTTAAGAAACAAACAAACAAAATGCTTCCCCACGTATCTCTCTTCAGCTCCTAAGGAAAAGAAGAGAATCGACAGCTACAGTATTCAGCAGGTTTCAATGACCATCTGCGTGGTCCAAGCTCAGCTGGATTTCACTGTATTCTGGGGGTGCTGGCAACAAAGTCCTTCTCTCATGGACTTCTTGGGCCTCCCTTCCTACTCCTGCACAGATGCTTTCTAGAAGACATAATACTATTCAGTAGTTGTGTATACTCAACCAAACACCATCAGCTAGTCCTGGTGATACATATTTCTGCTACACTCGCACGTAGGGAAGAATCTCACTGTATTTAAAAAAAAAAAAAAGTATTTGTACAAGTAGTAAGGAGATAGTGTGCTTTGCGATTTTTCCGCAGGCTAATATTCATGGCTCATGAATGGTGTTTACCCTCCTGCCCCTGTTATACGAATACTTGCCTAATACTGTTGCTCAACCATAAAACTTGTATTTGCTTCCAGCTGAGTTCAATGCTGTGAGCTGGCTAATACTGGCATCACCTCTCTGTGCATCTGCATTAATGAGTCATTAAAAGAAGAATTGTGTGTACATTGCCCTGAAATTTTACAAGGCACTCTGTAGCCTTCCTGAGCTGCTTGAAGATGTTGTTCAAAATGCGGAAGAAAATATGTGCAGTACCCAATGTCTGTTCAACTTGTAGCCCTGATCATCTTTTCTTCTTGCTGCTTCTACTAGCTGGTGCTCCAACAATGCAATGGACTGCACGAGATTGGGCACAGGGCTACTACCAGCACTAATGAACACTGCCAAAATCTACTGCCATTAGAGCAGAAATGTAGAGAACCAACCACGGTGTTAGGTCTTTCATGTACTTAGCCATGGGCAAGAACTGAGGGGTAGGGGAGGGGAGAACAGTGGGCCAGTAGTATGGTACATGTCAAAGGTGTGTGTCTCATGATGATGAACTGCTAACTGGTCCCCTGGTGCTTTTTCTGCAGTTCCCCCAGCCCTGCAAGCAGTACTTTAATTAACAGGCTAGTTATCCAAAGCCATCTTTACTTTTCTGCTCACTCTCCTTACTCAGTGTATTACAGCATTTGCTGCTCCACAAAGCTCTGAGGACCTCTGTGAGGAGGAAAAGAAACAGCAGATTCGGTTCCCAAATGCTCTGAAGCTCCATTTGAAACCAGAGAGGGAGTCGAGCCTTCCCATCATTCGCACGGGAAGGTTTCAGATGATATAGTAGTGTCTTTTTCATCCTTCGCAGCTCTGGTCCAGGTCTGTAAGCCATTTCAGCAGTGTCCCTCTGAGGGAACACTAGCGATGCTGCTGCTGACTCACAAAAGGCCCCACTTCCTTGACACATCACAGTGACTGCAAAGAAAGCCTTTCTCCATGTGAGCCATGCTGCAGCTCAGCCTGGTTCTCATTATGTTCCTCTCCGTACCATTATACTTCTGCATAGATGCGGTACCCACCCAACTGGGGTCATGTCTGCTGCTAACAATCTGCTGACATATTAGATAAGTTATATGGGTTTCTTCACTGCTGCCAAGGGCAAAATATTCCCACATCTACAGTATTTCATGATCTTTTTTCTTTTTTTTTTTTTTTTTAACCAGATGCTGGTCAAGCTGCAAAAAGCAGGGAAAGTTCCTGAAGTATTGTGCTCTTACCTTATTAATGCTGTCTGGTTTCCTCCCCAGAAGTGTAGGATACGAAACAACCGGGAAGTAGCAGTCAGGATTTTTCCACTTGGCCTGTCTGAGGGGTCTCTTGCTTTTTGCTTCTTCCTACACTCACCTGATGTGGAAGCTGTGCAATTTGCTTTTGGTATCTCTTTCACTTGAGGGAGGTCTAATCTAATGAGTCACCTGCAGGATCTTCATCTTCAACGCTGAACATATGGGCAGTTTGCAAGGCATCTTAATGTCTCTCCCAGAGTTTTTGACCCCGAAGCACTGTCTTTGTTTATATAACACAAAACAGATATGCTTCGTTGTTGTGATATTACCATGAGGGAGCTATGCTTGTTGCTTGTTTCTTAAAACTGGCTTCCTTAAGGAAACAAGGCTGAAAGAATTCTGTCTCTCCATCCCACCCCTCCTCCAACAAAACTTCTGAACTACTTGGCTAATTTCAATTTAATTTGAAAATAAGGACAGGATGTCAATGATATTAAATGTATACTTGTTTTGTGAATATAGACAGACTAATATAGGAGGCAGAGATTCTCTTTATGCCTCCATTGATGGAAGAATTACGTCATGATTTGGTTCTCTTATTAGACATTTTTTGTCTAATTTTATTTTAGCAAATATTAGAAGTTTGCTATTATTATTGCAAATATTAAAGTTTGCTATTGATGTAGCAAACTTTGTCGCAAGACATAAATTCACAGGTGACCAGGCTTCATAGATTTTGCTACTTTATGCAAAGTATTTCTTTGTCCCCTTCAAAACCTGCTCCTGAGAAATTGTACCTAAATTTGCACATTCCTGCTCCATTGCATCATAGAGGAACAGCCCGGTCCTCAGTAAACCCAGTATGGGGTAGATGTATTAGTAGACTTGTTCCTCAAGCCTAGGAAGTGGGTCTGGTTTCCCAACAGAGTTTTGTGAGCTCTGACATGTTCTTCCTTGCTTTGATCACACAGGTTTATGCGATTGTTTCATTTGTTATAAGCT
The DNA here is from genome assembly GCF_035582795.1 of Mycteria americana. Taxonomy (NCBI): domain Eukaryota; kingdom Metazoa; phylum Chordata; class Aves; order Ciconiiformes; family Ciconiidae; genus Mycteria; species Mycteria americana. The sequence goes on from NC_134366.1 coordinate 54,730,063, forward strand.
TCGGGGCGGGGGGGGGGAATTTGGTAAATTCAAATTATACCAGAGAGGGTAAAATTAACTTTAGCTGTGTGGCATGTGCTACTATCTCACATATATTAGTTTAAACCTCTTCCAGTCCCTGGCACTTGGATGACTAAACAAGCTTGTTAGGAGCTTCACCATAAGCGTTCAAACAGGACCGCACCTAGACACGTCTAAAGCTATTTGGTATCAGTGTGGCAAGTTAATACGAAGTCTGCTGAACAGACAGTAAATCTGGTTTCTGTCTTTCTTCTTAAGAAGAGAACCCAGCTTTTGTAAAATCTGGGTTCCATATGCAGAGCCAGCTATGAAATCTTTCCTTTCACAGGAAAAGCCTGCACCAGTGTCCTCAAGTTTCATCAGCTCTGTCATGTCTCTCATGTCCCTTCCTTCCCCCCAGGAGATTCAAAGTACCAGTGCTTTGGTCAGGCCTGCCTCTTCTTTACTAGAGACAGATGATGATAAGTAGGTTTCATGTCCCCACTACCTGTTAATAAACAGCGGCTCCGGGATAAAAGTGATGGGCACGTTGCAAGGACCTAGGTAACAGCCTAGTGAGGAACGGCAGCTTCTGGTGTCAGTCGTATGAGTCAATGAAGAAAATGTGACTGGGTTGTGGACAGCCTATTAGTACAATTCACTCTTAGTTTGGCTGCAAAAGAGTTTGTTGCAATCCTTCCCCTTGATTTATGGCTCTGAGGAGAGGTTATTTTAAGATACCGAGAACTCAGTTCAGGAATATGGTTAACTGCTGAAACGACTCCGTCTTTGCTAGATCACGTATGGCATGTTTCCTGCGGATAGCTGAGCTAAGTTCACCAGTAACTCTGGGTGTTAGCAAAGCTCCAGCTAAACAGCAGCTTAAGAATATAAACCGGCGACACACCGCAGGAAGAACGTTGCAGAACGATCCCTGTTTACTAACCCCTCTGGATCTGGGGCTGAATGTGACAAGGTTTTAGCTTTACCTCAAAGTTTATGTGCTCTGAGAGAGCGAGCTGGCATTTCACAGCAGAAATCGCTTTTCTTCAAAAAAATTTTTAAAAGTAAAATGAGAACCAAAGTGAGTTACAGATGTCAAGGACTGTAGGCTGCCAGTGATGGCTATGAGATAGCACGCAGATGACCTAGGCAGTGCTTGAATAAACTGAAAATTCTTTTGTTTAAAAAAAGATAGGAAAGAGCGAAGATGGCTTTCAAATGGACTAACCCTTCCTTTCTTTCTCTGCCTGTATGACCTCCCTTCTCTTCCCCTGTAGCCCATGCAGTTGTTATTTATGTGCTTCAGATGCACTCAAAAGTTGATTCTTTTTGGTTCTCGATTTTCTGTGAAAGCCCTCTCATTCCTGTGACAGTTGGTTCTCCAGCCTTCAGCGTGATGCAGCTTTAAGAACACACGCTTCTGTCAACAGAAAAAAAAACAGGGTAAGCCACAGGGATACATTAGAAATCCCACTCTCTGTGCAGTGTCTGCTTCTCCAGCCCCCATCACTGCCATCTACACCACTGTCGGTGGGACAGATGCATGCTGCTCCTATAATTCCACCATCACCACCATTGAAAGCACCAACCTGTAACAGACACAAATTTGCAGGCAAAAGAGCACGGTCTAGAGACAGACAAGAAATACCAAGGTTAACATGTTATTCAAAACTGTATATACTCAGGTTTTAGTGGAGAAGATCAGCAAAATAATGGTGACCATTGTATTCTGCTTGTGGCTGCCGTCTGTACCCATTCAGTCTTCCAGTGCTCAGGTCACACATCAGAGAGGGATCAGTCACTCTAGATTAGCACATGTCATCCATTTTAGTGACAGCAGAACTAAGTAATACTCCCTTTCCTGCAGCAGTCGGTGGCTTCTCTAAAGACATTTCCAAATTCAATTGCTGTTGGGTTAATTCCTCTTCTCTTATATCATACTGCAAACTGGACAGCTGCCTCAGCTGGTGTCTGAATCTTCAATAGAGAAGAGGTCAGCGAAACTATTTTTCAACATTTAGCAGAAATCTACTGAAACTGTCAATTTTAGAAAGCTGATGGCAAGTTGTTTGACAGATGCCAAGTGGTAAGAGCCCAAATATACTATTGGGAATGTTTATTTGTGGGTATAATCTCCCCTGTCAAACCGAAGAAAAGGATGCCACGCAGGTTGCAAATATTAAGTGACAGATTTCATACAGCCTTTCTTTTGCTGAAAACATGAGTGCATGTTAAACACAGAAGTGCTCTTCCCAGTCCCTAGGAACACATCCGTGTAAAAGGCTCACAACCCTTTGAAACTGAACTTAGAAAAGAAAGGGTTCAAATATTGGTTGCTTTGATAACAAAAATATTTAAAAAGCTCTCTGAAATCTGACCTAATTGAATACGATAGTGTCATCGGCTGTTAGTGAGTAGCAACGCCAGCTTTAAGAATAGGCTCTATCTTCTCCTTTGTGAAAGCTCAGACAGAGTCTACAAATCAAGCTGTCTTCCAAATGCCCTGCTTCATAAGCAGTACTCATACCAGCTCTCTGCATGGTGCTTTTAATCAGCAGACTCTGAAGCCTCTCGCACAGCAGGCTGGTATCGTTGCGCTCGCTTTTGGGCAAAGCAAAGTGCAGGAACGTAGAGCAGTTGCAATTCTGGGCTAGAGTCTAAGACTAGTCTCATGTTCTAGTTACCATCTTGTACTGATCGCGAGCAAACGCGGCATTGCCAAGGAAGGGTGGAAGCATCAGCTGAGGTATAAAGCTGTCATTACAGCTGTAAAAGTGTTGCCGCGCTTAAGCCACTCTTTTTTTTTTTTTTTTTTTTTTTTCCCCTTTCTTTTCCCCAGCAAGTATTTCCACCCCTGAGACTTCTCTCTCTCAACCCTTTGGTCTTAATTTTCTTTCCATTACCAAGTGATAGATATGTCTGTTTATTCTGGCAGAACTAACTTTAGTTTTCCCTGTTTGATATAAAATATGTGTTTCAAAGTATTCACTAAATTATGTACAGGCTTTCCCCCCCTCACCTCTGCTACTGTACATTGCTGTACCCCATTATCTTTCTTTTACAGTGCCAGCCTCCGTTTTACTATCCACTTAGTAAATCCATATAACTTATTCTGGTAGGCTAAAGGGAATTTTCTTTTTGATTCTCATTTATTCTAGACCTTTTTAGGATATCCACACTAATCACGGTGAACAGTTTTAGTATTTTGTGCACCATATAAAGGTAAATATCACTTCCACAGGATCACTTACATCCAAGTGTTTCAAACCTGAGAGATGAGGTTTGTCTTAGCACTGGCACTCGTAGCATTCCTGGTGCTAGAAAGAAAAACTTATTAAAACATTATTTCTTGTACTGTACTTTGGCAGCTGTCTTAGAAATTGAAAGATGCATGGCAAGGTTCCGTACTACATACTTGCTCAAGAGTTTATGTAAAAGAAAGAGGAATATAGACCTAGGTATATAAAAAAGGGTTATACCATGGACTTTTAAAGAGAACTCACTCGTTTCAACTTGTGCTAGACCTAAGCTCTTGGTCAAATCTTTAACTTGCTGAAAAGTGACAATGTAAAATATGTTTTTAACTTGAAATATATCATTCCAACATATTTTAAAAAATAACTTCCATTACTGGAAAATGCTTCAATTAATGAAAGAGATTTATTATTTGACTTTTTTTTTTTCCTTTGACTCCATATACGGCTAGAATTACAGCATATGGCTTCAGGCTGATTTTCATCAATCCCTTCATCAAAGAAAGATCTCTTAAAAAGAAAAAAAAAAAAAAAAAAAAAAAAACCAAGAGAAAGTGTCTCTCCTCAAACTTAAGAGGCTACAGTGGAGGCAAAGAAGTAAGTCACTGGATTAACTGGGCTAGGCTTAGCCCAGACCTCAGCAGTGGGTAGGGTTGAAAGTATACCCTGTGCTCTCCTGACCGACAGATGGGAAGATAATCAACAGTAGTAAGTCAGGGCAGCTCTGCTACTAATCGTCAACTACGTTGTGGTGGGATTCGGCTGTACTGGATAACTGCAGCCAAAGAGAAAGGTCGATTCCTGCTCCGAAGACCTTGCAGCCTCGTCGGAGGCGGGGGCAGGCCAGCAGTGGAGGGTCAGGTACGCTGTCTTCCTCCCCGATGGTTGCCTTGCACAAAAGCAATCCCTTCTGCCTGGCAGTCTTTAAAAAGCTCCCCATTTACCTTCCTAATGCTGGGCCAGAAGAGCACACTGGACTGCAAATGGAGTTCCATCCTTGTGTGACAACGAATCGTCAAAATAAAAGCCTAGGAACGGTTATTTCTCTGCGATGGAAAAAATAAGATGCACAATAGGTAGTAAGTGGTGTCTCTTTTTTTGGTGGAAATGAGTTGTTTTGACGCTTTTTACTTCCCATTGTTTTTATCCCTAAAATATCCAATTTACATGACTTATAAGAATTTATAAACTATATCTATTATTATATTTATTGGTTATTTACTCAACATGTACAGTGAGATGCTATTCTGTCGGTTGAGTTACATTTGCTTCATTCGTGTTTCACAGTAACAGCAGTCACAATTGTGTTAAATTTTGTAATCCTTTCCTGTATCTCAAAAAAACCAGCTTGTATCCTGCAAGAACACTTGAGGCTAACACCTTGTTTACTCTCATTTATCCATATTTTAAATTAACAGATGCAGGCACTATGAGATTATAAATGTTCATTAGCAAAAACTACACATTCATTTATATTACATATAAACCATCATAATCTCATGTCTGTCATAGAGAAATGTTGTGTTAATTTCTACGGCACCCAGAAACCTAATTGATTTGTATTTTCATTACCACCACAATCATTGTTGCCGAAAGCTTTAAGATCGACCACGAATAACGTACTACAGTCACCAACTTAAACTCTAAAACCAGCCTAAAAAGGCTTGGTAAGGTTGAACTGAAGTATTGGTTCTCTGATCCACTCAAAATGAACTGTTAACTTTAAAGGGGCCAGATTTTCACCTCTGATCGCCTGAAAGCTGATGGCAACCTACCTGGCTTTTAGCCACGTTTTATGGTGCAAATTCCAGGTTGATTGGTTTCCTCGCTTTGATATAAATAATGGAAGCAAGCTGGCTGCTGCTGCAAACCCGCGCGGGCAGGGCAGGAAGCGCTTAGCTCGTACAGTTGTCTTCACGCCACTGAAGTGAAAACCCTTTCGGTGCCAGCCTTCCAGCAAAGTGTTTGTTGGGAATTACACAAACTTGTGAATTGCTTTCTCCCAATGTTATTTATGACCACGTTATTTCAAATAAGCTTCGTTTCCCTCTGCAAGCTTAGCCGTTGCCAGATGAATCAGCGGTATGTTATGGGTACTGAAATATGTTTTCCAAGCCCTAATCCTGAATACTTTCAAAATTGCAGGCTTAAAAAAAAAAAGAAAAAAATTCCGTTTCATGCCAGAACACCCCCAATCCTGTTCCCCATACTGTTAAAATAAGCAAAAGCGATGCCTTTCACCGCACCACGGTGTGGGAATGCTTCTCCCTCTGTCCTTACAGTGTGGAAATAAGCCAGAAATATCTGGCAGCCACGTCTGCGGTGCCTGATGGGTCCGGCAGCGCGGCCCTATCTGCGCGCGCTAGGTTTCTGCGATCATGGCTGTAAGGCTTCAGACAGCAGAAGGCTGCTAGAGCAGTTTCTTGGTGACAGCAGTGCTGCTCCCAGACCGTATAACACACTTTATTACAAGCTGCTCTGTATGATCTGGGAGAGTTGTAAATCACAACGCTTCTTCTCACTTTCCCAGTTCACTAGGCCAGAAATTCAATCTTCTTTGTTCTACATTCACCTTATGTCTCCTTGTTTTCTCACTTTTTTTGGTTTGGGGTTGGTTTTTTTTTTTTTTTTTTTTTAACTACCGTTTTCCTTTACATCTACCAGGAGGGACATGGGACACAAATATAGATGCATCACTGAGCAAAAATGGAAAAGCATCTGCTACTGAAGTTTTTGGAAAATGGCTGATAGTCTTTTTTTAATTCTTTCTACCACCAGCCCTCAAAGCAAAACTCGTCGTCTTTGGGCGTATTCCTACCGCTGTATGTTCACAGAGGGAAAATATGCAGAGGTCAGCAGTTTCAAAGGCAGTCTCTAATTTTAGGTTCTTAGCTTTGGATATTTTGGGACAAAACTTTGGACACAACAAAAGAAGTGTCAAGGAACTATAAATCTAGATGAAGTAAGTAACACCCAAGACATCTCAAAATGGAGACCCAAAACCAGAGACTCTTCTATTTTAAAAAAAAAAAAAAGTTTTAGCATTTTCCAGAAAATGGTTTTCGTAGTTCTTGAGGTTTCTATCCTTCCCCACACTTCCCGCTATTCCTATTTTCATATTGCCATTACAGGCAACTCTGAAATTCTCGTACCAATCCAAGGCCTGCAAAAGTCGAGGGAAAAAAATGCCCTTTCTTTTAATGCGCATGTGATCATCTTAAGATTGAGTGCTGTGTAAAGCCTGGGGGTTTTTTTAACCCCAAAAATGCTCCTTGAGACTTTTTATTTAGCTGAATTTGTTTTAAGTACTTTTAATTGGCAATGTGTTGTTTATTTATCTCTTTTAAATATACAATGTTCAAAAATGTTTAAATTGCAAAAAAAGACCTATTTAAATTCCAGTTATGTAATAAAGCTCAAAGTGCTGATTTATTAAATAATTCTTTGAAAATCAAATATGAAATATGAAAAAAGTCAAGAATGCTTGAAAGAAAATTAAATTAAAACAGTTTCACATAAAATATCTGTCACCAATACAAAAAGAAAGAAATTAATACTATTCCAAGAGCTCGAATAAATTTTCCAAGCAGTCCCACTGCACAATCACATCACTCGGTAGCCAGAGATTTGCTTCAACCAACAAACAATTGCAGAGACAGCTCTCCTGGAAACTGCAAAGCCAAAATTGCGGAAGGACCGCAGTACCTGATCAAAGGAGAGGGAACCATCACAGTCTTACAGTCTGCCAGGAACTGCTGTTCCATCCTCAAGTTGAAAGTCAAGAACGAGCTCAGTCCTATCTCTAGGACAGACAAATAGACAGGCGTACATATGCCTGTCAGGACATGGTAACTTCAGTGAGACTTTGAAAGTCATGAACTAAAAGAGATTTTTCAGATGCTCTGGCAAACAGCGTCCACATCACTGACATACGTTTTTACATCTTTAAAACGAGCACTGAAATACAGAAGTCTTGTTTTCCACTAAAATTTTGGTTGCAAGCAGTGGTTTCAGTTTACAGTAAATCTTGCGCTGTGGCAGATTGTGGGTTGTTTGTATTGATTCATGGAAGACAACTAAGAAAAGCACCACTGGGAAAGTTTAAATGTATGGTACTGCAGATGTATGTATATACATATGTATACCTATGCACACATATTTTTCATGTTGACTAACATTCCCATCTGCTAAATAAGCAAGTTATGTTTTATGATTTATAAAATTTTGAAGAGCATTCTGAAATGCTTTGTGTATAAAGAAATTAAAAATGCTTTTTGTGTAAAGAAACCAGGCAAACAGATCCTTTTGCAAGCCATTGAAATGCAGTCCCCTCTGATTAAGTAGTTGGACTGTAAATAGAAAATTTTGTATTCTGTGGGGGTTTTTTAAAGACCTATAAAGGAGCTTTCCTGAACCGATCCAGCCCTCCAACACACCAGCCTTTCTGCTTAGCTCTGCCAGTTAATTTAATGCATATTTCCTCTAACTCTGCAAAACAGGTGGAAGGGCTCTTAAGGACCTTGGTTTGAAATTCAGCATGAAATGGACGTATAAAAACAGAGTGTTAAAGATCATGTGGCTTTTTGTAACACTGCTGACCATTGCTTTAAACCCCCAAATCCAAAGCGGTCTCTCGGGCACTGTGTATGCGTGGTGTGTTGCACAGGTCTTGGCTGTTCTGGGTGCTGGTGGGGATGACTTGTTTCGCTTTGCTTTTTCAATTAAACGATGTTGGGAAAGCTGAGCAAGACAAACTCGCGTGTTAATTAATTTAAAAAAAAAAAAGAAAAGGTAAAAACAGAAGACTCGTGACTTCTGGTACATGTGATGCCAAAGGAGGCAGAGGTCCCTCGCTGCATGGAGGCAGGAAGGCCCTGCTGCCTCTCCCTACCCTATCTCACCACGGGGAGCCCAACTTTGCCATGGACCCCCCCCTCTCTGGTCCAGGACAGGACCCCCTCACCCACTGGGGCAGGATGAGGGGCTGCACCCTTCCCGGGGGTGCAAGCGCCTGCCCTCGCCGGGGGGAAGGGAGGCTCCCCCCCGCCCCCCGGGGCAGGGCGAACCCCTGCCCCGGGGGGCGGGGGGGAGCCTCCCTTCCCCCCGGCGAGGGCAGGCAGAGCATCGGCGGCCACAACCCCCTCATCCCCTGCCTGTTCGCTGCCTGCACTCGGGGAGGCGAGGCGGCTGCGAAGCTGCCCTCAGGGAAACCAGCCCGGCTGGTTAAAATGTGCTGCCTGCCACAGGGAGAAATAATTGCATTGGATAACGACCTTCGTGGATAGTCGGGGTGCTAATAAGTTCAAGCCAGAAACAAAACAAAACAAAACAAAACGTTTCGTGCGTTGGTTGCAGCTTTCTCGGTGGCTAATCTTAAAACCTAAAGGGATTGTGCAATATTTGAATTAAATGGTCGCGTCCGGGGGCTTGCGCTGCTTGGTGGTGGTGCTTCAAATTATAGCTGCGAGAGCGTTAGGACTACAAACCCTTAGTGAAAATTTCGGCAGCTTTTAGTGACGGTTTTAAAACGGGAAAAAAAAAAAATCTGTGGAGTACCCAAACTCGGATTTTTTAAAAATAAAAATGTCATCGCTTCCATTAAGCGTAAACTTTAGGTTTATATGGAAAATACAGTGTATTTTCTGCACATGAAAGGGGCGTAAAAGCCTAATCGTATCCAGCTGACCTGCCGATGTGTGTCTATACGGTATCGCACGTTTGAATAGGTGTTGATACGCCTATGGATGCGTCTATACTCGCATGTTTGTAGCGTGTGTGCGTGCCCTCGTAAGCTTGCACCAGAAGCAGATTTGCTATATGGCTTTTGATCAGGATGGATGTGTGTCCGGCTGTCCGTGTGTCCGGGTGTGTGTTCAGCTATGTCCGGCCGTTCGCGCTCTCCGTGGACAAAGACGTCTCCCGTTCAGGAGTGCAGCAGCCTGCAAAGTGTGAATAATTTTCAGTGAGGAGTTACACTAAGTGGGAAAGCTTTTAGCACATTATCCACTGGCAATTGGTCTATAATCTGATTGCCAGCCCTCGGGTCTTAATAGAGCCTTTCTCTTTCCACCATTGGATTTGCATCTGGGAGATGCCTAATGGGTTTAAAATGCCTCGCATTTTGCTCCAATAAGCCGCCTTCTCGCTGTAGGTGACATTGAGATGTTTTTGTTGTGAAATTGGATCTCGGGTACCTGGGCTTCTGCCTTGATGGCGGCGGCGAGGGGGAGATGCCCCCGCCCCAGAAACAGCGCTGGGAACGGGGTTTGCTCCCAAACCGGGGAGCGGAAAGAGAGGGTGAATCCGGCGGAGAGCGCAACATAATTATGTGCGGCGGAGGAGGAAAACAAAAAGCCTGAAAGCAGAGCTGATAATCGCGTAAGCTTGCAGAGGAGCAGAGCCGGAGCCGCGGAGCCCTGTAGCCACCGCTTTGCACAGTAGCGATGCGCTCGCAAGACGTGAACGGGCGCTCCTGCCACCCTGCCCGAGCGAATAAACACGATTCTTTACACAGGACAAGCTCTTTTCATCTACGAGGGGGAAAAAAAAAAAGGAAAATATTTTTAACTCCTCCCCTCCCGAGGCGGGGATGCGTTCAAGCCAAAAGCAGCACCGCAGGTTACCTTGCAGCGGGCGGTGCGGGCTGAGGGTCGGGCAGCTCCCGGCAGCACCGGGCGAGAAGCGGTTAGGATGGGAAGGCGGCAGTGAGGGTCTCGGCAGCGGCACCCCGCACCCGTAGGCTCCTAATTAAAGGCGAGGGGGGGGGGGGGTGTCTTGCCTTCTGCACAGGCGAGGGCTTCGGAGGGGAGACGGGGAAATAACGGGGGAGGAGGGATGGGATGCAAATGCCAGGTTATTCCAAGGGGCGGCCGGGAGAGGAGCGGGTGTCAGCTCAGCTCGGTGCTCTGCAGGGAAGTAGCAGCCGGGGCCGGTTTCGGGGGCACAGCCCCACGGGTACGGCCGCGGGGCTGCGTACAGATTTGTCCCTGCGGCGTGGAGTGCGCGGCGTGGGGGCTTTTGCGAGAGAAAAAAAAAAAAAAAGAAAAGAGCGGTGGCCCCTCTCATCACTGCGCGAAACAGTTGCTTTAAGCTAAACTGAGCGTGGTCCCCCGCCCGCTCTGCGCCCCTGTCCGCACACTTCGCCCGCCGGCGGGGCTGCGCGGCCGCGCAAAAGCGCGCAGGGTCGGAGCTCATGTCACCCAAGCAAAGGCGCACCTGAAATCATCCCTCCTACTCGGCAGGACGCTAGGTTTCCTGGAGGGTTGCTGCAGGTTTCTGTCCCTCGTGTCTCGTTCCCGTCGTGATTTTGGCTAGGTGAGCAAAAGGGCCGGGAAGAAGCGGTGTTCATCGTTTTCACGGGATCAGGTTTTTCGCTTTTGCTTTTCAGGGATCAGAGAGACGTTGCGGGGGGCGGGGGGGGGATGGTGGTGGTGGTGTCTGCAAGCTCCTTGTTTGAAACCTGACGGTGAAACTGAGATCTAGTCCTGATTAGAGCTGGTAACTGAACGAGCGCACCGAGGTACGCAGCAACTACCCGCAGCGATTGCCCGCACGCTGGTTTTTGCCAGAGCACAAGACAGCAAGGAGCTTTTTACGCAAAGGAGGGGGGAAATAAAGGTACTTTGAAAGCGTAATGAAGCCTAATGAAATAGTTCTGCCATGCTGGGCTGCCACTAGCGACAAACACCTGGATTTGCTAGATAGAAAACAAACTCTGCGGTGTAGATGGCATGTGCTTTATATACGGATAAAGACATAACGAAGGATTTAATGTAAACGGGTTCATACAAGGCAACCGCCCTGCTCGGGTGCAGAAGGGTTTGCACCTCCGCTCTCGGGAGCGGTGTCGGTACGGCGGGGACGGCCGCTCTGTGCCCGGCTGCAGCGGGGACGGGCCGGGGAGGACGGCGGGGAGCGGCTGCTCCGGCTCGTATCCCCCGGGAAGGGCGGGCAGGGGGTTATTAATTACCTCCCCTTGGCTGGGAAAGCAGAGGGGGACCAAGAGCACCGGGGGAGTGGTGTGTGTCCCCGACACCCCCCCGTCTCTGAAAGCCCCCCATCCCCGGAGAGGGCCGTGGGCAGGAGCAGCCGCGAGAAGCCGGTCTCTCTCCCCTTCCCCACTCGGGTCCCCGGACCCGCGTGTCTCGCCGGCTCGGCCCCGGCGGGGGAGGGAGCCGCAGCGAGGATTAGGCGGCCGGAGCCGAGCCCCATTCATTGCCCACGGGGGAGGAGGGGGTGCTCTGGACGTCTAGACAGGGCTCATTTCCTTATCGGAGGCGGAGCGAGGGGAAAACTAAGAAAATAAAGATTCTCGTGGGATAGAGCGAAAGCTTGCATGGCTTAACCGGGCAAACAAGAGCCATCCCGTCTGGACGGACCCCGTTTAAAACAAAATAAAACGAAGCCCCCGGTTTCTTTCCACCCTGGTATTTGATCTCCAAGGCACGAGCAGGGACCCGCAGGTCCCCAAGGCAGGTCCCTCTCCCAGGGGAGCAACCCCCCGCCCGGAGGCGACCGCCAGCCCCGTCCCCGCTCCCCGGCCGCGCCGCGGCCTCCGTCCCCCCTCGCCCGCCGAGCCGCTCCGCTCCGCTCCGCTCCGCGCCCGGCCGCGCCGTGCGCCTCTCCCCGCTCCCCCTCCCCGCGCAGCGCTTCCCCCCGCGGGGCTGAGTCCTTCTCCCCCAGCTAAAGGCAGTGACCGGTCACCCCGCGGGGCTGGACATCCCGCGGCGAGGAACAGCAGGAAGGGGTCCGGGCGCTGCCGCAGCTCCCGGGGCCGAGCCGATCCCCCCATCTCGGTGTTTTCCAGCCAGGCGCGGTCAGCACCGAAATATTCACCGCCACCCGCCGCCCCCCTCCCCTGAGCCCCGACGGGCCGGGCACGCCGGGAGCAGCCCCTGCTAGGGACAGGTATGTTACGACCTGGCTGCTCGGGGACGAAGACAAGCAGGGGGAAAGGGAGAGCTTTTTTCTGCAGGACCTATGCTGTTACTTCGACGGGGGCTTGGCTTTTTTATTATCCTTATCTGCGCGGCGCATAGAGGAGGTAGGAAACCAAAGGGGACTTCGGCACCCCCCCACCACCACCACAGGGAGGGTGCAGAGAATAATTCCCCAGGCTATTTGCACCCTCCCTTGTCTTTCTTTTCAGGCAGGCCGGACCTTGCTTTTCAGGCTGGGCCAAGGGAGCGCAGGGCCGGGACCCCGGGAGCCCCCGTCCCGCCGCCGCCACCGCCCCTCGCACGCCGGGAGCGGCCCCAGGAGCGGGGCTGTCCCGCAGGGAAACCGCGCTGTTAAAAGGAGGGAAATCCCTCGGAGTAAAGCGGTAACGCGGTGTGGGGACTCTTTTTTGTTTGTTTGTTTTCTTGGGATTGACGTCGGGAGAATCGTTCGTCTCGTTTTCTCGGTGGCAAGAGGCGATGCTTCGTAAGCCGACCTTGCGGCTCCAGGCTCTGCCGGCTCCCCGGCCGCGGGGCCCGGCTGGGCTCTTCCTCCGCGCCCCTCTCCCCCAGCTTACGCCTGAGGCAAGACCCGGCCCCCAGACCACTGTGGGCCACGCTGAAATCCTCAGCCCTCTGCCAAACGCTTCAGGCGCTCCTAAATATGCACGTCCTGTTTGTGATAGAATATATATATGTGTATATTCTATTCTATCTATCTATTGTGTCTATTAGCAAATTCAGGTAATAAAAGGGCAAACCGCGGTCGGTTCTCGCTCATGTCAAAGGGGTAAGGCACTGTTTTGTGTTGCCCGCTTCACTGGCTGTGAAGGGTGACCCGAATAATCGTTTCCCCCGTATTAATTGATGAAGTTCAGCAGGAACTGGAGTCGCACAGATCTGTACCTGACCGGGGGTAGTCCTTCCAGCAGCACGTCTCTTGGCACAAGCCTGCGTATTAAAAGCCCCTCGGATTCTGTTCTAGGTTTAGAAGTTGGAACTTTAGTGACAAATTTGCCTGTCCTCTTGAGTCGTTTTAGTGAGCAAATGTTTTCAGTCTTCTTTTTATTTAAAGGACTTTAGTTAAATTCCCCGCTTTTTTATTTACGGGAGGATGCCTACGTGATGCGTTTGAAAGAGTACTAGTGAGCAACTCACTTAAATCACTGCCCTGGAATAATCTGCTCATTGGCACCATCAGCCCATCCTGGTTTTCTCTCTGTCTTACGTGCTTGATCAATACCACCTAGTTTGGTGGAGCCGATGAAACGGAGTTGAAGAAAACTGTGCGACCAGTGGCCCACGCACCGGCTTGGCTGGGACGGGAACCCAGCAAGGGTCTCACCTGGAGTCGGTCGGGGCGAGCACATCTGATTGGGATGACAGTATTTGGGACCCGGTGCAGAAAGACCAAGTGCACGATCAGCCTAAAGGAACCTTCTGTCCCAGCAGAAGGCACACAACGACGAAACGGCTGCTTTAAAAGTTGTGGTCTTTTAAAATTCGAATTTAAAATAGAAAGTTGACACACACACGCACACACACGCGCAGGAGAAAAAAAAGATCAATTTCTTGTCCTCCTTTCGACCATCTCTCCACTGATTCTTGCCTCCACAAAGCGAATAGTCCGGAGAGCTTCTCGGGAGCATCCCCGGCCGTGTGGCCTGCCCTCCCCTCCCAGGGCTCAGAGGAGCGGGGGGCGCACCCCGAACCGCTCCCGCAGCCGGGGCCTCGGCGGGCAGCGGGGCTGGGTCGCCCGAAGGGGGAGCGGCGGCGGCGGGGAGCCCGCCCGGGGGCCGGCCGCCCCCTGCCCACCCCGCGGGCGGGCAGAGCCCTCCCCTCCCCACCCTACCCCTCCCTCCTCCTCCTCCTCCTCCTCCCTCCGCCTTCTTCTCCTCCTCCTCCTCCTCCTGCCCGCCTCCGCCCCCTCCTCCGCGGCCGGGCCGGGCCGGGGCCCTTGACGTGTCCCGCCGCCGATTGGCCGCCGGCCGATAGGATCTCCGCGGCCCCGCGTTAAGGCGGGGGAGCGCGCAGCGGCGGGCGCAGAGCGCCTCCCGCCCGGTAACCCCGCTCCGCCGCCCCCGGTACCGCCGCCCGCCCCGTCCGGGCAGCGCCGAGCCCAGCCGCGCCGCGCCGCTTCTCCGCCGGGTGGCCATGGAGTACACGCCGCCCCCCAAGCCGCAGCTCTCCTCCCGGGCCAACGCCTTCTCCATCGCCGCCCTCATGTCGAGCGGCAGCTCCAAGGACAAGGAGTCCCCCGAGAGCACCATCAAGCCGCTGGGTGAGTGGGGACGGGGGTGGCCCGCGGGTGTCCGCGGGCGCGGAGCTCCCGCCCGCCCGTCCGTCTGTCCCCGGCGGAGCCCGCTTTCCGCTCAGGGTCACCCCGCTGAAAGCCCCGGCAGCCGGGTCAGGCAGCGGCGGGTTCCCCCCTGCCCGTGGGTTTCCCCGGCAGAAGGAGAAGCCGCACGGCGAGCGCCGGTTAAGTCTCCTCGTTACCCACCGCCGTTGTCAGGCCGGGCTGTTGATAGCACAAACCGTTTCCTAAATTCCTCCAGCTTAAATTACGCCGTTTATTTATCCAGCTTGGCCGTTCGTAGAATACTCTGACATCCTAATACTCTGACATGTCTCTTCGCTGGTACGAAACGAACCTCTTAAATATTTATTGCAAATCATCTATGTTTTGGAAGTCAAATGAGAGAATCTCCGGTATCGTGCCTAGGCTTACAAGGGGTAGCAAAACTTGTACGTAGACCTGAAAATCCCTTCGCTCCACACACAGCTGCTCGAGGCAGGCTGATGTAGACTGTTTTACTCGACATCGACCGGGAGGGTTTTTATAGTAATTCCTCGCGATTTTCGGGTAAGCGATTTCGCTTCTGTTCGGCCGCCTCGATTCAGATTCCCGAAGGCTTTTAAAAAACATTAGCATCTT
The DNA here is from genome assembly GCF_035582795.1 of Mycteria americana. Taxonomy (NCBI): domain Eukaryota; kingdom Metazoa; phylum Chordata; class Aves; order Ciconiiformes; family Ciconiidae; genus Mycteria; species Mycteria americana. Next base: position 54,745,191 of record NC_134366.1, read on the forward strand.
CCCCTCCTCCCCCCGATTTCTGTGGCTTGTGGTCCTTGTATGTGCCCAAGAGTTAGCAGAAAACTAACATTAAAAAAAAAAAAGTGTGTTAAGCTTTCAGGGTGCCCATGAACAACATTACAGTCAAGCTTAAAGGAATTTAGAAAAGGCAGCTCTCTGTGTCTGTTCCGTCTAATCAACTGACTCAGTGGATTTCACAGAGTCCAGCGGTTCATAGTAAACTTTATTTTTTAGTCTAGGCGATAACGTAGGCCGGGAGTGTTGTAGTATTCCCGTTTGACATCTTACACGGTCTTGTTAAACGTAGCTAACTTTCTTCATTTTTTTTCCCCCTGAAAACGCTTGCTCAATTAACTTCACAATTATTTTTTTTTTCACTCGCTGCCCCACGCCACTCAATTAGAAATCGACGGGAAACGACTGCCTGTAACTCGGCTTTTATTAAGCGGAGATTCGGGCGAAATCCTCCTCTGTAGGGGCAGGGCGCATTCGCGCTCCTCCCGTTTCTCGGCGCAGGGCGGCGGATCCACCGCCGCATCCCGGGGCCGCAACGCGGGGCCGGGGCAGAGATCCCCGCAGCCCGGCTCCCTCCTGTCCTCTCCTTCGGCCGAAACTCCTGGCGAAGCCGCTGAAGCCTCCAAAGCCTCCCGGGGTTTGCAGGGGGGGGGAGAGAGCCGGCGGGAGGCAGCCGCGGCGGGCGGCCAGCGCCGGCGGCAGCTACCGCACCCGCGCAGCCAGCGCCTCCGCGCAGGTTGCGTGGCCGCACGCGGCTCCCCCGGAGCCTGTTTCTCCAACGGAGTGTGTTTAGCCCCAGCAAACCGGCTGGGAGGCTGGGCAGAGCCGGCTTTCCGGGCGGGCGAGCCCGCGCCCGGCGCTGAGTTAGTATTTGGAGCTCGCTTCCCCGCGGAGGAAGCGCGGAGCCTGCGCGGCCGCGCTCAGGCTCTTTCTGTGTTACGCGCGCTGCCAGCGGCGCAATTTAGGAGCAGCCGCCCGCGCTCCCCCGGCCCCCAGCAGCCCCCCGGAGCCGAGCGCTCCCCTGTTAAGGAGAATTAGTGACCTTTCCATGGAGACCCTCGGTTAGCAGGGGGCAGCGCGCAGGGCCCGCCCTGCCCTTCCGCGCCCCGCGGAGCGGGGAATAGCCGGGCGCCGATGGGGCCGGGGCCGCGCTGCTCCCCGCCGTCCCCCGGGCGCCTCTCCCCGTGTGCCTTCGGGGAGAGGAGCCGGTCCGGGCTTTTCCCGGAGCTAATCTCCGAAAATCATCACCCCTGCCCTCAAATGATGACCCGACGCCTAAGAAACAGCGCGGATCTGGGGGTCTGCTGGACCAGAGGGGGGCAGCTGAACGATAAATGCCTTTTTTTTTTTTTTTTTTTAAATAGTTTTTCTCAGCGGTCCCCCCGTCCTGGCTGAACCCCCTCTCTTTTTTTTTTTTCCTTCCCCGAACCCTGCAGAACAATTCGTTGAGAAATCCTCTTGCGCCCAGCCTTTGAGTGACCTATCCAGCCTGGACCCTCACGGGGAATTTAGCACCAGCCCTTCGTCCCTGTGCACCGAGCCCCTCATCCCCACCACCCCCATCATCCCCAGCGAGGAGATGGCCAAAATCTCCTGCAGCCTGGAGACCAAAGAGCTCTGGGACAAGTTTCACGAGCTGGGTACCGAGATGATCATCACCAAATCCGGGAGGTAAGGCTGGGCAGCGCCGGGTTCCCTCCGGGCAGCTTCCTAAAGGTGGCTTGGCGGGGAGCAAAACAGGCAAAACCCCACAGTTTTTATTCTGGGAGAGCAGCACGCATGGGCTGAGGGGAGAAGGAGGAGGAGGGTGAAGCCCCTTAATTGCCACCGGGCTGGTCAGCAGCCCCTCGGCGGGCTCAGCCCGGCGCTGCGCGGCACTGCGCGGTGCGGTGCGCGGAGCCCCGCGGGGGGCAGCGGGAGAGGCGGCCGCTGCCGTGCGCCCGGGGCGGCAGCGGGGTCGGTGCGGCGCGGCCGGCCGCTGAAATCAACCCGGGGGGTGCCGGCGGCTGGGTAGAAGCGTCGTTTCCCCAATAATTTGGTCTGTGGCTATCTGCTCCTTCCCGCGGCGCAGTCATTTTGCGGGGCGGGGTGGGGACAGACACAGGGAAACGCGGGGTCGTGGGGAAGTAATTCGGGCAGGGCTTGGCTTGGCTTGGTTTTTCTCTCGGTTGCAAATAATGTGCGGAAGAAACCCAGGCTTTCTCGTCACCTTAAACCACGCCGTTCCTTCAGTAAGGCTTTGGGGTTCGGGTCAGTCAAACGCAGACCGGAGGAGCCAAATGTCTTGTCGAGTTTTGTAATCCCCAAAGTTACTTATTAATGTAGGTCCCTGATGATTTTTTTTTTTTTAATCTAACTAGCGAGCTCTACCAGCATGTGTTTGTGTGTTTTTTTTTTTTTTTTTTTTAAAAGTACGTATAAAATCTGCAATTTGAAGTTCAAAGTTTTAAACTGTTTAAAGTTATTTGTTCCTGGTCTATGGGAAAACCTTACATTTTACAGTTGCGTTTTGTCAAAATTTAAGTGAAGAAAGGAAAGTTTAGTTTTGAAAATTCCTCTCTGAAATATCGTGAGCAGGCTTAAAAGAACATGCATCTAAAATACGTGAGAATAGTAACAGAAATAATTTCTGCAATATTTCCCTAACGCTAGTATGGATGCCATTAAAAAAAAAAAAAACATGTTTCTAAGGACTTATGTACCTTAGGTACAACTATTTTCTGAAATCGTTGTGTACTTTTAACTAACAGGCAAAAGTACATTTCTCCTTTTTCACTTTTACCCTTTTTTCTTTTTGCTTCCAAAAAATCGTTCTGATTTCAAGCCGCACTTTCTGTGCGTATTAGAAGTTAAAGCCTGTGTATCTATATCATGCTGAAGCAGAATCAATAGGTGTTTTAATTTTTTTCAGGTGGTTTAAATATAATTCTTAATTTTAGCAGCTTTTCAGAAGCTCTCTTATTTCTGTTGTCCATCCATGTATTTATTTTCTGATTTGCCTTTATTTCAGGAGAATGTTTCCTACGATCAGGGTTTCCTTCTCGGGAGTGGATCCTGAAGCCAAGTACATTGTGTTAATGGATATAGTTCCTGTGGACAATAAAAGATACAGATATGCCTACCACAGGTCTTCCTGGTTAGTGGCTGGAAAAGCTGACCCTCCGCTCCCTGCAAGGTTTGTAGATTTTACTGCTGGTCTTTCTTTTATTGTCTTTACTTTTTATTTTCTTTTCCTTCAAGAAATACCTGCTATTAATCTTTTCACAGTTTGCAAATAGTGCCCTGAGACTTTGAGTCCCTGCTCAGCAAAGTTGATTGCAGAACTCTGATTTTTCTGTGATGCAGAATCGGGCCTCAGACCTCTGGTTTAGGTTTGATTTATACTGAATGTTCCAAGGCATGCAGGATTTGGCTAAAGGCTCTTTTTATATATATATATATATTTTTTTTTTTAATGAAGTTTGCCTCAATTCAGATAAAGCTTTTTTTTTTTTTAAAAAAAAAAGATATTGATTTGTCTGTTGGGTTTGCCCCCTCTGGTATTTGACCTCATAATTTAAAGCAATCCAAGCACCACCAGCCAAGTCCAAGTAGAAATACTACATTACAAATCAGTGCTGTTTATGCTTGAAATGATATTATTTCTTGATAACATATCCAGCGTTTGCTAACCAATAATTTTATTCTTGCTTTTAGTCGTCTCTTAGACAGCAGGCAAAGTATGGATCACTTCTACAGCACAGAGACTTTTTTTGTTGTTGTTAAGAAATGACATTTTCTGAGATGTTAGGAAAAAAAAATCAAGTAAATTCCCCCCCTTTTCTATACAGAAACAAAATGCTGTAGAAAATCAATTTCTAAAATAATTCTGTTACTGTAATTAATGACTGACTCCTTTCAGCATCGGGGAAACTGAGGCTGCAGCACTAGGCTGTACGGCAGGAGGGCACTTCAGCAGAGACCCACACTTCATCGTATTCAGCCCAGCACTTCAGTGCCTACTTAAGTCCCCAAGTCCAGTAAGACTGAAGCACATGTTGAACGGCTTTGCTGAGTCAGAGCTGGAGATATGGAAATAACGTGGATGCCGCTCTGGCTTCAAAGAAACTTTTCGTGGAGGGCTCTGCGCAGGCACACAGATCCGATCCAGGTGGCTTAGCCCGGGGTTAAGAACTTGCTTATTACAGAGTCAAAAATTAGAAGTGAAACACAAGAAATGGAAGCACATTTTTTTGTGAGTATAGGGACCAAATCCTGCATGCTTTCCTCATATAAATAGTTTGACTGAAATCTTGCTGACTGCTGATCTCTGGAAGGCGGCTCAGGGAAGTAAACAAACAAAAAGCGCATGCAGAGAAGCTGTGATTAAAGACAGCAACCTAGGAGTTATGTCGGCTTTGTTTTCATGGCCAAAAACTCCTTCTTGCAATGTGGTTAACGTCTGAGGGCTTCATTTGACGTATTGTAATGGGCACTGATCAAAACCCAAAGAAAAAACGTGGATCCTGCTCCAAAAGAGTCAGCATCAAAAGAAGAAATAAGGGAAGGACAGAAATAGTTTTAAGGCAGGGTTCTCCTGTTCTTATTTTTCTGTTCAAGTGCCTTTTGGGATATAGATGGCTAATTCACACTATCTGGCATAGACTCGTTCAATGAGGAAATACAAGAGTATAAGACAAGAGATTGATCCTTAGAATAATTAGCAACAGCCCTACTGACTGTTTTAGAGCTGGCGTCAAACCTTCTTGGAGTTTTAATATTTATTATCATCATACTGTGGTAGCTCTTTAAGATCCTCATCGAGTCAGTGCCCCTATGTGCAAATGTATACCTGTGCTGTTTCATTTTCTGGATGTTTTCAGGATGTTTTGCCCTGTGTGCAAACATGTACCTCTCCCGTTTCATTTTCAGGATGCTTAGCCAAAAGACCATTGATCATAGCACAGGCACAGTTTGCTTTTTCTTTGTATGAACAGTACTTGCATACACATTTATGCACTTTCTGCTTCTTTTGCTCCTGTTTGGTGAGAAAAAGGATGTCAAGAGGCTCAGCATGCTGATGTTTGCATTACTAGTGCTTTTTCTGGAGTGTTGATGCACCTTTTGAGGTGGGAAGCCTCAGTCTTGCTCAAACAGATTAAAAGTAGTACTCCTCCCATCGTGAAACAGGTTTGGTCCTGCTCTAGTAACAGGAGCCCTTAATGCAGTTATCACTCATGATTTCTTGTCCTCCAAACACATGGGTTTAGCTCTCCTCTCTTGAGGAGCGTCAGCGAGGAGAGGAGGCGTGCTCAGCGTCTGGGTGCCAACACCAAGGCGCTAAATCCCTATGCACATCACTGCCTGCATCTGCATAGGCACAACGGCATCAGGGGAATTATTCAGGAGTCACGTTATGCATGGGTGTAAGATTTTGCAGGATTAAACCCGTTAGGCGTTTTGCTCTTTCCATCAAAAATAACTTTCAACACTAGGACAGCTTTTTTCCGAAATTAACAAGTATTCTGTAGTTCTGTTTGAGAGATTAGCCCTTCAGGGAACTTTCTACAAAAACCAGTTCTATCCCTGTCTTCCTGCTGTCAATGTTTAAGACAAGTTTATGTTGCAACAAACACTTAAATAAAAATACTTTTCAGACAGTCTTTTGTAAAATTTCTGAAGTGCTATCTGGGGATAGAATTCCTATGTGATATTTTATGTTTGTTCTTCCAAATTGCTAAGACTGTGTGAAACATCAGTTTAATAAGTTTCAGCATGTACCTTTATTCACTCTTCTTCCTTTCTCACCTCCTTTCTTTCACTCGAAAGTTTGTCTTTTTTTTTTAGGTTTTTTTTTTTACTGTATTTGGCTACAATCATTTATTTAATGAAGTTATAGTGTTTACACATGGAAAACTCTAGGCAGGAAACCTTTAAAAGGTATTATATTTTGCAAATAATTTGAGACATTAAGGTAGTTAAAAGCAGCATGCACAGGGCTCGTAGGACCAGACCAACTGTTAAACTAAATAGGAGAGCAGTGTCGCATTCCAAAATAAAGAAGGAAGCAGTACCCAAACCTTGCATATATCGTGAAACATTATATACCGTGGAGCAAATTCACATCCAAATATGGCTCTCAAATTAAGCCTTTGTCAATTGAAGCAAGCAGCCCCTTGTATCTGGCCAGCCTTAGGCAGCAGAGCCCACGCGAACTTCTGGGGGGAGCCTCGTGTGCTGCACTGGAATGTGCACGTTTATTTCTCTAACCCGTTTGCTCGTGAGTGCTCACGGTCTTGTCGACTTCTACTTCAGAGGGTGATATGTCTAGTTTTCAAGCCTCTTCTCCAGGGCGTACAAGCTCAGGTTGTAGGAGAATTGTTTGGATAGGTATAGTTCACCAGGTGGAACCATTCAGTCAAGAAAAGCAAGGTCTATTAATACATTTATGCAACCGATATTCAGGTGTCCATCCTTCAGTGACTTTCCTGTTAGCGCTCTGCTAACATCCAGGCACTTTGCAGTCTGAAAGCAGTGCCAAGCATTAACCGGCTATGGCGTAAAACAATTGTGCTCAGCTTTTAGACCCATGAAGGTCTTTACACATTCCCCAGCACATATTTGAAATAGTTCGGCTTTTTGGTCCCAGTTAGCCAAACCTTGCTAAGCCTGACACTCTGTGATCACAGTAAACATTATTAGCTATCCAGACATTCAAAATTAGGAGTCAGGCTCAAAAAAAAAAAAAATCACAAGACTGGCTGAAAAGTTGCAGGACACATTTAGGACTCTCTTTGTTTTGCGTTCTCTAATTCACGGCACTAAAGATTGAGATTTTCACAGTTTTTTTACAGGAAGGCAAAGTTAATTTTCATGAAAGGTAAAATTCTTTTGACATAACAGGATTCCATGTCTTGGGTTTTCAGATACATCATAATTTTTCATGAGCCTTGCAGTGCAATCAGCGGAGTCGATAGCAGTGAGGACGCCTGTATGCTAGGAATATTTTTATTGCGACAGGAACCCTGGCTCAGCATCCCTCCCGTGGACATAGCTATACCAGCCAAGCTGTGCTTCAGATCAATGTAAGGAAAACATCCTGCACATCTGAAGCGAGCTGTGCTGGTAAAACTTTAGTTTCACTGTGTCTTGGGGATTCTGCTGGCAAAAATGAGAGTGCAAGATCAGATCTCCTTCCTTTTTGAGCAACAGAGCTGTGCTCCCTGGAGTCTTTAGTACAGGCACTCCTTGATTAGGGATCAGCGTAGTCTATCAGAGTTACGCCCCATCATTTAGTGGTTTTTCCGTTCTCCTCTTGCCTAACCAAAATCGTAGCTCAACAACAACCAAAAATGTTTGTCTTTCGAACCCAGCACCTCAGTGCTGCCCCACCCGTCTAATGGAAGAAATCCATCCGCGTGGCCAAAGACATCACCCAAAATGAGAGTCAGGCCCTCAGTGAGTGATAACCAACACTGACAGAAGCAGAACAGGTCTGGTTTGCACTAGCTGAAGGTCTAGTTCAGCTCTTAATTCACTATCACGAAAGAACGTTTGAATTAAATAACTTTCAGCAATACATTATTCCTATAAAATAATTGTTTTTAAACAGCCTGGCACTTGTAATTAGTCTAGTGATAATGTATATATCATTGTATCTACATGTCTTCTGTGCTTCCTTTTCTTCTGCTTAATTTCCCAAGTGGTGGATTGTTAATTACAGAACTGCAATTCATTTTTTCATGTCAGACCACTGTGCTAGACTGCAGCCTTCAACCTCTTATAAACAGACGTCACCACAGCTAACGTGTGATCGAGTGCAGGTTAAAATCATTATCACGGCTTAATGTTACATATAAAGAAAAATGCATTTTTATCTACATTCCCCCATTATCTCTCTAATGACACCATGTTTTTTCTCTAGGAGCTGTAGTCATTGTTATTTTAAGTGCTTGTTAGTACAGCTGTGGGGAAAGACATGATCAATTTTTCATTTGGGAAAAGACACAACAGCAAATGTTAGTTAATGTCTCCATTTCAGATAACTAGATAAAATAATAGGTACGGTTAGAGAGCAATCTAGCACTTGGACATGGAAGTCTTCGTTATGTTCCAGTGAATTAAACAACTCAAGTCATCTGCTTTACTGTCTTTCATTAATGGTCGTATTTCAGGCATTCATTAATTTGGGGGAGATTGTGTGTGTCTTGTTCGAGTAGCAGCTCTGTACTAGTCTAAGCTCTCAGGAAATCCATGTCTGTGAAACCACTGCGTATCCTGAAAGCAAGATATTACAGGCTTTTTAATTTCATATGGAAGTGGTGCCCACGCACAAGCCAAGAAGTGAGGATTTTTTTTAATGATCAGGCCTTTTCCCTGTGTTTTTTAGGTTGTACGTGCATCCGGACTCTCCGTTCACAGGAGAGCAACTGCTGAAGCAGATGGTGTCCTTTGAAAAAGTCAAACTCACCAACAATGAGCTGGATCAGCATGGCCATGTGAGTAGCCCTCCGTGTGGGAAAGGGTAAAGGAACCGCCATAGGGGAATCACTCACTCGTGCCACAGGGCTAAGCCTGTGGAAGAGAGACCGCGATGGGGAAAGGCTGCCGGGGCCCAACCTTACACCTCTCTTGGCCAGCCCTTCATACCTCAGTGGAGGAGGGTGCTGCGTGAAGGTTAAACACGTTGGGTTTTAATCTCTGTCGCAGAGGAACAGGTGACTTCATAAATCAGGTTTTTTACCTTTCATAAGGTAGAGCCCAGGTCAACACAAGTGTTCAAATTATGCTCCTACCACCATCAGAGGCAGGATATCCACTGGGGACAAGTTCAGGGTGGAGTCAAGCATCAAAGTGAGGGAGCTAACGGAGGCAGGTGAGCTTTTTGTAGTGCTTCTGCCTGCATTTTTCTGTGACTTGGCAGTATGCTTTGCCACGTGCACTGGCTAGCAGGCTCGCACGCTTTTCCATGTGTGCTTGGAAGCTCCCTCTTGTCACAGGCAACCTGTTAGGGTTGGGTCCATCAATAAGAGCTCTTGTACTTCCAGAGTCGATGCAGCATGGGCACAGAGTCAGCAGAAAATACTGGTGTGACACCAAAGCAAGGGCTGTCAAATTATAAAAATAAGTGTGCCTCAGTTGCCCTTGAAATAACTGTAGGCTACCTGCAAGTCAAGGTGCCACAAGGTGGACTTGGGTCTCTAAAGGAAAGAGGTCCCAGCTTTGATCGGTACCAGTTTGTTGTCACAAGCCCTGGGGCTGGAAGCTAGTAAATAGGATGCAGAGCTGTTGGCCATGAGCTCCCGCTATGCTCCATCAGCAGGGACAACTCCTTTAGCTACCTGATTGTCTAATGGTAGGTGGTAAGAAAAGGTGTCATCCATCCTGTCCCTTCCCCAGAAGTGCCTGTAAAGTGCAGGAACAGCTTGGTAGTGCCTCCAAATTGCAAAGGAAGAGCTAAAAATGTTGTTTCTGGGCTCAGCGGTTCCCCAGGGGAAGGCTGAAGGAGCAGGGGGACAGATTTGAAAGGGTTGTTGGCTGAGAACGGGGCAGTTAAGAAGAATGAGTGTAAAGGCAGTGTTAGTAAATGAGGTGTCAGGAAGAGAGAAGTGATTCTGAACTCTGAAGCACGTGGAGAGGTAACTAACCTGTAAAGCTGAATAATTGTGGCATACGCAGTGTCAGAAATCCCTCCCTGCCGTGTGCTATTTATTGCCTTTCTGGACTGTGTGAGACAGTGGCCATTTGTCTGAGCTGTGTTCTGTGAAAATGCTTCTCATCCGAAAGAGAATTCTTACTCATTTCAAGACATAAGAATTGAACCACAGCCACGATCATTTAAAATACATCCTGGAAACAACAACAACAAAAGTAGTTAAAAAAACAAAACAAAAGAAAGCCCAGATAGATGCCTCTGTGTTCTTTTGTAAAGATCCGTCTGTGGGTATATTTTTCTTCAATCTGGTTCCCACCGTTGTTCTCTTTCTGACTAGCGGAGAACATATTTCTCTCCCCCCCCCCCTTTTATTTCATAATCTGTAGAAGGGCAAAGCTGAAGATTTGTGGGCTCTATCACCGAGTGATGATAGAGCAGTATACGTGCGCATTTAAAAAGAAGCATTTTTCATCGTAACAGGGGCCATGTGTGCCTCTAATAAAGGGCTCGCAGCAGTATATTGCAAACTAGTTAGGAGCCGTGCAGTTCCCAGAAGCCCAGATGAGTATAAAAAAAGTAGGTCTGAGAAGCTGTCGGGAACAGAGACATGTGACAGAGCAAGAAGACGTAATCGTCTCAAATACAGGCAGTGGGAGAAAATGATCCATAGCGTTTGAGATGCAGCCTCCCGATTAACTTTCCAAGAAGCGGCAAAGGTGATCCCATTCTTTACGTGAAGGCTTTGGACAGCTGAAGTCGATGAAAAGTGTTGCATGTTCAGTTAAGAATAAGCCCCAAAGGCTTGATCCCATGTTGAGATTTGCGTGACAGGTGTTATGCCTTCACGGAGCACTCTCTTTTTAGTATTTTGTGGTTTTTTATGTTCCAAATTAGGGTGTCAGGTTTTATGTGCTGCCTTATTGAATCTATGTACATAACATCATTGGACGCTCAGTAGAATTAAGGATGAAATTCATTCTCTGGAGCCTTTAAGGAGGGCTCACGATGCTATGGCCCATGGCATTTCTGAGCTCCTGCGTACTAAGAGAAGGGGAGAATTGAAATGCCTCCTGAAACCTCTCCCTTCAGTTTGAAAGAGCCCTTCTTCACTGATGAGATCTTTTTAATTGACCTGCTAAAATCTTAATTATGTTTGACAAGGCGTGTTGGTTCCTGAGGAAGTTTTAATGACCTAAAAGACACCTTTAAATACTAGTTATAGGTAGAGAAGCTGGATCCAACCTGATTCCAGTTTTTTCTAGTTGCTTGCTTTCTCCATCCTCCAGAAGACAGTTTTGGTTGTTAAGGTAATTGTGGTGTTTTATTTGTAGGGTGGTTCATTTCCTGAAAAGGAATCTGAAGAGAAGCATTTGTTTGTTCTAGCATTTGTTTGTTTTCTCTTATTCCGAGACTTTTGGAGTTGGCAAGCATCTCTGCTTGTGTATCTTCAGCAGTGTGCATAACCCCATAGCTATGTACATATTCTCCCCAAGCACCAGGCAGAAGTCTTATCTCTGTGTGCATGACATACAGCTTGCTCCATGGAAACACTTTCAGATATCCTTACCAGAGGAAGGAAATGGCTCCTGTCTCTGGATTTTTACAGCCGAGCGAGTAATCCCCATTTTTCTGGTTGTGGAACATTTATGGACGTGATTTTTTTTCCAGATTTCTGGTGATGTTTTTCACACAGACTGCTTCTTTTAGGACTATTGGTTGCACTTAGTTGGGGTGGCATAGTTTCTGGTTTTTGGTGAGGTGAACCATGAGTGTATACATTATCGTAATTACTTTTCTGGCATTTATGATGGCAAAACTCAAACACATGAATGTTTGCAAAAGCAAACACAAAAGTGTGAACATGGCCAACAAATAACTGTGAAAGCAGGGGTTTCAGAATAGCCACAGGGAGCTATGCCCAGGTGTTTTTTTTTTAAAGTCAACCTGGCAGAAGTTAGGAACCTCCATGCTTTTGAAAGAAAACTTTGCCTGGTAACACTCTTCTTTGGTGAATGTGGAAGCCACATTCACAGCATAGTTCCTGAATTCAAAGTCACCTTGGGGATTTTGCAGCTGGCATCCAGATTGCCTCTGATGACTGGTCTGTAGTCAGTGGGAGCCAGATGCCTACAAACCTGCCTGACCTTACAGCAAGCAGGATCCTGTAAGGACGGATCCTGGTCATCTTCCCTGCTGCAGGGTGTCAGCACGAAGGCAGATGGGATGGCTGGGGGCCTGTGAACACGCTGTGCTGCCAGTAAGCGTGTGCCGGGGGGCTGCCGTAAGTATAGGGGTACCTGATGTTTCTCTTGGGGCACACCAGCATGAGTATTGCAGAGCTGGCATCAGGGATTTTCTGATAGCTGGACCATGCAGGTAGCGGACTGCTTGGACTTTGAGACCACCCTTTGGAGCTACTCTGTGAGATGCACCCTGTGTATCTAACTCCTTTAGGCTGTTTTGATGGTCCTAACATAAGAAGTTGCAGGGATATTAAGGGGTATCTTTGTGCAGTATCCTGCTGACTTTAATATCAGCGGGTACTGCAACATCGGCAGCCTGCGTGGGGATGCAGATGGAGCATTACTACACAGACCCTCATGAAAAGGAAATCGTGACTTTAACCTTGGCCATGGGTCTTTTGTGACCTCCTGGCTACATTTGGTACTTGTTTTGTACCTGAATGACCAGACTTGCTTCTGGTGGGAAGGCGTGGGTAGAGCATCATGGCAGGGGATGTTATCCATGTGCACTTTTGGTTTCGGAAAACTTTCATAAAGGATTACATGGTCTTGTTTGAGAAGTGGAGTTTCTTTATCACAATTTGCATTCACAGAGGAGTGAAAGGAAAGGGCATGTGTGGGAGCTGCTCTATCATGGCTCTTTCCTCCTTCCGCTCGGCTGCTGCTCAGATGTAATGCCTTGGTGTGGATACTGCAGCCATGAAAGGCAATGGGAAGCACTGAGCTCTGCGGGCTAACCCCTCAGTAAGCTCATCATCATCCACGCACCATCCTTTAAAATGTCTTTTCCAGCTGCTTAGAGCAGCCCAAGTGACTAGGCTGGTAAGACAAAATTTTACAAAGAGAGGGAAAAGTGCTGAGGATATTAACAGCAAGGTCAATGGCTGTTGTGTGTGCATATATAAAATGGTGAAGTGATTTGAGAAAGGACCTGAGTTGGTAAAAGCAGACATGCAACACTTTCAGGATGATGGTTCCCCATCACCGTAATGACTTTCTTGTTGCTGGGTGCACCCCCAAAGTCACAGTGTGAATCATAGTGATATTTGGCCAAGAAGGAGCAGCGAAGAAAATGCTAATGGAAATTTTAGCCACGACAAAGCTGTGCCGAAGCTCCCCACTCCAATGCAACGTGCAACCTTTCTCATCGACTGAGTTAGCATGAAATACTGCATCACTTCTGCTGTGTTTCAGCTGAAGTTAACGCTTCCCAAGGAATGCACATTAGCTATTCCAGATGTACAGAGCTGGCTGTAACGTCATTATGGCCCCTGCAAAATAGAACCACCCACACCATTGCCAATTTCGTCTTGTGACTGTGATTATATCCAAAACAAGGACTGGTGCGAGCTGAGCTCTGTATTTAATTCTTATATTGTAATACTGTGGTTAGAGGCAGCCAAACAGGCCTCCAGCCAGTGGTAACTGTAGTAAGTGGGACTCTCGGTTTGACGCAGTCAACATTGAAATTGGTTAGTTGGTACATGAGGTTTAGAATTATTTTGAGAGCTCAGAAACAATTATTAACGAGGATAAAAAGGCAAAACCTGGTCATTTTGGGGTTCTGTATTGGTTTCCCCCCTTGCTCTCATTTTCAGTTGTCTGCGGTGAAAAGCATTTATGAAGTAGTTTGCTTTAAAGGTTTGCCACAGTAAAAGGATCTGAGGAGTTTTATTTTTGGTCATCCAGTTTGTGGTGCTGCTGGTGGTGGTTTTTTGGTTAGGTTTTATTTTTTTCTGTGTTTTTGAGGGGTTCCTGGCTGTTTTCATTCTGTGCCTGTATATTTTTGCCAGTCTGGATTCTCGGTCATGAGCTTTCAAGAGTTACATATTTACACTTGCAGCTGACACCTGCAAACTGGGGCACACGCTAGCAATAACAAATTCTGTGTGTAAAACACCTCACCTGTAGGAACAGGTATTTACGCTTCAAAAACGCGTGCTCATCAGCAGCGTAGGAGTGAGAGGAAACCAGCTCCTGGGGTGCCTGCTTTTCCACCTTCATTTTCTGGAACTGCCCAAAGGAGCAGGAGAATTTGCTCTGAAAATCAGCCCCTGGCTAGTTAGATTTCAGATGTGTTCCCTGCAGCGTTAATCGGATCTTTTTTTTTTTTTTTTTTTTTTTTTGTTCCCCTATGGTTTTATAGCCTTCGAGGGTCCTGTTAACCTTCCTCTTGGGACAGTGCCTTGTCACTCTTTCTTGCAGATCATTTTGAACTCCATGCACAAGTACCAGCCAAGGGTCCACATTATTAAGAAGAAGGATCACACAGCTTCTTTGCTAAATCTGAAATCGGAAGAGTTCAGGACATTTATCTTTCCAGAGACAGTTTTTACAGCTGTTACTGCCTACCAGAATCAATTGGTGAGTATGGTTGCTAATTTCCACGGATTTAACTAAATCCCACCCTGCTGAAAACTCCCTTTTCCCCGGTCTAAACTAGGAAACTTTCTGATATAACCTACTTTTCCATGCCAATGTCTGCAGTGACCTTGCCCAACCTAATTCATATTCAGCAGTAATTCTTTAGGTATATGGGTAGTACTACTAACTTCAAAGGGCCATAAGGATTATTCATGGGAGTAAAGATGACATGAAAGAGGCTTTAATTTGTCTTCCCTTCTGTCTATACAAAGCTGTTTGCATATTATCATTTAGTCCTTTTCTAATTATAGCTCATTAAGGAGCTGTTCTTATTTGCAGTGATCTTTCACGCCACGAGCTATTAGCCGAGAGATATTCTGGTTTGCACATGATGATTTCATGGGCTTAAAAAGTTGACTAATTAAGCTGTAAGGCTCAAATGTAAGGGAAATCACTCAGAGATATGCTTTTCAGAGGCTGCCCAGATTACATCCAGATGTTTGAATTTTGATTTGCATGCCAGTGAATAATATATACAAAATGGAGGAGATCATAACAATGGATTGCTAATGAGTAATTTTAGGAAGTACATAAACAATCAGAAAGCAGTGGGTCTGCTTGACAGTGGCTAGGGCTTTAATATTTAAGTCAGTGGAAATATGCTGTTGGCTTCAGTGCGATTCAGAGTGTACTTTAAGGGCTTAATGACTATGGCACTTCAAAAAAATACCTCTTTCCCTCTCTAATTCCCCCAAGTTAAGAAAAATATAAGTACTGTCCAAACACATGGGCAGGCAGCATCACAGAGTCAATGTACCTGCTGGATTATTTAAAGAAGTCTACATTTCTTAATATGAAGAAAAAGTAACTAATTTCTAAATGCTATGAATAAAATGAAACTACAGCATAGGGGGACAAAGAAGCTCTGAAGACAATAGTAGTAGTATTAAGTCAGTCCTTATGACAGACCCCACATCCCACTTTAAGGCTTTAATATCAGATATTTAATATCAGAATGTATTGATTTTTAAACTCAGGTTTGTATCTGAATGCTGCAGAAAATGCATTCAGCACCTGGCAATCTCAAGAATATAATGTTTGGACAGGCGATTAGATTTTTCCACTTAACTTTCTGTAGAAACCAGCAAAATAGTAACAGGCACAAAACCAGCTAAACCTGGAATTTATTTCTGTAGGATGGATTTGTGTTTACCGATGATATTTACACCAGAGATGTTTCTAAACTAACCTTCCCAAAGCACATACATTGAGTCCTGGAAAATTTCTCAATGGAACATCTCCGGAACCCCTAGAGGTTGATGCTGTCATTTTATTTATGACTAATGAAAATGGAGCCTTTTTTCATTTTTGCCATTTCTTTCAGAACTGTTTTAAGGAGGGGTTGATTACATTTCTGGAGGTTATTAGATAAAAGCTAAATACATTACACTTTCAACAAACTATCTCATAATTTAAGATTTAAAGGGCATGCATTTATTTAAACAGTCAAACCACTGCCACAGAGTTGAATTGTAGGTCAGATTTCATTTTAAAATGCTTTCTAGCAGATGTTCTCTGATTGTTTGTGAGACAGTCTCTCAGGAAAAATATGGCCATAAATGATTGAGAGTCTCATCTGGCTTTGGTGGATACAAAACGTTTCTCTTGTGATGTCATACCAAATCTTTAATATTAGGAAAATGGAAGTTTGATTGGTGAAAATACGCTCAAGAGATGAATAGACGCCCTTATTATTCTGCAGTGCAGTTGGCTTGGTGTGTTGGTGATCTAAGTCAATGGAACTAGTTAGAGCTCATCTTTTTTCAAGGTAGTTTTCAAAATGCTGCCATAAAAATGTTCGCTGGACGTGAGGCACTAACTCGCTGCTCTCTGCAACACCACCATGAGTCAAGGGCTTATGGATATCTTGGGAGTAGGATGAGACTATAACTAAGTTGCTGAGCTGTTGCAAGATCATAGAATGGTTTGGGTTGGAAGGGACCTTTAAAGATCATCTAGTTCGAACTCCCCTGCCATGGGCAGGGACACCTTCCCACTACACCAGGTTGCTCAAAGCCCCATCCAACCTGGCCTTAACAAGGTCCTGTGACAAGGCTAGCATTCAGGGTAGTTTCCACCAGTTGTACCTGCATCATGAAACAGCCTCAAACCCTCAGCCAGCGCTGAGGTCCCTTGCCGTTTGACCGGCCCATAGGAATAACCGGTGGCTGCAGCACTGCTATGTAGTGCCTCAACAAGGACCTTCTCCAGAGAGCTTGTCCTTGTATGGACCTGAAATGCCGGGCAGGGAAGGCAGTAGCCCAGGGGTGCAGTGAGTTTTCCAGGGTGGCAGAGCAGGTGGGTGGCAGCCGCAGGAGCAGCCGCTCAGCACATTGTTCATATACTGCAGATCAGTAATTAAATACTCAGGCTTTGTCTTTGTAAGCCTGTCCCTCCCTCTCTGTTTCCCTCCCAGAAGACGTCTTTCTCAGAATGAAAAGTTGGGTTCAGTTGTCCTCTTTTTTTTTTTTTTTTTTTTTTAATTTATTTTGGAGGAGAAGGCACCCCATTTTGAAATACCTTTGTTTGATGAGAGCATTTGATTATTTGAGGATTTGGAAATGATCCTTTTTCTTTCTGAGTCTCAAGGGACAGCTATTAAAAATTTGGTTTGGCCTCTGCAATACAGGCTTTTTTTGAGGAAAGCCAGGCTGACATAGCCACTCAGTATGAAATGCTGAGAGCTGCTGATTTTCATGGGCTTCAGCTAGAGTCGGTGGCATTCACTGCCTTGCAGGACAGGTCCTGTGTTGTCCCTCGTCAAGCTCCAACTCCCACTTACAGTTTTATTTTTATTTCTTGGAAGAAATATGGCTGGAAAATCTGAATATTATGATGATGTCTCAGGTTTTACTCACCAAATCTCATTTGGTTGGACAGCTAGAAAATTTCACAAGGGCAATGGTGTAGTTTTTTCCTGCTCCCAAAAAACCACAGTGGAAATCACCACCTATGCCTGAAAAGTTTGACTGCAAAGTTAAGGGGAGCCTTGATGCTTTGGGGCAGAGCGACTCCTCATCAGTGGGTTACTCTGGCTGAATGCAAAGGCTGACAGGACGCACTGGGCAGGTTTGTAGCTGCATTTGAAGAAGGGAGGAGAGTTTTGGTTGTGAGACCTGTGATGTAAGATGTGATGGTTGTAAGATGTGATGGTTTTAATAGGGTTACCCTTTTAACCCAGGAGCTGTCACTTTAAATCTGAGTTCTCCCAACATTATTCCTCTCTCCTTCCCTTCCTCAGCCTCTTTCCATGCAAAAACAGTTAAAATGCCCCTATGTGATGGCTGGTAAGTCCGGCTGAGAACATTTGCATTGCAGTAAAGAAAAAAAAAAAAAAAAGGTGGGGCTGAACTAAAGCAACATCTTCAGGTTTGCAGGCAGTGGCTTCTAGTTTGGGCTCATACTAGATGATGTGCAGCTCCACCAACGAGGCTCAGACGTTAGCAGGGTGCTGTGCATTGCTCGTGGAAAAGACAACCTCATTCATGCTGTTAAAGTATTTGGAAGCAGTAACGTTGTACGTGGGTGGGTTCCTCCTGCTCTGGGTAACATGAAGGCTGAGCCCACTGTGCCCTTCGGTCTTTCCATTGCCATATGTGTAATACACCCCGGTTTGCCTCCCCAGCTTTGCAGCATCTCAAGAGTAGTGTGCACACACACACAAGGAGCATGGATAAAATTAGCAGTGAAGTCAGGAGGATGGATTGGTTAACACTTTGTACGCTGCAATACCTTAACACTATATTCATGTTCCATTGCTCTTTTCTGTGTTTCCAGATAACCAAGTTGAAAATTGACAGCAACCCTTTTGCTAAAGGATTCCGGGACTCTTCCAGACTCACTGATATCGAGAGGTAATGGGGACTTTCTGTTTACTTTCCATGCAGATAAGATAAAGAGAAGAGAGAGTTTGTAGGAAAAGCATCCTTTCAACTCCTGAGAAGCTGTGCATTTTAATGTTATCTTGTTGCATATAGTAAGCCTCCTCCACCTCCTTTAAAAATACTTATAAACTTTATGAAGAAAGAGCTGTTTTGAGTTTTGACATCTGTTCCAGTTGGGGCTGATATATTCATCTTCCTGAGGGGGCTTCTTGAAGGGGAGAGAGTCAGTTTTACAACTTCAGAATGAAAAGCTTTTTTCTTATCATGCCATTTAATCCTATTGAGGGCTGTGAATTGGGTCACTGGGAAACATGGGCAGTGGTCCTGTGAAAAACATCTTTATAGCTCCCCACTGCTCCACACAGTGGAAAAGAGAGAGGGGAGTTTCCTAAAATACACTTCAGCAGTCCCAGACACTGAAGTCAGCAATTATTGCCATCAGGACAAATCCCATAACTCCCACTCTGACGACAAAGGTGCCATTTTTGTTTCACCAAAACTGTACTGCAGGCTGCATCAGGGGAAAGCTTTATCTGGAAACTGTTGAATTTTGTGTGTGTACAGCTCATTATAAGCAACTGCTGCCATAGGGACAGAAGCATTAACCCACGGTTGAGTAGGAAATAAACTTCAATCTCTTGGTAGCTCTCCAGTGCACCACATTTTTATGATATCGTGTCAAATAGTTTGGCAAACGAAGCAAATTAAGCTGCCTGCGTCCTTTAGGCTGGAAGAGAACTCGATGGAGATGGATATAACACATCCAAATTTTCCTATGAGCACACAATCATGAAAGAAAGTTTGGAGAGGCCAAAACCCTCTAGGCTCCTATGTGGGGATATCCAGATGTATCTGTGAATCATCTTTCACGGGTGCATATAGGGGACAAAGTGCTCAATGAAGTCATATCCATACAGCTAGAGAAAGTCTTTATAGCATTTCAAAGGTACATCAACCTAAGCAGGTCCACGGCTGCGAAATAGTGGTATATTTTATACCTTACTAGTGACTGGGATCATTAGTGATCCATTGAGTAACTGGGTGAAAGAACAGTAATTTGGGAAAGCAAGCTTGTAGACTGCAGTGCACACTTGCAAAGTTGTTAAAAGTTGCTTCCTCAGTGGAAGTCTTAGTTGAAAATGGGGAAAAAAAAACCTCAAAGCAGATTTAATTAAAATAGCATAGCCTGCTGTATTGACAGAGTACTAAGGTAAACAACATCCAAAGCTCACGTTTGTATGCAATAAATAGTCAAGAAGGGACCTGTAGGAAGAGAAGAGACTTTGATTTTTCACATTTCAGTTTCCTTGTTTTACAGACAGGCGATATCTAATGACAGAGCTTTGCAAGGGCTGAGAGAGTCTGAATAGATAAGCTGGGAGAAAAACTTAGTTACCTCTGTGCAGATGAACCAACTATCGTGGTGCTGGATATGAAGGGAATTTTTCCAGAGGACATCTTATTATAACAGCACATGGCATGGAGTCAGAAATGCTGAGCATAAACTGCAGTGCCCTTTTGTTTATTGATAAGTGTAAGAATAGAGACTGAGACAGGCAGCTTAGCCCAGGCACGAACGTTGCCATGAAAGATAAGGTAGCCAAATGTGAAACCTACAATAAATACAAGAAACAGAATGTGAAAAGTATTGAAATGACATTAAAACTCTGGATTTGAGAGTCCAGGTTTGGGTAAGGTCTTGTATTGACTTGAATGGGAAAGCTTAGCCCTGGTTAGGGAACAACAGTATTTAAAAAAAACCCAAAACTTGCTGCACAACACATCACGTAATGAGATAGTAAAAGTGTAACAGACAAGAGGGCTGCTAAGAGACTTAGAGAATTTCCTAAGTTATTTCATATGGTCCAGAAATACCAAGGGTTTTTTTCAGTTCCAGCATCAAAATATTCGGGCAGATGAGAATGTCATTCTCTGAGTGTCCACTGGTTCTATAGATTTCATCTTAGTGCCAGCAAAATTACTTAAAGAAGTCTGATATAAAGCAAAAGAAACAGCAAAGTGAGATATGACAACAGGAAGAATTTCTTGCTGGATGTCCATCGCGACATGCATTACAAGACGTAGGTGATACGTTGAATAGTACAGCATGACTCTCGCTCGGTCTAGTTGGAAACTTAGTTATTCCTGTAAGATCACTGTCTGAGAAAAATATTTATTTGCCAGGGGGAAGACTATGCAGGCCAAATGCACATTTGCACAGCTCTTGGAAAGTGAATATTTATCTAGAAGCTGTGAAAATACCTTGCATGCGCTGCTTCCTAAGCAGGCCTGTGTACAGCGCGTGCATGCATAATCAGCAGTGCTGTGCGGTGATCCTAATGGTCTCCCGTAAAGCATCCTGTGATGTTAGGGCCAAGAGAGCACTCATTTATCGCGAGTTCCAGCTTTTCCGAATGACCCAAGTAGTGTGAAAGTGTACAGAGCTTTGTATTTCATTTCCAGGTATTTAAGCCTGCTTTTTCCTAAACAGCCTTTGGGGAGGGAAACAAATCAGATCAATTGATCTTCAGAGACCTAAAGAAATTAAATTAGTCTGGAGTCAGTTACTGCACTAAACCATCCAGTAATTGGATTGCTCCTTGTAACTGATTGAAAACAGCCTCTATCTGTAACAATATAGGGAGCTTTTCTTTATAGGAGATCTGAGAGAAAAACACATCTTTTTATGACATGATGACAGAAATTGCACTTTTTTAACCTAATTGAATATGATTTTATAAATATGTGACTTTAACGATTTCAGGCTTCCCATTCTAGATTTACGATCCCCGTGTAGGAAATTCAAGCTGTAAATGCCTTTAGCATTAAATCTGTTTGTTTGCATTATATGTGTTGGAGTTAAAATAATATATGTAAAGGTAGCGAAATTTGCAAAATGGTAGAGGAGGTAGGCAACAGCAAAGCTATTGAAGTGCCTGTATTTTCTTTTGTTCCTGCCTAAATACCTTACAACAGTTTCCTTATACTCATAGCTATATATGCAAAGCTTTTAACCATTGAAAAAATCTTTGAGTTTGGTATACACCGAATTTTCAGTAGGATGTGACATTCCTTCCACAACCAACTCTTTCCATACATTACTTGTGGTAATCCATTTATGGTAATGGGGCAGACTTTATCTGGGGCTACTGTGATTTAGATAAGTTGCTGATTCACCTTTTGATCTTTTTATGTGGTATTTACATTTCCTCTATTATAAAAAGGCTCCCACAGTGGTTGTGATTGAAAAACTGAACATTCAGCAGCAATCGTCAGAATGTGGAGCTTAACGTACTATGGTGTTGACTGCGGGATGCCAAATGCATTAATGTGGATGAGCGTGATCTTTTTTTAATGGTAACCTTTGTGAAAAAGGCTAATGCAGGTTTTATGAGCAATTTGCTCTGGAGATAGACTTTAAGGGAATATCTTTATGCTTTTGCTTAAGAAAAAACTGCCAAAGCTGTGAAGGATGCAAAATCAGAACCCAACACATCAATTTTTTTATCTTGAGCCTGAATTTATCTTTTGGGTTGTTGTGAAGAGTTAGCCTTTCAAAAACAAATAGATAAATAAATAAAACCATCGCAATTAACTATCATGCAAACAATTCAGTGAAAAAGGTCATTATTTCAAGAGTGTGAGTCAACAGAACTACTGAATCATAAAATAATTATCAAACAAGAATTGACAGATCATAATCGTGATCTGAACGTTGCTTGTCTATTTGATCCAGTATGTGATAGGCAAGTTCAGGGTGTGGACTTGTAACTATTAAAGAGAGCTAAGGGAGTATACCCATCTGCACAAGTCCAGTAATGCTTCTGGGAGGTAGATACATACTTCAAAAGGCAGCATCTTAGGTAATGGAAAAGTATGGCTGCACACCCAAGTAATTTTTAGGCAGAGTAAGGAAGGATTGGGGGATGGGGAAAGTAAGTAAGAGAGCTGCATCCCAGCATCCCAGCTGGATTTGCATGGTAATCAGATTCTGAATTTTCCCCTGAGGAACTTCATGTCTAAGATGTGGAAATACATTGTACTGGCTTACAAGGCTGTAAGCGAAATGGCTGCTAATGCCTGGATATGGGCACTTCCCTGTTGAAGTAGCAGTCAAAGCCATGTGCTTAATGATGTGCTATCCACAGCAGTCCTCCCTTCCATCCCTTCCCTGCTCACCCCACAGAGCTGCCTTTCTCCCCATTCCCACTTCTTACTGCTGATCCAGAAGAACTTCCCTGACTCTTGAAAGCAGCCTACTAACAGCCAAAAATACATTCTCTCTACGACCCACTCCCATGTCCCTGTTTAAGTAGGGCTTCGTCATAGTTCTCCTCCAACAAGTCAAATTCACCAGCTGATCTTTCTGTTCTCAGCTAGTTCTCAGCCTGTGAATGTTGGCAACCAGCCATGGGAGATCATCTCCGATGCTTAGGTTGGGAGAAGAAGTGAAGTCCTGAGTTTAGGGAGAAACACCAGGGACCCTGGTGCCTAAACACTTGGTATCTGGTGCCACTCCAGGTGTGCCCAGTTTCCTCCAGCCTCCAGCTGCTGCTCCAGAGGGGTAGATGGATTGTCTGTATTTTCTATATCATCCCTTCCATTGCAGATGTCTTGGATGTTTTAAGACATCTAGAAAGCACTACCTGCCTACATTTAGACATGTGAAACATTCCCTTCAAACCTAGTTCCTCCAACTCTGCTTACTGTTAGCCTGGCAACTGTTCCTCTTCCCCAGCAGAAAGTCCTCCATGCCAGGTAAAATCTCTTCAGTTCCCAAGCTTTTAAGCACTCATACCCTGGCTCATTTTCCACTTAGGTATTCTGTTATCTCTTTACTTGTGCAAAACAGTATAAAAATGTTTAATTTTGCTAGTGTTTTCCACTGACCTCGTGCAGGTGTAGCGTGTGCATAAGGGGAGGGGATGATGTCAGATCAGACC
Source organism: Mycteria americana (assembly GCF_035582795.1). Lineage (NCBI taxonomy): Eukaryota > Metazoa > Chordata > Aves > Ciconiiformes > Ciconiidae > Mycteria > Mycteria americana. The sequence continues at coordinate 54,768,334 of NC_134366.1, forward strand.
CCTGGTTTCCATCCCAGAGGAAGATTTCCAGGGACTTCCCCCAGTCCCAGTTTCACAGCACTGCTCTGTCCTCCCCTGTCATCCTCTGCCTGGCAGTCAGAAAGAAATGGTTGCAGTCACTGGGTGAAGTGGAGCTCCGTGGGGTTGGCTATGTTAAAGTGTGTCACTATATTTGGGGAAAAAAAGGATATAGAGAAAGAGCTTTGACATACATTTGCACGTGTGTGCTTTCTTCCAAGTCAAAGAAGAGAAATGTAATTTTCTCTTTTTTTTTTTTCATTCCCTGTATTAAGATTAGCTGTTTTTCTCATTTTTATTTGCAGTTGAGAGAACTGGGGTGGGTATATTTACTAACCTCATTCTCCTTCTTCATAAGTGTCATTACTTTTCCCATGTCATGGCTTCAGCCAGGCTACGTCATGTCCATGCATATTATAGCTCTCCCCGAATTGCCATCGGTAGCCAGGTGTTTATTGCGAGGGCACCAGTAAACACCACTTTGGAGATACACTTGTTCTTTCTCCTGCAATCATCGAAACCTAGATTTTTCATAATTTAATTATCATTTCAGTTCTTCCTTTAAATTGCATGTATTCTTGGAGTATTGTGTTCATCCAGCGCTTGCCCAATAGTTTTGGCTTTGTGTGAAAGTGTTTGGTGGCTCTGTATTAGCTTTTGGGCCAAATTAACTTTCAGCTCATGTGAGCCAATGTGGTGTGATGGGCCCTGGTTCTTCCCTGGTTGGAACTGGTTCAGCTCTAATCCAAGCAGTGGAACAGAGCTACTTTGTTCTGGTTGAGGATTTGGTTTGTACTGTGTCAGAGCTGAAGCAGGTTCCTAAGGTCAGTCTGCGATATTCATCTATCAGTATAAGAGCAACTATACGTAGCAAATTAATATGTCTGTATGTTTGTGCATGTGTAAAATAGCAACCAAAAGCCAGAGGAACATGAAGGCTGAGTGATATCTGAACAGTGGTTCTGACAGTGTTTGTTGTTCACTCTTAGCTGCTGTTATGGAAATGTATTTGTTCCTCCTGCTGTGTTATGGGGTTTTTTTGTTTGTTTGTTTGGGTTTGGTTTTTTGTTGTTTTGGGTTTTTTTACAGACTTGTTTTTAGCATTTGCGTCTTGGACAAATTAGTCATCTTTTCCCTTAAAAAGTTCTACTACAGTGCGACTTCCGACAAGTTTATTTTTGTGCCTTCTCAGCCCATTTATTCCATCTGTCTTCACCTCACCTCACTTCTGATGTCTTCTGTTATCTGGGCTTTCTTCCAAACATACTAACTGGCAGCTACAAAAAAAGGAAACCTTTGAAATGCAGAACTAAAGAAGTCATTCAGGCTGCAAACTGATAATTCATACACTTTATATCCTGTTCTGTATTTTTCTTTGTGTTGAACTGAATGGCCAAGCAAAACATGGTTGTCAGATTTATTTTATTCTTTTCCTTCTTTTTTTTTTAATATTACCTTTTTCTTGTAAAGAAAAAGACAAAGAAAAAAACAAAGCAAAAGAAAAAAACAAACCCCATGACACCAGGAACAGGGAGTGGATTCTGAGGATATCGTTACCTTTTTGCTTACCTAGCACTTGGATAGTAAGGGCAAAAAGAGAAAACACTAACAGGTTGCTCAACTCTGCTCTGAAATTTGTACCTCTTGTAGCCATTTCTGAGGCAGTAACTTCTGCAGAAGATATGAGTTCAGAGTGCTTAGCTCTGCCACCTGTCCTTTCTCACCACAGTCTGGCTTTTGCACATTGTCTTCAAAGGAGGTTGAACCTGGCTCCCAGTGGAATGGGTGGCTGCCTATTACATCAACTCCATCCTCTTTGGAGCCACGGTATAGATCTAAGACTGATACTAATGCAGGCCTGGCTCCAGCAAGCTAGATTAGATTTTCTACCACCTTCTGCCAAAACCAAATATATTGCCTCAAGCCTCCTTGTCCCAAAGGGAGAAGGTAGGTTTCCTGTCTCCATCCCCTGGGTGCACTCTCTGCCAAATTTGGGAAAATCCATAGCTTCAGGTGCATGCAGGCATGTAGGAGCATCAGTGTTGACAGCGCATTGTGGCCAGGTGAGCCCTCTTCCATATCAGCAGGGCTTGTGGTCATGCGCTTCAGAATCAGGGTCATGGTGATCACCAGGCTGCTGTAAATGCAGAGCTGAAGCAGAGTAACAGCAAAAGGAGTAGAAAAAATGACACGAAGAAGCATCAAAGAGATGCCTGCTTCCACCTACAAAGAAGAACTGCACTTTCATCTTGATTAAAGATTCTGCTCAGGGTAATCTGGGACTTTACCATCTCCCGAGAGAACTTCTGTAATCTGGGTTGACAGCAAAAGGAAGTGAGCATCCTCATGCAGGGCCTCGCTCCTCAGCTGCTTCCCAAGTCAGTTCTGTTTTCTACTATCTCCCAGTTCATATCGATGGCAAGATCTTGGGTTTAGTCTGTGAAGTGTTAGTGAATCATTTGCCAGCTACATCAGGATTTTCCTATCTACTTTTGATCCTCTGAGACTACTCTCTATGTACAGGGCACTGTTAACTAAATAAGGCCAAAGACTCAGCTTGTAGCTGCAAGACATAAACCATCCCTAGCTGGAAGTTTCGGTTTGGAATCAATTGCCAGCAGAGACAAGAGTGAAATGTTCAGGCAAGAGGTTAAAACCTGCAGAATGGCAAGATGCTCCCTGTGCACCCTAAACCCTTGCTAAATTGACAAATTCTCCCAAACCTTCACTTCCTTCGATTCCCAAACCTTCACTGTTTTACTTCTTGCACAAAGGAGATAAGTGCTTCATTCATAATAAGCAGAGGCTTATTGACAGGGCTGGGCTCAAGGTGTGCTTCTGTCAGAATGCAGATCATTGGGATCAGCCTGAGCTCCTTTTCCGTACTACCTCTCCTCACATTTGTCCTGCCTCAGCATCTTCTCTATGGCTGTGCTAGCCAATACGAGCTTAGTTTTTTTCTTCTGGCACATGGTTCCTTCTTTTTCTCAAACAGCTTCAGCCCCTAACTTGCTCTTCTCCAGCCTGTCATCTGCTACTATTATCCAGTTGTACACATAGCACAGCTTAATCATAGTAATATATTATGCCTATGTGTGTGTTTTTCCCTTCCTCTGGGTATTTACAAGATATCTGTGAGTTGAAGAGCAGTCTGGAAGACTGAAAATTGTTGGTAGACCACACAAAAGAATTTGACAGAAAGAAGACATCTTTCCTTTATCCAGCTGGCAGCTCATGATCTCTCAAAACAAAGTTTATTGCTAATTTGTTGCTAATAGAAGAAACTGTGGAGTTCTATGATACATTAAAAGGTAAAAATTGTTAGGTCCAAGTATTAGATAACAAGTGTCTGATCACAAACTGAGTAACAGAAGTACAGAAGTTGAGCATTGAGTAACTGGAAGTCACTTAGCTCTTCAGCCAGTTTAGTGTGGATCAGCTCTGAAAAAAACCTAAAGGAAAGCTTTAAAAAAACTCCACCATACTCTTCACTTGCTGATTTTTTTTTTTTTAATTGAGCAGAATCATAAACCGGCAAATATTTATTTACTGTTAGTAATTTATAAAATTATTTCCATAAATCCTTTGAACCACACTGAGATATCTGAATATGTTACATACAGAACTATAAAGCCAGACGTTGAAATTAATGCCTTTCCCTCTTAGTAGTGGTATTATTATTATAATATTTTGGGACTTTAAAAAAATTATTTTATTGGTCCACTCTACAGAGCACCATATTCTGGATATCCTAAACAGTTCACATTTCCATAAACAGAATTTTCAGGAAGATTTTGAGATTTAAGTCCTTTTGGCTCCAGCTGACAAAAGGGTACAAGCAGGAACTTGTGTTCCAGATTGCCAGCTTTGTTCCTGCATTTTGAACTAGATTTCACAGGCACTTAAATCTTGTTGTTAAAGTTTTGCTTCGTCCTACACATCTACTTTGGAGAAAGTCCTACAGCACCTCTGTCTTTAAAGGGTGGAGGAGGTTGGCCTCCTCTTTCCAACCTATGTGGGAAACTCCACATTTCTGTAGATCAGATGAGTTGCAACCCCTTGCTTGTCCAAGAAGACTTGATCTCCAGGTGGTGTTCTCCAAGCATGAATTATTTGAGCATGGTGCAGAGGCCACCACCCCTTTCCTCTGAAACACAAAGGGAAGGAAAGATTATCCCTTAACTTAGGTCACCTGTCCAGGATGGGGGAGACCTGAGTGCAGACTTCTTCAGCTCTTGTTTTTCTAGGTGGAAGAAACAGTGCTTGGTGGGATAACTCGGAGATATACTTAATGAGTGGAGAAAATACATCACTTCTTGTGATGAATAACACTTTTTCTTTGTGATGACACTTTTTCTTTGTTTCCTTTTGCATGCTTAGGTGGTTTCCTGCTCAGCCTTTTGCATTTTGTAGGTCTATTTGGAGGTTTATACGCAGCATGTGTTGTATATGGAAAGAGTGTCCACCTGAAGGCTGTGGGGGCCAGGTGCCTAAATTCTGGTGTGAATCTCAATGCTTTGCACTTGTGATGTGAATCACAGCCTCAACCTCTAAAATGAAAAATTAGTAGGCGTGTTTTGATTATAGCATAAACCACCAACGTGGTTAGGCAAGATAAGCATTATACGGTTTTGAATATTAAATCCCAGCTGCACAAAAGGAGCTACTTTTGTGAAATTAGTTGCTTTCCCTGCTCCAAGTTTCCTCGTTAGACCACTCCCTCTGCCATAAAAACCTTTGCTTCTTGTGTGAATGAATGAGATTAATCTTCTAAAACCTTTAGCATACTACCTGCAACATTACAACATTAAAAATAAATAAATAAACCTACCACATAGTTCCCTGGTTTCAAACTTTGCAGATTCAGGGTTCACTAAGAAGTCATCTCTCTTTTTCCTTTAAAAGAAGACAACCATATAGAATAATAGAGTTCTCTGTCTAGCATACAAACCCATCTGGAAAGAATTTGTCTGCAATAATTGTGGGTATTTGATTTAGATTTAAATCCCTGTAGGTAATTCAAATGTAAATTTATTGGGGTGAGTTTATCCCCAAACTGCCATTGGATCCAATATTTTAGGGATGAATTTGGACGACTGCACTAAAACTACAGCCTGCATTGTTTCTGTTGCATCAGGATATTATTACATGTTGTAATGTTTGCCATTATAAGCAGACCTTTACTAGAAATAAAGTCAATAGAGACAATACAGACAATCACCTGAATCACATTTTTTTTTTTCAGATCTTAAAGATTAGTAATTCTTTGGTTATGAATATGTTTATAGACTGGTATCTAAATCATTCAGACAACACTGGTCTAATTCATTATTCTGTTATTCTGTACTCATCTGAGATAGTCTTTTTGGTTAAGTAAAATTCTTTGCATTTCACATTCTGCTTCAGAAAAAAAAGTTTCAAGAGGCATTCAGCACATAATGTAAACAATGCCATCTGTCTTTTTCTTTGTAAAATCTTCTTCGAGATAGCCCCGATATGCCTACTGTTTTCAATCACTTAAAAGGCAGTAATTCAATTATATCATCCTCTATGTAGGAACTGCCATTGCTTTCAGTCTACTTCCAATCCTGACACAAGTAAATCACTTTGATAAGATCCCCTTTTTATTTATTTTTTTCCAAGGAGACTAGCATAAGTAATGATGCCAGTGATAGACCAAGGACAAAATGACCATAATGGGCTTTCTGTAGGAAAGGAAAACATATGCCATTGTGATTTATTGTGTTACTTAGAAAATGTTTTTCCTTGGAATTTCTGCAACAGCCGCACTCTCCAAGTGAAGGGCATTAGCAAGTATGAATGGCCAAAAGGTAAATTCAGACAAAACCTTCACTGAGCAGCAGATTTAAACAGCTATTGGTACCTAGATTTCTTAAACGGGAACAGAAGGTCAAAGCCATCTTGGAAATGTGCCTAGGTCATATTCATCTTTGGTATAATGCCACCTACTTACATGGAAATGCGCTGGGAACGTGTAAGGTTGGATCTTCCTTACAAACTGCTATGGCTTATCATGCAGATATGCCTTCCTTCTATTTAAAAATTGTTTGGGTGACTTCAGTGCTTTGTGCCACCAGCAAGGCAGGGGCCTGGCAGACACATCTAACCTCCCAGAATAGACGCGGCACGAGATCGGTAGTATCTGTAGACTTCCTGCTACGAACTGGCCTGGACTCTGATGCTGAGAGAGCATGGTTAGAGCTGAGCTGTCTCTGGACACCTCTATCTCTTGCCCCTGATTTCAGAAAAATGGGAGAGCGCCAGATGAGGTAGTCAGGTGTGATCTGAAAGCATGTTTGAAAGGAGCTGGAGCACAGGCATCTCTTTGAACCCAGATTGGTCACTCAGCACGAATAATCCCAGAGCTTGCGTTTTCAAATTTGTGAAGAGTGCTGGTCTTATATTCCCTGTCTGAGACCATATCCAGGAAACACAGTGGGAAGTTCACTCCACTTTGTCTGCTGAAGAAGCAGTACCACACAGGTAAGAGGTGATCAGTAATGTTAAAATACCACAGGCCAAGTTTGGCATTTCCAGTGACATGCTATGAGGTAACCCTTTTGCTAAGTAATTTTGGAGATTCTGTGTGAGAAACTGTGATCTGGACAGGAAAAAGGCAGAATGTTCATTGTATTTATGTTTAGGATGTTATTGATACAGTATGTTGTTTCCTTTCACAGAGAAAGTGTGGAGAGCCTTATCCAAAAGCATTCCTATGCCCGATCCCCTATTCGAACCTATGGAGGAGAAGATGATCTTGGAGATGACAGCCAGGCAACACAAAGCAGAGGTAGAAAAATGTGCTCGTGAAGTAAACTGTGGTGACATAGTTATGCTTGAGAAAAGGAGGACCACAGTCAGTACTGTGTTACTCTGAAGCATTTCTCTGGTGTGTCTCTCTGCCATGAAGTCCTATAATGAAGAAGAATACTTGTTACCTTATGGGTCTTCTGGACATCTGATATGCCTATGGCACTGGTGTGGGTGGCTAGTTCAGGAGGCAGCTGTAGACATGCGTATACAGCCTTTGCTAGTAGAAGAGAACTATCTCTGCTTCCTCTTCAAGATGTCTGAAAAACAGGCAACTTCATTATTGTGGTGCTGAGAACAAGCTAACACTCCCCATCCCTTAGCAGGAATTACTAGCTGGGGCTCAGCACCATTTGTACAGTACGGTGTAGATGTGTCATTTGCTGTCCCTCCAGCCTTCTGTGAACAGAGGAGTTGGTTCTGACCATCCTTGACCAACCTGTGGTTAACCTGCTTTGCCTCTACAGGAAGAAAAGTCCATGGCTTCCTGAAAAACTGATGTTTAATTGTTATCTCTTGGTCTCTAAAAGGTGCTTTTCCTGCTGAGGCAATTCACCTCAAACGCTTTATCAAATGGTTTGTCTACTTTAGCAGCCACAAAAGTAGTAGCAAAGCAGAGTTGTTCTTTGTGGGGATACTTGCTGGACAAATTGTATCGGTCATAATTTGCCACTGGAAATAGATCTCAAACCCATCCTGTGAGATCACTGACTAGCATAAACTTGTGTTGCATTATACTTTGCATGTTGACTTCGTGACCTGCCTGATATGCAACAGCCACTTGAGGTAAAGCAGTTCTATCTGCCTTCCGACTGGCAGTGCCCTTGTCTTGTCCTCTAACTTCATACAGTGTTGCTAAGATAAGAGCATTATTTCTGGTCATAAGCTCTTTGGACTTGTGCAGGGAAAACACACTTATTTTTAACCACGAGCTGCTCTTCAACAAAATGTGATTAGGTGGGCTTGTTCATACATGCCTATTCCAAGAGCAGTTCCTTAGATTGCGGAGTTTCTGGAGCAACTCCTCAGCTGGTACAATGCCATCCTTTCACATACTTCTGGGGGATTACCTTGCTTCACGTCAGCTTAGATCCTAGGCCAGTTATTGTTGAAGTCAGTGTTAAATTTTCCCTTGCCAGAAGTGCTCAGAGCAAGGCACCTTCTCTCCAAGAATTACGTTTCTCCCTGGTATGATGTCCTCCTTCGAGAGTGACAAAGTGAATGAGGTGAACCTCAGTATGAGAACTGGCCTTTAGAGCTTTTCTCTTCTGAAGACAATCCCGAGGAAGGTGTCAGAGAGGGAAGGAATAGTTTATTAAAATTAATTTTATGTATAATAAATACAAGGTACAGTTCTGCATTTGCTTGCAATATGGCAAATGAGTAAGTGAGGAAGATGATGAGTTGTGGCAACCAACTTTTTTCTAATCCAGGAGCCACATGTTAACATAGGACGTGATTGTTCTGGGCAACGAGAGGCATGCACAGAGGGTAAAACATACTGCTCTTGCAGATGAGTACCTTGTACTGCCTTCACTCTCTGTTTAGGTCTAGTGTCCTTAAATAAGGAAAAGTCCTCCAAGATATGAGGAGAGAAATAACGATCTTACTGAAACTCCATGGACATTTTTATTTCTTCTGATGCATTTGAAAACTACCTTGCATGCAAAATTGAGGGGTGTCCTTCCATATGTATGACAGTTGACAAATACACTACTGGCTGGTGTGTGTTACAATCTCTCTGAGGCCGTGACTGCCTCAGAATTACTACAGCGCATTTCCTTGGTGCTGGCAAATGTGGTATGTGAGACTTTTTTGAGTACTAAGTTGCAATTAGAGTCCATTGCAGTTGGAGGAGGAAAGGGCCCTTATGGAGGTTCCTCATGAGAAGGAATCACATACTTTGTTCTGTGTAGAACAAAGAAAGTCTATCACTGCTATTTATTAGTAATTACATCCAGACCATTCTCATCTCAGCCAATTTCAGCCATCTAAAGATGGAAGTGGCTAGCCTTCAGTAGCGTATTTATCACAAGAAGTCTGTTTCCAAAGGAATTAACAGATATGAAATATATAAATCCAATTAAAACTCTAATGCACAATGTCTGGGTGCCCGTGCTTCAGCATCCACTCACAGGATTCATGGTAGCCACCTGGAACAGAGCCAAATGTAAACCTTCTCGTCAAATCCAGATTCACATCCCGCTTTCCCTGTAGTGCAATAATGCTCAGGTATCCCCTGATTTGTAAAGGGTTTTGCTCTGGTCTGTGAGTATGGTGTCATCCTTATAGTTTGGCTCTGGATCCTAGCAATTAGGATCTGGTTCAGTGGTGGGGTCAGGATTTGGTTCAAGTCCATTTCTACTGCTGAACTGACACAATTTCTCTTTTCTGTTACTGGGCTGTTTTACTTGTTGCATTAAGCAGAGGAGGAATTAATCAAGAGCAGCTCTCTGCCTGATTTGAGAATATATCCCTAAAGAGATTTATGATTTTTTTTAAAATAATAATTAGCTTTTTTCCTTTCTATTGTTGTTTGCTCATAGTTTTGAGTACGTGGCTACGATATACATAATTCCAATAAGTTTACTTTGACAGATAGATGTCTTCATATTTTTTCTTTTCACAGTTTGGATGAACCTATCTTCTAGAATCAGATTTATGAAACTAATACCTGTTGTAAAATTTGTTTTCTCAGAATGTTTTGCAATACTGGCTTGAAATTATATTTTGCCAAATATTCTTGCCAGTAAATTTATATCTTAAAGTAAGAAACATTTTCTCAATGGACAAAGTTGGACAAGAAAGAAAATACAGAAGGGACATGAGTTGAATTACTGTTTGAATAGGAATAAAAAATAAGAGTTTGTTTATAGGATTTTATTGTATTCCCCATTTCTAGAAATCACATATCTGATGATGACCAGATGCATAGAGGAACTGCAGAGGTGAAGGGCAACATCATCACCAGATTATTTGGAAATCACCATGTATAATTATAAAAAAAAATTATTCATTGGCTTCCCAAAAATTTTACTGCCAAAATAAAATAAGTAATTAGTTCTAATTTAAAGATAGCATTTTTCTTTTTTTTCTGATTTTGCAATCTTCAGAGAAAAAGTGTTTTAAAGAGGTGGAAGATTTGTGAAAAGAATTTTTGGAACTTTTCCGATTAAAAAAATACCAAAGAAACCACTTCAATTTGATCAAAAGTAGGTAATTACCCTGTGAGCAAGTTTTTAATATTTTTGTGCATTTCACTTAAAACCTCACACCTTTTACTATGATTTAGCATTAGTGTGGTTTCTTAGAGCACTGTACACAGTTGGAAAAATAACAAATGTTTTGACATTTTAGAATTTTTGTTCTATATTTTGGAAAAAGTCAAGTTGAGTGAAAAGATGCAGTGTTGACAAGTTTTACTGGGGTGAAAAAAAAAGGAAAACTTGTAGTGCAAATTACATTTTTCTGCATTTTTACCAGACTGGAATTCTAGAAAAAAACAGTTCTACTGAGGATCTGATGTAAAAAGCTACAAGCATGTCTTCAAAACAGGGATGTAATGCAGTGAGATTCCATGTCAGAGTAGATGCTTCAGTGTTTAGTGGCAGCATTGCAAGGTTCTTCAGTGTTTAATACCAAAAATGTCCAATGCGCAAAGCTGATTTTACTGTTCAAGCCACTGCAACCAGCTTCTTAAAATGGAAATTTGTCTAAGATGCAGTGATAAAGGACAGCAACTGGGAAATAATATAAAGAAAGATATAAGGAGAAGTATTTGGGAAGTATTTCCAGCGACAACTTGTCATTAAAATTAGCCTTTCTGTGAAAGACTTTTTCTCCCTTTTTGCTATTTTACCAGCTTTGTGTGTTGCAGTGCAAACATGAGGCATTCTTTCTCTTTGCTTGCAGGGTCAGCTTTTACAACATCTGATAACCTGTCCCTCAGTTCCTGGGTATCCTCCTCAACCAGTTTTCCTGGATTTCAGCATCCACAGTCTTTGAGTGCCCTGGGTACCAGCACTGCATCCATAGCTACACCCATTCCTCATCCAATCCAAGGATCTCTGCCTCCATACAGCCGCCTGGGAATGCCTCTTACACCCTCTGCTATAGCCAGCTCCATGCAAGGTAGTGGCCCCACTTTTCCTTCCTTCCACATGCCCAGGTACCACCATTACTTTCAGCAGGGTCCTTATGCAGCTATCCAGGGACTGCGTCACTCCTCCGCAGTGATGACACCGTTTGTATGACTGATGTAAGACAAGAGAAACATGAGATTTTAAACATGCAAGTTTGGTATGAAAAATACAAGGGACCTTCCTGAAAGGCCTGTGGCAGGAGTGCTGAACTTGTAACAAACCAGCTAAGAAAATACATTATGGATATAGATTCCTCTGTTGAGGGATCACAAGAAGCGAGCATGCAGCTTGGAGCTGCTCACAGATCTATGTGTAACACAGCCGAAATGGATCCCAAAGCTCCCAGGATTTTTGGTCACCTACAGCTTGTTCCAAAGGTGCATTATACCTAGCGGAAAGAGATTATGTTTATGCAGCAGTGTACAAATTAATTGTGTATAGGTCTTTTTTCATACACTAGAAGAATTCTGAAAAAGGCAATACTTTTACTCATCTTCATCTCCTCTTGTGACTGATGAGCATCTAAACAGAAAAAATGTATTGCTATAACTTTGAGCATGTTTTAGGCTATCTCAGCATATATTTGCTGGGAACGGGACAAAGTGGAGAAGGCCACTGTCCTTTTTAAGACTGGCTTATATTCACCAAAAGCAGTATTTCTTAGTTGCTACTATAATCCCAAAGAGAAAATTATTAACAAGTCTGTCTTTCTTTGTTTCTTTCACAAAACTATCAGTTCCAAAAAAGAACTGTGTTACAGGACTGTAGCAGTAATGATGTATTCTGTCCTTCAGTCTAAAAAAAAGTTTGTCCTATATCCTAGGAGGAGCAATTTAACTGTCTATTAAGGTATGATGAAGGAAAATGTTGATTTGGGAATTTCTGTTACTTAAACTTAGAAACCCAAAATACCAAATCAATGCTTGTTTGCTGGTGCGCTTGCCACTGAAGACCTGTTTCTAGCTGCAAATGTGTACCAAGATAACAGAATTTCTGGCTAGATCAGTCTATAGACTCTCTAGATCAAACTATAATCAATGGACTGGTATAAGATGAGTGGCATTGGAGTATCCTTCTACTTGCTCTGATTTTCTTGGGTTTGGTCATGGCTGTTATTATACAAGCTGTTTGGCCAGGAAAATGAGGGTTGTACTGTCTGTTTTTCCATGTCGCAGTAGAATGGGGTGCAGAACTTCACATGTAATTTTTTTTATTCATATCTGCCTTTTTTGAGTTAGTAATTATAGTTCTCATTCAAAGTACTGTCCACTTTTTCTAGTATGTTATGTCTGATGCAACAGAGGAACTGTAGAGGTATAAGAAAAATTGACCTCTCTGCAGAGAGCTAGCATGAATCCTTTGCACTGCTGAAAAGAGTACCTGTGCGATGCTGGTTTTCTGCGTGGCGGGAGCTGGGATTTCACTGTAAATAAGAAGTCAACACAGAGTTTCTGTGTAGAGTTGCATCCAAGTTATAGATGATAATGGATTAAAAAAACCTAGCAATCCAATCTCATATATTAAAGATCTGTGCAGAGCTGAAACACAGAATGGAAAACAGACGTTTCTGGCACTATGCTCCTCTACTTTTGACCAGTGTGTGTTGGGATCATATGGTAAGAAGTGGAGTGCAGTGAGTCACCTATCTCCCATCTCAGCAAAGTGCAAGGCAAGTCACGTGCCTTTTTTTTGTCCCATTGCCTCATCTTAAATGCCCAATCACACAGAGCAATGACAACCTCCCATGTTTTTCCCAGTTTCTATTGTAGACCGGTACTTGCATCCCACAGATAAGGAGCATCTTTATGTATTTCCCAGTAGTTGAATTTAAAATCTTGTCAAAATGGCCATTTCAATTACCTCAGTTATCTGTAGTATCATGCTAATTTCCCCTTACTTACTCTTGGACCTGCTGGTAAAAAATGACCTGAGACAACTTGCAACTTTTGTGTCTGTATGTGAATGAAAACACTTTTATTTACAGTTTCTGGGTTCAGAACTACTACAAAGAGTTCCATAAATGCATATATTAAGCCAAGCTCTGCAGTATTTAAATGGTTTAAAATCAGACACTGAATTTGGCCTAATGTATCCAAATATTAGATTTTGCCCCAGGCTATCGGATTCACCTGAACAGTGCATGTTGCAAGGTTGTGCCTATTCATGACCCATTTTGATATAAACCCCCTATTTTTCAAGAAATTAGATGATACTGGCGCTACAACAAAAAACCTCTGCGAGTACATGTATGATTCCACAGAAATGAGAATTTCAGGGGAGATTTGGAAGAAAATTTTAATCTCTCTCCTTCAGTTGCTTGACTTCTGTTAGAGTTGTATGAAGGTCCTATGACAACATCCACTAAAGCCTGTGGCAAAATTCTATTTCTTTTATCTGTTTCCCTCTGCAGCTCCATTAACTTATCTGGAGTTGCAGGCGATATGGTTAGGTTCAGAATTCAAGCTTTAATGCTGATACTTCCATCCGGAAATGGTCAAGTAAGTAGGCAGCTGTCACATGACTCCAGAAATAAGTTTGGAACAGGCAGGCTGATTTAGGCATGCTTTACAAGTCACATAACGCCAGGCCAATGCATTGACCTGTCCTTCCTTCGTGAAGCCAATTCAGAGAAATAAACTGTACCATCTCTTTAGCCCTGTCCCAGTCCCTTTTCTGAAAACACCAATATTTGGCATGCAGAAATGCCCCTGTTTCAGAGAAAATTCTCCAGGCTCTTCCTGGAGAATGAAACTGGGTTTTGACAATGTAATTTACAAATACTAAATGAAAGACAAGTGCTTTTCACTATGAATAAAGTGTGATTCATGTCTGAAAAAATATGGCAGTAGACTGTCCCTATATAAAAACATGATAAGGTCAACTCCTCATCCAAATTCTCTGTGATTAGTTTCATACTGTAGATGATGCAGAACTCTCTGTTAAAAATCCACAGCTTGATTTTTCCAGTCAGATCAAGTCTCTCTCAGTGTGATCATCCCACCCCACACTGCTCTCTGTCATATGCTGCTCTCCTATGGTTTAATTCCTTTGCATCAGAAACCCACTGGGTTCCCCACTAATGCAGAATCATGGGCAGATCCCAAGCAAGGGAACAAAGGCAGCTTGTGAGAGCCTTCCCCAGGAATAAGGTCAATAGGTATGTCCAGTTCTCACCTCCTCTTCTTTGCTCTCACAATCCTACCTCCAAAACCTGTTGTGTGGAGCTGAGGTGGAAGGGATTAAGTTCACAGAGACCACAGGATGCCCAACAAAGAGGTCTTGCCACCTCGCAAGGTTTCTTCTCCCTATTTCTGTCACTGTCCTGTGGGCAGGGGGCAGCATGAAAGTGGTTCCGGGATAAAATTCCTGCCCCACTGAAGTCAGATGCAATTTCTTGACTGTAATGGAGACGGGATTTCATTCAACATTCTTACCTAAAAATAAAAGTCTAACTGTAAGAACAGTGACTGTAGTGACAGCAACAATATAGGAACTCTACAGAAAGGACTAAAAAACAACTACAAATAGCTTTAGCATTGATTTCACAATTGGAAGAAAATGAATGTAAATTCGTAATTAATCGGTTAAAGAGTGAAATCGCTTTTCCTAAAAAAAAATTATCTGCACTACTTTGACAACAACTCAGTAATTTATTTAAGGAGTTGCTGTACTGCTGTCAAAATTATATCACTTTCAGGACAGAACATCTGTTGCTGGTAGATGGTCTAGGAATGCCAAATATAATCTAGAGTTTATTTTCCAATATAATTCACATTTCATATCCCATGAGAAGTGCTCTTCACCTTTATGAGCTCTCTTGGCTGAGCAAACTGGTGCTGGTTTATATTGTTGGGTTTTGTTTTAAAAAGGGAGGAGAGAACATGCCTGAATATGCTTTTTAAAGAGAATGATAAGATTATCCTCCAAAGTGTTACAAGTACTTTTGGGTGTTTTCTGGATTACCCTTTTATCCACAGATAGTCAACAGCCTCAGGTCTTTAATCCAACAAAAGCATCCCAAAGACTAACAAAACTGACTTACATGCATTTGTCTGAATTTTTTTTCCCCTTCTACTTTTGGAGCCCTGAGAGAAGCTAGACATAAGAAACATTTTAAATTTGGCTGTTTGGTTTGCAGTATTGCTTTATATGGCCTGAGGCACCGTCAAAGATAGAAATTCAATGCTGCTGGTTTCAGTGGTACTCTTCTAGGTATAAACTGACAAACAAGCACAGACCAAGTGGATAAAGGTGCAGAGTTTCTAACGGAAATGTTTCTTCATGAGTTCAAAGACGATATGTTGTATGATAGCTAACATATTTGGTAGTACAGTCTACAAAATGCAATAACAAATTTTCTCCCAGAAGGCTTTATCCATGGAAGCCAGGATACTGCATAAGCGTGTACACATCAGATGTTGCCTCTTCCAACATCCAGCAACACTAACCAGCATTTGAAATGAACCTCTTTTAAACAGAAAACATTTTGGCTAGCAACTTGATTATGCACTACATCCTCTTTATGTGTGTGTACTACAGGGAAACAGAAATGTCAATGAAAATTATTGCAAAATGGGGAGCTTTCCAAAACTGTAAGTTAATATAATTTGTGGTAATTTACCCCTAGATAAGGGGTAAAAGCAACAGTGAAATCAGTGTAACACTTAGGGCTCCTTATCTGGGAGGAAGTTGTGGCCACAGTGCTTATACTCATCATCTGCAGAGGGATGACATTCACTCACTGCAAGATTATTTTTGGGTTTGGTGAGATCTTATTCTCACTGTTCCTTACAAAGCGTTTTCTGCCGCAGGAGATGTGGTTTCTTTACTAACCACTTACTTGCTGGCCAGAGGATTTATGTATTACTCTGTGATAAACTGTCCTTGCATATAGTCTCTAGTTTATCAAATGACAACTTCTTTTTCTTTATTTTATCTTTTTAAAAGAAAACTAAGCAATGATTTAAGTAAACTCTGAAGTAACTTTTTATGATAGTTTAAGGACAAAAAATACAGTTTGCTGTATTTTACCTTTAGCACATTTAAACAATCTTTTTTTTTTTATTGTACCTTCAGAAACATGAGGAAAGATTTGGTTTAAAAAAAAGGAAGGTAAAAAACTGGATGTAACCTCTTTAACAGAATGTACCACAGTTCTGCTGTTTGCTGTGTTGACTTTGTTGTTTATAATGCATTGCGTGAGCACATTCACCATGTACTGAAGTGTGTGTTTGTGTGTATGGGGTGGGGGTAGGGGGAAATCTTTTTATGGAAAAAGAAGTTATGAACATAAACTATGAAGCAACATCTAATGAAAAGTTTCTTTTTAAGTGCAATATATTTATTTCTGCTAGAAATATAATATCAACGTTATGTAATATTTGAAGCATTAAATGTTATTTGTAAACAGCTTAAAATTATATATATATATATCACAAAAATTGTACAGAAGTGCAAATGTGTGGATATTCAGTTTCTTTCATTAAAATATTGGGTGTTTTGACATATCATTCTTATTTAGACAAAGCTTTCTGCTTCTGTTGTTTTCCCTCTAAGCAAGTCACTGAGTGCAGTGGAACCAGTGACAGATTTTTCTGAGAGCACACAAAATCCAGTAGGGCTTTTCATCTGCAAAAGGTGGTCTAAATCTTGGATCCATATGGAGTGATAGTTGTACTGTAGTTAAATACAATTGTCGTTTGCATATAGTTACAGAAATGATATTTTTCAAAGTGCTTTGCAATCATACTCAGAAAAGTTGCTGGTTTTGCCACCAGAGCCCAAATAAATAAGTGGCTGAAATATGTGGTTCCCAGGTTCCCCAGGATAATAAACAGAAACCTAGGAAACAGTCTAAGAAGAAAGTGGAAAGGAATTAGGTCTGTTTAGTCTGCAGAAATGAAGATTATGGGAAGATACAATAAAGTTTTCAAGTGTATGAAGAATGTAAAGAAGCAAGGAATAAATTCCTCTCCATATCTGCTGCAGGCTTTTATTTAATAGGATTTTATTTCTATTTTAATAGCATATATTAAAGCAAGGGGGAGTTACCTGAGACATCTAAGATATTCAAAGAAGGGGGATAGTGAAGCACAGCACTGGATTGTCTAGTGAAGATAAGGAGCAATGTCTATCACTGGAAGTCTTTAAGAACAGGTTGAACATGCATTAGTCAAGGATGATGTGATTAGAGCTAATCTTGCCTTGGGACAACCAAATGATCTTTTGAGATGCTTCCAAGCTTTCTAGGAGAGGCCTTAAAGCAGTTTCTGACTAAATCCTCACGTTGCTCCAAAAGTTTTTGTTACACACCTGTAGTGTGCTGAGATTAGCTGCTGGGTCTTTTGCAGCTAGTTCACAAGAGTCACAAAGAAACTCAACGTGATAGAAGAGCTGCAAGGTCCTAATGAACAGCAGCAGCATTGCCTTAATTTGGTTTTGTCTGTGAATGTAAGCAAGGAGAGAACAGCCTGAGGTAATTCAAATCCACTTTTAACTATGCTGAGTTGCAACCATGCATTAATGTATCGCTTTTACATTTGGAATATATGAAAATGAGGAAAGCTCACTGAATTGGTAACCGTATATGATGCCTTTTGTCTCTGTATTATATTTTTATGTCATCTTGGTAGCAAAAGCCATGTATTCTCTCATGGATATCCAGTACTGCGAAAATCTTTTGCTTAACCTCAAGCTAGGGGGCTTTCTTGATTACATGAAAACCAAGTGCGCGCATTGGCACTTTCCTGAATCAGAAATATTGACTGTATGCTGATTCAAGATGTAGTTATGCTAATGGTCTCACTGAAATCAGTAGGCTTGCTTGCTTGCTTAAAGTTAAATCAGTGCTTAAGTATTTCAGTGGCTCTGCAACTGTACAACTCCTTGTGCTTTGTAGAATCAAGACCTTTGGGAACAAGTTGTCTGTGCAACAAACACCTGTATAATTGGAGCCTTTATTTGCTGTTGTCCAAAGAGAAACCAGAGGATTAAATAAAGTGAAGATTCTGAACTGCCTCCCAGTAGGATTACTCAGAAGAGACTGATAAGTAGTCATGATGACCGTAGGCTGCCTTGTGTTTCACATTTAGAAAACAGATTTATATCCAAATTGTCTATCTTGGAGATAAGCAGTGCAGAAAACAAATGATTTGGAGAGTGATATTTTCTAAACTTCCTGTGCAGAAGCATGATGAATGCACTGATTTAATGGTATGCTAGAAATATGGAGCAATAAATGATATTTTGAATAATGAGTAAAAAGACCATTTCAAATATACATAACATATTTAGATTATACACCATCAGTTCAATAAATATAAACTAACAATAACCAGTAATGATAATTCTAAGAATAAAGAATTAAACTGTCAGTGGTCTAATGCCCAAGATCTTTATTAAAATTAGTCATTGATATCAGGGTTGGTTAGTGAGGCTCTTAGGGACCTGTAGGAACTACAGAAGCTGGTCCTTGTTCTCTATAGCAATAACCAGAGGGACTAAGAAAAGCCTATGGGGACGCCTACCAGAAAAGTTTGCCAGAGAGGTTTTTTTGAAGAGTAGGACGATAACTTCTCCTAGTGCAGAGAGTATTAGATAATTCACCACTGCAGCATTTTTAGCTCTGTTAATATAAAATACAGATTTACAAGTAGACCCAGCAAAATCTGGTATTTTTAAGGCTTTTTAGGTTGGAAAACAGGCTTAATACACCATTGACTAACTAATTTGTTGAATTAAAATCAAGCAACCATACTGAATCATTTTGGTCTGTTAGTTGACTTTGAATTGTTTTTATTCTCATTGTGAAGCCTGCCAGGAATATGTGCAGTAATTTTTGAGTGGCTTCAGGTTTCTGTGTCCTAGAGAATCTCCTGGTTTTGAGTCACGTTTTCACGGACTTCATGAGTACCTCCTTCAAAGTTCTGTGCTCTCCTGTGTTTGGAGAAGGGTGGTTAGCAGAAATGGTGATGAGGTGAATGATTGTCCTTCAGATATGCAAGGGGCACTCAGCTAGCTCTTTGTCTGTTTTACTTCAGCCAGCTATTGCAGGGGACTAGCTCAAACGGTAGGAGGAATTAAAGAAGGGCAAATGCTTGCAACTGCATCTGTAATTGATGATATTTAGAAAAAATATCCCCTCAAAAGCAGAGGTGATATACTTCCTGGCACAGCTGCAGCTTTTCTCTGTTTAGATGCTTAATGTCTGGCCATTTGTTCTTAGAGATTCATAGAAGGGAACAAGTACGTAGCATAAAATCTGTGTCTTTTATCTGCATCAGATATCTGTTATCTACTCTTTCAGAGGCAACGCATTCATATGCCCTTGTCCCCTCAAACCAGAATTACTACTGTGCTTTTTACCTGGGTCTCTGTCTTAAGGCATCTTAAAATGTCCTGAAAGCAATAATATGGAATTGCCCAAGTTCATGACATCTTTACTTACAGTCTGCACTGTCTTCCCGTCAGCTTCTAGGGACAATGCATACCACAATTTTGGCTATAAAATACTAAATCATTTGGCTATTTGGTGTCATCAGAATCCACTCTCTCTCTCTGAGTTCTCACAGAGCTAGAATAAGCTGCAACTCTTAAACTGGTAGTCTGTGCTTAATAGGGGCTGCTGGAATTGGACTGCCTTCAATCAGGGCTCTTTCTATTGAAAATCACTCCTCCTGTTCTGTCTGTACCTGCATTTTTTGTATGCTTTTATGAGACAAAAGGTCTATTGGTCTTCACCGGTGTTTTCTGGTGTGAAAGCTGAGTGTGGGTGAGAGCAGGTTTTTTCTATTTATCTTACTCCCTGTCTTAAAGTCATTGTTGATACATAGTCACTTACAAATCTGTTATTTCTTCCTGTGCTCTCTCATGGATCGATCCCAAGGCAGCCAAAAGAAGAATTAATTTTTATCTTGATGCAAATCGTTGGCTGTAAAATTTGCATTGATAATATCTGAACATGTACCCAGGGCTTCGGAATGGGAGGCTTCAATTACCTTCCTCTGAATGTCATAGCTTTTAGACTTGAGACACCAGTCATACTACTCATCGTCAATGATATTACAAATAAGTTAGTAGTACTCAGGAGATTTATCAGCCTGACTTTATTTAATCACTCCATTTTCAGTTAACATAGTCACCCCAAACAGTGCATTTCCAGAGGATGATTAGATTGTTTCAGATGGTTAAAGACTTTGGCCTTCTTTGCTCCTTCATTTTACAATGCACTAGGAACCTCGTGCATTTTTGTATGAACATGTAAAAGTCTAACACTTGTGCCCCCTAATTTCCTTTACAAGGCTTTAAACATTTTTCAGTTGCTCTTAAATGAATTAGTATGTACCATATAGCCTGCCTAGCACTTAAAACAACTTGGCATGGTTTCCAGTAGTTCTGGACGGACAACTACTTGTGTTTTCAGTCACAGAAAATGCTTTCCTTCATACATGCCTGATGAGGGAAAAGACTAACAAGGAATATTATAGGCTGAGATTTCAAAGCCATTATGGATGTAGATGCACAGCTCCCACTAATTTTAGCAAGAATCATGCTTCTAAGTCCTGTTTTGAAAGTCTTAGCTATAGTGTTTGCTATTTTGAAAGATTTATGTTTTTTTCAGGGACCAGCCTAACAGTTTTATCATCCCTTCCTGAAACAGTATTTTAAAGCTTCTTTTGCTCCATGCCATAATATCATGCCTTTGTTCTCCTGTTCTTTCAACCTTGGCCAAACTGTTAGAGAACACATGGATACTTCCTTTTTATTTGCTACCTCAATAATAAGAGCACTCATCTAAGTTGCAGAGGTTAATTTATCTTTTTTTTGTTTGTTTGTGGGATTTGGGACATGTTTGCTTTTGTGGATCCTCTCAGGAGCTTATTTCTTTTATGCTTTGCAGAAGAATAGTCTATATACCTGTCTCAAAGGCAGAGCTGCCATCTTGACAATATAGGCAAAACTGAACTTTGCTGTCCAAAATATGAGGGATGGGCTAGAGCTGTCTTATCACAAAAGAAGCTGGGAGAAGTCAGAATGTAAAATTATACGGAGGAGCGTAGGGTCAGCATGCTCTTACTGCAGCCAGCAAGCGGTGCCTCCAGCCTTGCTCCTGAGCAGCTGCTGCTGCTCTGCATGTTCAAGTTCTCCCACAGCAAAAGCAATACTTTTTGCTCTTCAGGGTTTTGGTATAGGCAGCAATGCAGGCAGCAGGCTTGTGACTGGTCTCTCCCCCCTGGTCCACCAACACATAAACGTACAGACTATTTGATGTTGAGGAAGTGCCTTGTCAGCTTGTGCCTAGAGCCACTCAAGGCTGTGGATTCCCCTAGTGATCTAGGAGCCTGAAAACTATCTGCAATGTTCAAGTCTCTCTTACACATACAAAACCTTATGACTTAAAATACTTTTAACACTTGTATTATTCTGGAAATGTGAATCTACAATGCAGCTGTGATGAGATGGACACTTTCACCAGAATGAACGCACTGGAAAAACTAGAAAGACATAAATAGCAACAGTCCGGATGCTACAGTAGAAATAAATTGGAAGCTGATCATAAGATCCAAGTGGGTATTTAGAGTTAGTGTAAATAGAAATACCAAATTAAGCAAATAACATGTAATTTTGAGATGAATTGCTCTATGAGCCAAGCATAAAACTTTGCACTGACTATGCACTGTATGATAACAGGAGACTAGGGGACACATTTTAAAACCTAAAATCACATGAGAAATTGCAAGCCACAAAAAAGAATATTTTACTAAAAGTCACACGTGCAATATGATCATAAACAAAACTGCAGTACGGTTAAAGACAACTCTAGCTTAGGAAGAGGGTATCTATTGTAACTTGAAGGAAAACCAGATCATACATCCAAGTTTCAGCTACGACAGACCCTGATTGAAGAAAATGTTAAAAATCACCCCTATAAGCATGCCTAAGCACAGGAAAAATGAATACTTACCCTAATTTTTGTGTTAGAATGCACTGCTAATTCCCTATTTACTGCTTTGGTTCTGGAGTATGCCCACATAAAATAACTCTCATGGCTGGGGCTAAACCAGATACTCAAACACACAAAGACAACAAATGGGACGACAATAATGGATTTCTGCTTTATCTGTGATTCATGACAAGGGCTGAGCATGCAACCAGATGGAGAAATTATTCAGAGAAGACGAAAAGGACCCCAGAAAAGGAAACGGAGAACTGTATATCATCTTCATTTAAATAATGAAAGCCATAAGAATTAATAAGTGCACCAAGCTGTTGGAATAAAATTGAGAAAAGAAACAGAGCTCTGCAAAATTTCCCCCACCAATTGAATATGACATAAATAATCTTAAAATGAACAATGACTTCATTTTTGTTTCGTTCTACACTTCACTGATGTTGAATTAACGAATGCCTTAAAATAGATTTCTCCATGTGAAGTTGCTTTGAAAAGTAGCACTTGCAAGAAGCATTTTAAGCTAGTGAGGAAATCACAAGTTTAAAGAAAAATGCAAGCCTTTGCAAAAATGTTATGTGATAGTCTGCACTTTTGCTAGTAAAGAAAGCCATGATTCTTAAACGTGATAAAGTTCAGGCATAAACCTGATTCTAAAAGTGCTATGTATCTCTGTGATGGAAAGGACTGTAGCAGGGAGCTTGTTCATGAAACACAAATGTGGTTTCAGCTATTTTTACTGGATTTCCTTATTTATATCTCAAAGACATTATGAACTAGTTGTTTTACTTTGCTCCACCCAACCTCACATGTATCAGATATCCAGACGTAGAGCTGTAAGGTACAAGACTAATTTTAAATTTGAATATGGGATGGCTGCAATCCCCATAATCTGATTTTAAGACTAAAACATTTCATTTCAGCATCCCCCCCCCCCCCCCACAAGAGACCCCATGATTTTTATTTTATAATTTTATTGTGACTTTTGTGATGTTCCACTGTTTTGCTTAAAAGCATGCCCATGAGAAACAAAATTTCATGAGAACCCCAGCTTCCATTTTAAAAAAAAAGGGGGGGAGGGAATAGTTGAAATAAATCTGCTCCAAAATTCAGGATAATAATATCTAAAACACCCTTATGATTCTTATTAGGTTATGAATGTTTTTTTTTTTTTATATTTGGGACTGGAAACAGCAGAATAACTTTTGCTGTTGTTGCTATGCCAGCAAATACATTTATTTCTAATATAATTTATTCCAGTTTCATAATGAAAATAAACAATGACGGCAAAGTGACTTTTCTTCACTGTCACTCTTTAGTCAGCTCTACTTGGGAATCTAAAATAATGGGCTTGTGGATGTTTTTTGGTTGGTTGATGAACTGAAAAATTAGGGGAAAATTAATTCAGAATGAACTGAAAATGCAAAAATCAACTTTGGAGGAGTATAAAGGGCTGATTTAAAAGAAGTACAAGAAGAACCATGCATTTAAGGTAAATGTGCAATGTTGTATTCACTGAAAATATTTGACCATGTCCTCAGGTTAGTTACTATTCTTCCTTAACTTATTTATTTATATCAGTTTCAAAACGAAACATTAAAACACTTTATGACCTACCAAAATAACATTTTTTTTTTCACTTGTGATATAGTTTCTTCTTTTTATTCCAGCTGAAAATCATTTGGTCTGAATTAGAAACTCATTTCAGTTTCAAGGAACCAGATCTTTCTTTTGACAAATTCACTCATCACTGAACTTCTTGGCCATGTGGGGTCCTAAGTCACACTCCTTCATTTGAATATCTAATCTTTACATTATTATACACTGCCATTCCATCATACTTTTTTATTGTTAGATGCCAAAAAAAAATCCCAACCAAAAAACCCACCCTAACATAAAATTGCAGTCCTGACTACTGCAAAGGCTGAGACAATATATAATTTCCCACCCCCTTCTGTAGCTTGGGATGCTGTGATAGATTTAGACCCTTTTTTGCACATGCAACATCAGTGTTTTGAGGGCCACTGCTCCTTCCCCACTACTCCATACGCCGCACGTGCTTGCATTGTGGAGACTGCTGGAGAATGGAGGTGTCCTACCTGGCTGGGCTGCTGCAGCCCTGCCTTTTTCCACCAGCTTCCTTTTACAGGTAGAGACACGGTTCCCTCTTGCATGCTCTGCTTGGGGTCAACAGCTTACACCGCTCCATGCCACAAGCCTGTTTGTTTCTCTGCCATGCTGCAGTGGCTGGAAGCTTTGCATTGTACCGAGCCCACCCGATGCCCACGATGACGTCCATGCGTGCACCGCATACCATTCCTGGCACAGGCGTCCGCTCACAGCACAACCTTGCCGTGAAACTTCAAAGCTCAGGGAAATGCTTCCAGCTCAGGTGCCACCATGGGGGAACTTTTTCACAGGGAGGCCGAGACTCACATTTTCACACACTCACCGAGAAGGCCACTGCAGGGAGGATGGAGCGTGCTGCGCTTAAACGGAGGGCGCTCACCGCCGTAATTTCTTGCCAGGCATCAGTGAGTTTCTCTTTTTCCTAATCTCTGCCCTAACACTCCGCCTAACCCGCAGCTGCGTAGACACAGGAACAACTCCCACCCTAACGGCCTTCGGGACACCGTCCGCTCCCTCCCCTCCCGTACCTGCACACGACGGTGAGGTGAGGGAACGGCCACGCGCGGGAGGCGCGCCCCCTTCCGGCCGCGGGAGCGCGGCGGCTCTTTCCCAGCCTTCTGCGCCCCCTGCCGGCCGCACCGCCGCACTCGGCGGGGCCAGCGCCGCCCCGGCTCCGGTAGCCTCAGCGCGGGGTCTCTCCGGGGAGGCACAGCAAGGCGGGAGAGTAAACGGGGAAAGGGAAAAAATCACAAGGGGGCGGCAAAAAAAGAGTTGCTCTATCCAAAATTTCCCGTGTGCTCCGGACCCCATTGCTGGTACTCCCCAAATTCTCCTGGTCCTGCTGGCCTCCATCCTCTGCCCTCGAGTCCCTGCAGCAACAGCCTTGTTCCAGTTCTTTCCCCAGGAACCTACTCTGTCACTGCTGCAAAATTTCATTGTACTGCTTCAAGCGTTTTTCAGGCAGCAAAATGCATTTTTTTCCTACGCCATATGTAACCTGCAGTCTGCCTCGAGTATATACTCTCAGATTTTTCTACCGACTTGGTGCAAAATCCACATGGTGACCGAAAGGATGCTGGCCTGCATCAGCTATCTATTTATGTTTCTTAAGTGGATTAGGCTTTTCTCTGGTTTGTTTTTATCTATATCTCAGTTGGTTTGTTTGTTTGTTTTCTACTTACTGGTTGGATGGCATCCAGGCAGTTGTAAACTGTACTGTCTTTTTGGATTATGGATGGTAAGATTTACTTTTTTTTTTTTTACTCTGTTATTTTCAGCAAATATTAGTGTTGTCTGTAATAAATGCTATCTGAACAAGAGAAAAATAATTAGCTCTTATCCACATGCACTACTAATTTCTTCCCAGTGGATGAAACAAGTATACCAGGCCATATCTTAATGAAGAAGTTATCTTTAAATACTTTTGGAACATGTACTCAACACCATACCAGGCAGAAAATACACAGCTTGATTTTCATTTACACAAAAGCCAATTTATAATGTTAAGGAAGCCTTGCAAGGCTTAAAGCAGATGTCTGCACCCACTTAAAGCTTTCTTTCCACACCAGAGTTGTGTAACTGGATAGTCGTTCAGGACTTGCTGTTGCTGAACCAGGTAAGTGTGCCACACCTAACACCTTACTCAGGGCAAAAAACTATATGTAGATTGCACATTTGCATAACGATGCATGTATTTTCTTTTGTGGCAATAATTTTCATATGTTTGCAGACCTTCGAGTCTCAGAAAGCATGATGAGTGAACTATAAAGAGACCTTGTGATTTATTCTCTTGCAGTGGTCTCAACATTTTGCCCTCTTTTCCTTCCACTGTTTGCGTAGATCTAAATTGTAATTAATACAGAAGCCATCCAAACACAAAAACACAACCTACTAGTGTAAAGTGTGACTGTTGAATTAAGTTGAAATTGGCTAAAGAGTAAAGAATCGTTTGGTATAGTTAGATGATTTCATATATGCATATACAGAGACTTATTTCTGTAGGTAACTGAGTAAAAATCATGACTGTAAGGACTTATCTTCATATTTAATCTTCATGATTTTGGATTCTATATTCAAGTGGACACAATGAGAGAAATGGATTCATCCCCTGAAAGGGACAAATACAGTCTCTGCTGGAGGATTAGAATGTCTCAGCTGGACTCCCTAGTGAGATGGGAATAAATCTCCTTCTAATGGAAATGCTGAAGTCCAGAGCATGTGTTTGCCATAGCCCTGCCATCTCTGAGAAATAAAGACACATGCTTGACAGGTTGTGGAGGTTGAATTCCTTCTTGTTCTTCCAAGCCATATTTGGGGAGCTCTTCAGAAACAGGAGGAAAGAAGATTCCAATTCCATTAGTGCTAATATTACAGGGACTGTAAGACAAGGATAAGGCATCTTTGCAGAGTAAAGTAGAGAGAGGACAGAAATCTGGCAGTATTTACTGAGGTAAAGCTTATAACAGGAGAAACTTGAAGATGCAGTTGCAGGCTTTCTTCTTGTAAGGTATTCGTTGGTATGAACTCCTTTGCATTCTTCAGCTTTCCTTTCCTCCAAGAAAAGGGGTACAGTGTTTCTCCTTTTTTCAGATGATAATGGTGACAATGAGGAAGAAGGACGAGAAGCATGCTCTCCATGAGACCTTTGGGATCTATTTGTGGAAGCCTTGAGGTGGAAGAGACCTCCACAGTCAGTTTAAGAGAAGAAGGCAGCAAAAATCCACCACACAAGAGACAGACAGACCCACTCTTGAATGCGGGCAATAGAGTGGATATCATTCCATGAAAAAGCAATATTTATTGCATCCTGGGGTAGAGAATGTAAGTACAAGGAGGCCTTCTCAATCACTTGAATTACATGAAAGAATTTAATTATGACTGAACTTTTCTGCACTGCTTCAGAAATGTGAGACCTCAGGGCTTCTGACCTACCATAAGCGTCAGGTCAGGAGATCCAAGTTCTAGGACCAAGTTTATCTCCAGCATTTAGGTATTTCCTTTCTACCCATAGCACTCCTCTGAAAACATATGAAACACTGAAAATAGCAGAATCTTCATTGGAGTTAGGTCTCTCTTGCACTTGCACATTTAAGGTTATTTTCCAATATAACTTTTCCCCCATCTTTCCTTGTCTTCTCACTTTTCATTTTCTTCCTCACTTATTGCCTGCTCCTTTCCAGTCTTATTCCACATACACAGTCCCTATTCTCAATGCTACTAATCAACTGTTGTCACAGCTCCCTTCCTTCCTTGTTATTACCTCATTTTAGATCATCCACTGTACTTACAAAGCAGATCTGTGGCAGACCCATTAGTGAAACTCGCGTGTTTCTTTAAGACCCAAGCTAGTTTTCAACTGCAAACTCTGTTTCCTCTTTCTTCTCCTGCTCCCCCACCTCAAAACAAAAGCCCAAGCAACCATTACAGGTTTGGTCCTGCTCTTCTGCTTCTGGAGTTCTTTTCTTTCTCTTCTTTTTTTTTCAGGTGTTGGCAAAATTTGAAGGTGCTGCCATGTATTTCATTGTAGAAGACTGATAATCTCTGAGTTACATAGAACCGTCATGATAAACAACCATGGAATGGCAGCTCAGGGTAAAAGTAGCATTTTCCTTGGTATATTAGGAGCTGGGTGGTCTCTAGCTCACAGCTCGGTCAGGGGATACTTGGGATGAAATTTTTTTCATAAAGACTCATTGAGGGATTAGCCGGTATAATATAATAAAACATAGGGCAGGAAGGGATCTTCAGAGATCATCTCCTTGGCTCAAGCCAACATCAGTTTATAATTAAACCACCTCTGAAAGATGTTTATCTTATTGGCTTTTAAGAGCCTCCAACAATAGAGATTCCACAGGCCCTTTAAAGAGTCCAATGCTTAACTATTCTTTCCTTAGAAATTGGCCCTAATGTCTAACCTGACCCAGCCTGTAATTTTAGCCCTTCACTCCTTATCCAGTGCTTCTGTCTCTTCTTGTAGCAAACTTTTGCCTATTTGAAAACTGGTATCGCATTGCCTCTGATTACTCTTCTCCAGGCTATTTTTCACATCTTCCTTGTGTAGACTTCAAGGGGGTTTTCTGCTGTGTGTATGTGTTTGGTGGAGGGGGAAATCTACTTTGCAACTACCATGGCTGATGTAAAATGACAGGAAGGGATAAAGGAGATTAGGAAAAATCCCCATCCTTCAGTGGGTCCGCATCTTTCCTGAAGTGCAGTGCTCACTATCGGACACATTCCTTTAACTGAGATCTCACCAGTACTAACTGGAGTCAATAGATGACTTCATGAGTGAGATACGAAACTCCTTTTCACATACTACAGCGTAACATTTTGTTTTTCCACAGCTGTGCAACGCTGCTGACTGATTTCATGAAGAAATCAGTAAGATTTCTTAGTAAGAGATAGATTTTTTTTAATCAGTTTACAGTAAAGACAGTCGTAATTTATTTTGCATTCTTTCCTCTGCAACTTTTCTAACAATGCTGGCAATAATGACAGCTGAAATGTGGAGGTTCCACACTGCTTGCAAAATGCACTTCTGCATATGCATACAGCATGTAAATGTGAAGTTACTTTAAACCTGGTACAGGTAGTTTGTGAGTTGTTGGTGGGCAATGAAGCTCTTTCTGTTTGAAAAGTAGGTAGAATTTTTCTAGGTATTGCCTCAGCAGATGGGAAAAAGGAAATCTTTCTAAAGAGAAAACATATTTTAAAGCTTTATCACCTTTTTGTGATAGTCATTCTGCATTTCTCTGCTCCCCTGTGTGATTCCAACAGTGTCTTCTTGCACCCAAAACCAGCACTAACATTCACCCCATCCAGCATACTCTTCTGCTCTTTGGCATCCTTTTCTCCTTCCATTAAGTGGTAATTTTAAAAGCATCCTTCCTGTGAAGTATTTCCTCAGAGAAACCCAGGATTACAAGTGGGCCACAGTTTCCTTGCAGTGCAGCCCTGGGGCTCATTCTGGAGCCTCAGCTCTACTCAGTATCAGTGAAATTATCTGTGACTTTATGATGTGGCAGTTGCATGGAAAAAAAGGCTAGATAAAGACAAGTACGTCTGCTACATTTGAAATATGCCTTCCATGCTCAGCAGTATTGTTTGATTTTTTTTTTTAGTATTTTATAGATATTTTTTATACATACATGCATGCAAACACACACACTTTTATATTTATGAGTACATGTACACTTGAAAGTGCATTGTTTAGTGAACTCTCCTCATTTTGCTATCAGACTAACATGAGAAAATGAATGCTGTACTATATTCAGGCTTCAGTCCATCCTCAATATATACATTGATATATATCATCAATGTAATCTCTCAGGAAGGAAAATCCTCTGAACTCCTACGTGTCATGCCATGGGGAATCATGCCACAAGATCCCCTACCAGGAAACAAGTTGTAGCACCTTGAGGAGCTGGAGTGGTTGCACCTGCCTTGTGAAACAATAAGCCAGCTGCTCTTCTCTGAGCATAATGAGTTGTTCTGTCAAGCTAAAAAAATTTCAGAATATGAGACAAACGGTACATTTTAAAAAGATGTGTTCCCCCCCCCGCCCCATAAGCCCTTCAGTGCTACCTGCTGCATGCTTCTTAAGAAGTGGGCCAGGCTAGGGGTTTTTGTTGGCTCTAGATGCTTCTTTTGATTTGAATTCTCTTTGCTAAAATCAAAAGCAAGTAGGGTTTTTCTGATGGTAGGGATAAGGTGGGCAGAGTAGCCCATGTCTTGCGTGAAGGTAAAGGGGGCTCTGGGGTGAGAGAGGGAGTGTTGCAAGGGGTCTGTGGTTACTTGTGAGAGATGGGTTGGTGGGAGGGCAGGGATGATCCCAGGCTCACTTGCAGGACAGTCTGTGGCGCTCCAGGGGTCACTCACAGGGGAGCGAAACCACCTACAGTACCCCACACCGCTCATGAAGAGAGAGGGTGAAGGCAAACACAAGCAGGAGAGGAGTTTGTAAAGAACCCCTCCATATGTAATAGGTGATTTGTATCTGCAGAGTCAGAATGATCACCAGGAGCAAAACAAATCTGTGGCAGATGTATTTACAATCTGTACTTGAAACACAGGCCTGGTTGTTCTCACTTTGCATGTATGTCAGAGCGCTTCCTTATGTGGAATTACTCAAGATTCACAAGTCAGGTGTGATTCAGGCTCTGCATAGATCAGTGGTTTAATTCAAATTAACAGCAACTCTGACAAAGCAGCCTTATAGTCAGCAAGAAATTACCCTGCCCTGGCCAACCTGTTTTCTGTCCAAACAACCCAGATTGGCCTGCTAGTCTAGACGAAAGTGTACCTTGAAACAGAAATGAATGTGTTAATTGGGGGGTGGGTGGGGAATTGCTCTTTTTAGCGAGTGTATAAAGACTTGGCATATTGGTTTTTTTAAACCAAGATGATGCAGAAGTAAAGAGGATGCCTTAGACAGTAGAGGGCACTGTGACCTCAAAAATAAGCTCCAAATGGGGCCATAGTTGTACCTATTTGTCAGCACAGCTGATGGGACACAGGCAAACGCGTTATTCCAGCTGAAAGGGAGCACTATTTGTTTCATAGTAGTTCAAGAGACTAGAGTCGTGATGTGAAAAAGTAAGGGGGGCCAGACTGATAGGCAGTGTAAAGCCATGATGCCTACAAACGAACTATATTTCCACATGGAAAATTGAAAGAAAGGGATGAATTCCATCAAATTGTTTGACACTGTGGCACACCTTAATGTTTTGGGAACACAGCCTTTAAAGCCTGATTCGGGTGCTATTATTAGAAAGGTTTCAGAATGTATAATGAAAGCACACAAATGGTCAGGATCATGATTTGAGACAGATTATCAAAAAGTTAAAAAAGTGAAGGAGATGAGGAAGCCATAAACTGCTGCTGTTAGTGACCGACAAGGACTCCATATGAGATTTTCAAAATTTTTCTGTGTAAAATTTATATTACATTTTTAGTTTTGTGTGGGTATAAATTAAAGGGTTTATAGACTCAGCATCATATTTTCCTCCTCTTGATAAGGTCTCTGACAAACAGACCAGATTTACCAAGAAAGGATGCACTGCAGCCCTTGAAGTGACCATGTTAGTCACTTCAGTTTGTCACAAAGAATTCACCTTTTCTCAGTCATACACAGGAAGCAAACATTTCCAAGTCATGGCTTTGTTTGTCAATTTGAGGGGTGTTTGATCTCTAGGATCACCTTGCCTTTGGTCCGGTCTGCCATTTTGCTTAGTTTGCTAAAGTTACTTTCTATCCATGTCTGTGGTAATTAATCTGCCTCTTCTCTACCTTCATCAACCAGGGCAGTAAAGGCTATACCGAAATCCCCACTGAAATGAATATCAGGGTAAGCAAAGGGTGAAACAGAAATAAACTTTCTAACATCTGAACAGGCAAACTTAGACCCTGCTGCTCTTCCTGTTACAGCTGTCTGTAAGTATTTCGCAGTGGTCCACAAGCTTCTCTCACTCTCTTGCCAAAGTAGATTTGCCAGTAAATCTCCAGCAGTGCAGGTTTACTGACTTTGACATGGCAACATATTTCAAGAGCCCTACTGTTACTCACATCTGGCTGCTCTGCCAGTTGTTAACTGAAAAGCTATTCTGTGAGTGCTTCCAGATCATTGCTTTTCTCATGTTTCTGTTCTAAGTCCATTGCTGGCCTTCCCCTATTTCCACCATAAATAGCGTTCACATTCTTAATCTGGCATAGAGGGCATCTGCCAAGAAATATAGTAATAGCTCAGCTCATGTTCATATGATCCTGTTCTGTTGTTGTCACTTAGCTCCTGCTTGTTGCTGCAAGCTGTTTCCTCCGTCATCCCTGATGCATCTTTTGGCAGCAGCTACTTAGAGACACACCAGATAAACACTGACTCTGCAAAAAATTAAGCAAAACCATGGTGGCTAGTAAATCAGGTTAGGGTAAACTGGATCCATCACTTCTGCTTGTAATAGTGAGTTCTGTGGTCCTCAGATATCTTGCTCTATAATTTGCTCCTCCAAATAGAAGCATAACGAGATGCAGTTGCTGTGGCTGTGAATCATGGTGTCTATGCCAAATTAGCATGACTACTCGCTGTGGCCAAATGCCACGCAGTGAGAACGTGGAGCGTACAGCAAGAGATCTTCATTTTGAAAGCTGTAAGGAGATTATATCGTGCAGAGGAGTTAAAAGTCCTCAGAAAGGTGAAGAATTACAGCAACATTCCAGGCCCCAGTTGGGAGGAGATGATCACACTCCATGTTATAAGAAGGGGCACTGGCAAATCTCCCAAATCAGCTGCTCAACAGAGCAAGTGGACGGCTGTGCTGCTTTGATCGTTCTGTCTGCAGCAAGGAAGGAAGGGTTATGTTAACATAACTGGAGATATGTTAGACCTAGGTTCCCAGTGTAGCTTAAATTTTTTTCCTGATATTCATAGTATTTCTTGTTCCTTTTTTTTTCAGAGCTGCAGGGAAGCATTTAAGGTAGCATGAAAGTGGTACTGGAAACTGAAAGCCAAGAAATCAGAAAAAGTCTGGTGGAGAGTAATTGGGTTTTCTGAGTCACTAATGTTCTTCAGTGTTATTCTGGCAGCAGGCAGTTTGGGACTTACAATCATTTTTACAGAAATGAAGGCGGTAATTTCTGTGTCAAAGAAAGAAGGGTCTTCAGGACCTCTCATTCTAAAACTGTGATATTTTTGTTGCCAGGGTAGGCAAGCTGGGTAAATTGTTCTAATTTGTTTCTAGTCAAAATAAGCTTTTGCTTGTATGAGAAGTTAGCCAGACAGACATAGATGTTCCAGTTCTATATAGTTTTTTATATATATATAGTCAAAATGCAACTGCAGTTTTAAAAGTGAGAGAAGATAGATGTGAACAGAGATGTGCAAGCAGAGATCAGATTGCTGTATTACTAACTCACCATGAGCATATTTTTCCCTCTTCAATATACAGGCAATGCATGTTTAAAGGAGTTAACCCAAGGGGGGATATTTGTATCCTGCAGAAAGAGAATTGGCCCCACAAAGCTGTTAAATAGGACGAGGTACACACTATAACTTGTTTGGCACTACATACTGTTGTTTTTTCCTGGCAGATACAAACTCCACATGCAAACTCCAAGGGCAATCCTGTTTCTTTACTGCCTTAAGAGAGTCCTTAGCCTTCTGCACTTCTATTCAGCATGGTCTTCACAAGAAGAGATTCCTACTATTTCTGTTCTCATAAAATTCTTTCCTTAGGTAAGAATTTGTCCACTCTGTCACTGAAGCTCAAGTAGGATTAATAATGACTTAAGTCAAATATGGCCATATGGTATGGAGCTCAAAATGCTCTAATTGCCTGATTAGTTACCTGAGGCTCTGAGCTCCACATTGCTGCAGCTAAGTTGCTGTCAGCACTCAAATGGCTAGTTTAATGCTAGGTTGAGTACATCTAACCAGGCAGCAGCCACACAATTGTTTGCTGAAGAGACATACTTTCCAGATTATGCCTTCACTGCATGTTAACCTTGGATTAAATAAACCAAGGAAAGGGAGCCTGCAGTTCCCTAACTTGCTATGATGCAGTCCTGCTATTATTAAGTCTGCTGCTGAATGTGTGAAAGTGTGGGGGATGAACACGAACTTCACAGAAGCAAAGCCCTGTGGTAGGTGGCAATGGCAGCCTTGCCACAAAATCTGCAGAATATGCTCTGAGGCAGTGCCATTGGAACAAAGCAGAGCAGTACAAGAAACATTATTATAGATATAAAAAGGGAATTCTCTACGGGCACTCTTATTCAGATCACCTTGGGAGAGAGGAGGGGTTGGTATTGGTAATAAACTGCGAAGTGAAGGTCTCACTTGAGGCAAGAGGAAGACTGAGAGAACTGGTGGCAAGAAACAGTACAGAAGATGAGAATGAGTGGAGGGAAAGCGAGCAAGCTTTGGACTGTTTGGTGACGCAGTGTGCATGTCCAGTGTCCTGAGGAATGAATACTGCTAGAGAATGTATAGGAACTGCCAAGGCAATGCATTTTACTTGCAGGGCCTGATACCTGAGGACTGTGAGTTATCTCCATTGACAGTGTGTCACAACCACCATCCAACTCAGCATCCTGAGGCTGCTGATATCTGGCAGAGTGATTTGGAAACACGAAGAGACAGCCCAGTGATCATGGAAAATGTGTGGTCAGAAAGGGAAGACCTAGCAGAAACAAGAATGTTGTGTTCCAGGATGTGCTTTGTCCTGGGACAGCAGAAATCTGTGGAGCAACATCTTATGGATTTTGCTGTCCCAGGACAAAATTAGTCAGGATAAGCTGATCAAGATAATGTCTCCCCTATGGCCTAGTATATACCCTTCAGCACCCTCAAGAGTTGAGAGAAATCAAATTTAATTTCAGTGTTATCACATTCCTACCCCCCCTTTTTGTTATAAACAGCAAGGTATGTGCTAGCTTACTGGGATCACTCCTTTTGCTGTGATATGTAGGATTAGTAATGAGCTACTCTGCATGAAACATGATGTTGGAAATAAACATAGCACTTCTGAAAAAATATGCAACTCCTGTGATGATATAAACCCAAGGTTTATTTCTTACTACTTGTGTCTTACAGAGTGAAGCAAGTGTCATTTTATTTTTAGAGGTGTAGTGCTCTACTGCAGCTCTTTTGAAGTAGCGTTGACGGTTGTCTTTAGCAATGTATAGTTGCTGAATATGGGCACCTTTACGTTTAAGAATGTGATGTTCTGTCTTTGCATTCTTATAATAACTTTTAAAATCTTTAGAGTTGTTTAGTTTAGTAGTACGTGCCTTTGTAATCAGGTTCTGTGGGTGGTACCTTTCGAAATAAATTGCCTGAAGAGTTTTAATAAAAGAAAACAGCCTGAAGGTAATTGATTTGCTGCAGGCTGGAGCAGGCCCAGTTAATCTCAATGGTCGAGCCATCCCACAGCAATCATTTGAACCTTAATATTCTCAACCCTTCAAGTTCGTAAGTGTTCCATGACTCTATTGATTTTGGCAAAAATTGAAAATAGGTTTCAGGAGTTAAAAATCAGCAGAACATATCATATTACTCTTTTTCTATGCCAGTTAACATGCAAAACTCCTTAACTGTCTGGAGCCTGTACATTTCAATCACTCAGCCAGCAACAATAGACTCCTTTGGTTACTAAATTTATGACAAGGCTGCAAAATTAAAATCAAATATGAAAAAGAGCAGATTGTGGAACTTTTTCTCTTGGGAAGCAGGTGGGAAAATAGTATGGAGTCTTCAAACATTCAAATAGTGTTCCTTTCATGCTTTCATTTATATTTAGTATATAATAAGCACAGATAAATGTTTCTTGAAATACTAAACTGCTACAGGTAATTCACGTTGGAAGAAGTGCTCAGGAGACTGGCTGTTTTATATAACTGTACAAGCTGGTCAAATGAAAAATACTGTTTCTTCCTTGCTCATTTTTTGAGATCAGTGTAACACATGCCCTTTGCAATTATCTCCCCAAAACAGCTGGGGGTAGAAGGATGATTTTCCCTCAAGCAAAGAAATGTGGAGCCAACAGTACTTGTGGATACACAGGCCCTCTGTTAGTCCCACAGACTTGTTTTATCCGACTGTACCAGCTTGTATCTTTACACCCTTATTGTGGTATCAACCTTCCTACTACCACAAAGACACCAAAGGCTGTCCTCTTCTCATGCGTTCGTTACCTCGGTAGCTGAATCCAGACCAAAATTACCTGCCTGTGCTAACAATATGCCGACTATATATTTATTAAACATATTTTTTAAAATACTATCTTAGTACGGTATTTGCTGCATAAGGCTCAAACCTTGCATTTCACAGGATAGGATTCATAAAAATAATTAGGAAAAGAGATTAAAATAAAGGAATGAAGTTGTAAACATTTTAGAAAGCCACACGCCTGTTATATCAGAGGAAATGGGCGGAAAGGCCAGGAAAAATAAGTAAAGACTTGAGTGGAAAGATGATGCCAAGAAAACTCCAACATGTAGAAAACTTGGGAGCAGAAACATACAGAGAGAAATGAAGAGTGAGCAGGGTCAAAGAAAAGCCTGAAGACAGCAATGAAGAGCACCTGGGAGGCAAGGAATATGTACAGTCAAGAAAGAACTTCCAGGGGAAAAAAATAACAAGGGGACAGAGAGGAAATAGTAAAATGGATCCGTTTGGAGAGGCTGCAGTTAATAAAGAAGTTATACTCTGCTATATTTAATCAACATTATCAAAAAGTGGTAATTAAATTAATATACCCCTATCAGATGAGTCACTGTCTGACCACTGTTGTGTGCCGAGCAAAAAAGCATGTGCAGGAGGAAGAAAGATAGTTTTGCTGTAGCTGGGACTTGCTTGGCGGTTGTGTTGTATATTCACAAGCCTTAAAAGAACAGCGATTCCAGCTGTTAGCGTAGGAGCCGCGGTGATTGCTGCTGTGAGGCGCTGACGGTGACTGCTCTAGAAA
Source organism: Mycteria americana (assembly GCF_035582795.1). Classification (NCBI taxonomy): domain Eukaryota; kingdom Metazoa; phylum Chordata; class Aves; order Ciconiiformes; family Ciconiidae; genus Mycteria; species Mycteria americana. The sequence goes on from NC_134366.1 coordinate 54,804,861, forward strand.
GTCCTGAAAGGACATTTCAGGTCTCCAGGGTCCGTGTTACGCAGGACCTCTGTGTAACGGGACCTTTTAACCTCTGAACCCAGAGAAACGTTTTGGCTGGAGTTGCATGTAGCTTGTGGCCTTGCCTCACTGGGAGCCCGGGGCCGCAGGCAGCACTGCCTGTGGCCGAGGCCATGCGGGTGTTGCCACATCGCTGGCACACAGTAAGGCAAACCCACGTTTAAACTCCAAAACAAGGAGGAGGAGGAGGAGGAGGAAGAGGTGTTTTCTGTGGCTGGGAAGTCCCTGGGACACCTTCTGGCAGTTAAAATTTTGGGAATTGGAGGGGGCGGGGGACGGGACGACACTCCAGAGATCTCCTGTCTTTCTGGGGTGGGCTTGATTTAACTTAAGGCGATGCTTACAAAGCTAAACGGCTTAGGAACGGGCAAGGGAAAGGCAACGGAGAGAAACCCCGGAGGAGGGGACACAAGGAGAGGAAATAGGACACGATGGCAGCGCAGGGGCACGGGCAGCCCCGCCCGCACGGGGTCCGGCGGGAAAACCGCGGCCGCCCCTCAGCGGGGAGGTGAGCGGGAAGGGCCCCGCTCCCGCTCCCGCCGCCTCTGAGGGAGGTGAGCGGGAAGGGCCCCGCTCCCGCCGCCGCTGAGGGAGGGCCCTGCGGAAGGCCGCGGGAGCTCCGCGCGCGGGGCAGGCAGCACGTGCGGCGGGGCGGGGGAGGGAGCAACGGCTCCCCGTCGCCGCGCGGCCGCTGGCCTCCGGGGCGGCGCGTGCGTGAGCGGCGGGGCGGAGCGGGGGAGGGGGGCGCTGGGAGCCGTTACCCGCCCCGCCGGGGAGCGCCGCCCCCGCCCCCACGTGGCCAACCGGGCGGAGCAGGCGGCGGCGGCAGCGGCGGCGCAGCCCGGCGGAGTAGTGACCGGCCGCCCCCTCGCCCCGTTACTACGAGCCCGCCCGCTCCGTCTCCGCCCCGTGGCCTCCGGGCCCTGCCCGGGGGTGGGGGAACCTCCTCGCTGAGGACCGCCCCCCTCGCCTCTCCTCTCCTCTCCTCCCCTCCTCTCCCCTCCCCTCCGGCGCGGCACCCCGGCCCCGGCGGGGACTATGCGGAGATGGTCGTCCCGGCCCGAGGCAGGAACAAAGAGTCACCGCCGCTCAAGCCCGGGCAACAGCAGCACCAGTCGCCGGGCGCTAGTCCCAGGAGCGGCCGCGGGCGCCCTCCGCACTCGCCCGGCAGGCAGGTTCCCGGCGGGGCCCGCGCCATGCGGAAGGGAGGCGGCGGCCGGCGGGGAGCCAGGAGCGACCCTCAGAGACCCTGCAGGGAGGGGCCCGCGGCTGAGGGGGAGCGGGACGTGCTGGGCCGCGGCCCCCTGAGGCTCCTGCGCGTCTGCAGAGACCGGCTCCGAGGTGAGGTGGGGGGTGAGGGGAGGGAGCCGCCCCCCTCCCCCAAATCCTGCCCTCTCCGCGCTCCTTCTGCCCCCGCTCGGCTGGGGGGCCAGCCCTTCCGCCCGGGGGAAGTGGGATGGGGCTCGGTCTCGCCTCCCTCCCCCCTTTCCGGGTGTCGGTAGACTTGCCCGGCACGGGCAGCGGCACGGCGCGAAAGCTCCCCTCGCACGGGGTGGCTTTGCACTACCGCCTGAGGAAGGGAAGCGCCGGGACGTCCTTCCTCGGGAAGGCGACCGGGGGCGGGGGGGAGCGGAGCGAGGCGCCGTGGCCAGGAAGCGGGCACCCCTGTGGCCTCACGGCGTCTGCCCGCGGGGGGGAGGCGGGAGGGTTGTGCCTGGCGCTGCCCGGGGCAGCGGCTGACGGCCGGTTGCTTTCCCGCTCTCCCCGTGCCCGTCCTTCAGCCTCTCACAACGGGAGGAGGTTAAAAAAAAAAAATGCTGACGGGACCCACACTAGTATCGGCGAGAATCGTGGGCGAGGGGAAGGAAAAGGGTTTTTTATCACTTTAGCATCCTTTGGGGGAGAAATGGGACTATGTGCTCTTTGTATAACTAACTCTTGTTAAAACTGTCCCTCTAATCCTTGTTGACTAGCTCTGCTTATAGTGTTGGTATGACCAGCGTATTTCTTGATAACACTTCGTTGAAAGGATGGAGGGTTGCTTGTTCTTTTAAAGTCTGACTTTCTGTTTGAGCGAATTTGTCAATAACATGTCTATGAACAAATCCTCTTTTGACAAGTTATTTTGTAAAAGTTATTTCTGCAATTAAAAACCTGATTTGTCTAGTCGCCTTAATATATTGTCTATCTGTGATGTTTAATGCTTTTATGTGTAGTTACCAACTTGCTGTCTGAAATGTCTTTCAGCAGTTTTGAAGTCAAGATTGTTACAGAAAACTAATGCTGCAGAGTTCGAACAGATTTCCTTTTACAGAGGCTGTTCTTAATTGATGCTTAAAATACTTGTTTCCTTTTGACAGTATTTGTTGATGACAGAAAGGCCTTCGTCATAAAAGCTGATAGCAAGATATGGCTCACTTTCCTTCTGGGTAAGTAGAAGGAATACGTCGGCGGAAACTACTGTTCTTTTTACCTTTCTTTCTCTGGAATTGTAAACTGTATCAAAATATATTTGGAAATATAACTTGGAAAAAACAAAAAAGCATAGCTTACGTTGAAAAGGGACAGGAAGTAACTTCCTACCTGGTTAATTTTTGTAAAGCTGTTATTGTAGCAGTTGATGTGGTGTCAGAGCATTTGTAGGAAAATAATTGTCCAGACATTTATGGATCTTTTCTATCCAGTCATTAATTTCTAGGAAAAAAAAGCAACTCTTTATTTAATAATATCATAAAACCAGCTTGTTTTGGAAGGATTATGTGTGGAAGAACATACAACTGTAGGGGGATGTAAATTCAGATGTTATTGTCTTTGGGAATATTTTGGAGTAAATAATAAAATGACTAATGGCCGAAGTCTTGGAAAAAGCACCTAAAGTATTTGCAAAATTAAATAAGAAATGCATTCCTAAAGTTAACAAATGTTACATAATAGCATATTTGTCAGATGCACAATTAGATATACTCTTAAAGGTATTATATTAAAAGACTGTCAGGGTATTCCAAAGATGCTGGTACTATTAATCACACCACCGGTAGTCCTGGTTGCCAAAGGGAGTTTCTTCAGTTTGATGAATTACATTGCAAAGTAGGAGCAGGGAAACAATCCTTAGCTTACAAACTAATTGATGAATAAACTGTTCCTGAATTGCTTTGCTTACCTCTGTTTATTCAGCATTTCCTGGACTAGTAGTTACTTCAGTGACATTGAAATGTTAAACTGATGGTCAAAATTGGAAAATGCTTTCCTTTGATTGAAATTAGAGAGCACATTAGGCAGAGAGCTTTATAATTTCTGGAGTTTGACTTTGGCTGTGAAATCCAGATAATTAATTAAATACTTTGGGGAACTATTTATATTTTTAATAGGAGTAAACCCTTAATAGCAAAGTATGTAATAGCATACTTAGCATAATAGCATATTGTAGCATATGTAATAGCGTATTTGCAGTAGCAAAGAATATTTATATACTAAATATGAAATAGTGGGTTTTGGTTAGTTTTAGTGGTATTTGAATTTTTGTTGTTGTTTTGCTTAAGCTTGAAGGTCCAGGTTTTAAAAACAGAGGTTCCCGCAGTTGGAGCTAGTTTTGTTACAGGCTGTGGATTTCTTTCCCTTAAGAATGATCTCCAATTTACATGCAACAATAAAGTTGTCAGATTTTCAAGGACATTCTTATACAACACTTTGCCTTATTATGTTGGGATTTTTTTAAATGACCATTGAATTGAGGCCTTATTCTTGAAGACATCCTTTCTAGATTGCACAGACACTCACAAGGAAGCATCTTGACTAAGCTGCAGAAGTAGTCAATGCTTACACGTTCCTCATTGTTCCCAGTTCTGCTGTATTCTTACCTAGTCACTTTGGGGATACTTGCAAAGTATTAATCAATTTCTAGTACGTTTCACATCCTGTTGCATTACAGTATCTCAGCGTTTGTTGTTCTCTTGGTGAATGAGTTCTGTATATTATGGCTCTATTCTTCAGTATTTAATTTCCAGAATTAGAATGCTTTTTATATGCCATTCACATTGCTTTTCTTAGAACAGAACACAGGCAAAAATAGGAAATCTGAAGAATAAACTATCAGATTTTACATAACAGTCCCAGTCTGCAAAAATCTGATCATATGCTTTGCTTTTAGGGATTCTTAGGTTGGGTGAGAAAATGGCATCTGCAAGTTCAAGTACATAGTAGCTGTATAAGTCTTGGTAGCATTAGGACTGTAGTATTCCTCTCCTTCATTCCCTGCCCAGTAAGGACATTAATGGGATCAAAGGATGGTAATTTAGGAGAGCTGATCTGCATGTTTTCAATCAGAAACTAGCTTAATGTAAGTCTGGATGCAGTCTGTTGGAAAATGTTGATTTGGATTCATAGTGTAAGTCTATGAATTAAGCGCATTGTCTCAAAATGTGAGTAATTACATGAATTGCTGTGTGATTATAAAAGGTCTTCATTTTATACTTATAATAGAGTGATATTGTGAAGTTTTATAAAAATGTACATGACATTCTCCCAAATAACTGTGAATGTATTTACACTTAATGCATTGACTTTAAATAAAACGTTTACTGAAAGGAAGAATCAGATTTAAATATATTGTTTTCTGTATGAACTAAGTGGTATGTTTGAATCTGAAATGTAATTTCCATATTAATAGATCATTTATTTGCAGCAATAAAATACTGTATATTTGGCTTATTTGGAACCACATGAATTTGAGATCATGAACAGTACTAGTATCTAATGTGCATTTATTTTGACTTTACTGTATATGCTTACCTAACATGTAATCTGTCTTAAAATATATATTTTTTTATGGCTGGGGTCTGTGTATATGTAAATGTATTTCAGCAACTAATCTTATTGGGAATCTTAGAAATGTTACTGAGAAATGAAATAATGCCTTGTGCAAATGTGAGACTCAATAAGTAATGACTAAGAAAGGTATGGACTGTTCTGTTTCTTCCCATACAATTACTGCAAAATGTGTTTGTTTATGGAATGTGGTTTGCTGTGTTGCTGATATAGCTAATGTGCTTACCTGGAATTCCATGTCGTATCCATATCTGCTTTTCTGAAAAAGGAATTTCCAGCTCTCCATGAGAACTAACATAAATATCCTTAGTATAAAAAAAAAAATCTGTAGCTCCTGAAACTTTCCTAAGACATTAAATTCCACTTAATGTGAACTACACCGAGCAATCCTTTGGTGATTTTTTTTTTTTCTAGAAAGTATATGTAAAAACGTAAAGTTTTAAATGAAAGCTTGTATTCATTTCCTAACTGAAATCCAGGCTTCTCTTTGAGAAAACTACTTCGGTGACCAAAGTGGAGCTGAAAAACTCTTAAGGAAGTTTCAGTGTGGTATTGTACAACCTCAACTACTATGTGAAGTTGGTGGTGGTGGCAATGATAACAAGTACTGCCAGCAGCAGCATTGTGTGGCTATGATAACAAATACTGCCAACAGCAGCACTTCCAGGCTCTGTGTTGGAGGAACATGTGGTTTGGGAGTATATACTAGGGCATGAAGCGTACATTCAGTCCACTCCTCTTTCCACAGAAATGTAGTGTTTTTTTCAAAGGTGTTTCTCTTGGCCCTGATGCTTTCCAAAAACAGACCACCGTGCGCGTGTAACATGCAGTCTGAACACATGCGCATTCACTAACTCTCCGACTATATTCTGTGTCAGTGTGCAGGCATTTGATGTACGTTTTACCTATCTGCAAGCAACTTGACCCATTCCGTGTTGTCACAGAGGCGAGGGCAGTGCCCCCGGTGCCTGTAGGCTGCCGGAGGTGTGTGCAGATCAGCACCCTGGAGAGGGACACGGTGCTCAGCACCTGTCTGCCTCTAGCTGGGTGTAAGCAGGGAGGGTGGTTGTCCTCGCCACTTTCTCTCTGCTCCGTGTAGCCTATGTGAGTAAGAAGGCTCTTCAGTAACCCTAAAGATTTTCTTGGATTGAAGGCTACCTGACCTTTCTATGGTAGACAGCCACTGTGTGCCTAGAGGGCAACCAAGGCACCTTCAGTCTAGAAGGAGCAGCGTGGTCACTCTAAATGCCTACCCTTTATCCCTCACTCGTGCTGGCTTTGCTTCCATGGTGAGCTAAATGTGTTGTGAATGCTGCCCAAGCAAAATGGAGTGGCTTCTGCTCTCTGTGGATCTTGTCATGCTTAAGAAGTCAGAGACCTAGACTTTTTACCCACCACTTTATCATCAATTGTCTTTTCCCTTTGTCCCTCACATTACCTCCCTTGTGCTGTACCTGTGTGACAACAGTGCAGATAGTCTCCGAATGGACAAATGGAATGTTATTACATGGAGAGTCTACCTTTTTTAGCAATTACAGTCTCAATTAGATTTGTATTGGTTGTCACAGTCTGTTTGGATCTCTCAAATTTACAGGACAATGTACTCTGTAAATTAAACTTTATTGTATGAGCTCATTAGGAAAGAAAACAAACATGACAAACAAGGGCTCAGTACTTTCTACAGACTAGTCTAACATGGGAATTCACTAATTCATCACTTAAGGCATGAGGTTTCTAACTCACAAATTCTCTAATTCACAACTCGTAACTTGTAACTCCTAACTTGTGCACCTATGAGCAAAATAGTTACCTAGCCCATGGTGGGAGTGCTCGTCCTTCCTGTTCCATCATGGTGCAGGTGTTCCCTGTGTCATGCTGGGAAGCACGAAAGCCTCAGCGGTCCAGCTGCTGCTGGGTCTGCTTTAAAAACTTTTTGGATAAGCTGATGTATTTGTACCTTCCAGCTTGGAAGTTTGGTCTATACCATTTCTATGAGTCAGCAGATTCTGAAGAAACTGCCAGACAATCAATAAGCAAGGATTATGGTTGGAGGAGACGGCAGGCTGCAGGTGATAATGGCTGCATAATGACCTTTAGCCCTTTCTGGCCACTGGGTCCTGCATATGTGTTGCCCTTGCTTTGACCTAACAGTGCTGCTCCTAGCATGCATGAGGCCTCAGCATGAGCTGTGTGTTAGCCAAAATCTGAGCAGGAGTTGAGTGAACAGTCACAGCAGGTATCTTAAAATGTTAAAAATATTTGTGCTTATTTAAAAAAATGGTTATAATTCAGTTTTGTTATTGATAGCTGAAATGGGCACATTAGATTTCTGATGGATCAACTTGAGTGATGCAGGATATATGTGGGAACATTGCTTATTGCCGAATATCATCAGCATAATTTCAGATTTTCAAAGAGCTGGCCATGCAGGTTAATTCAGATGTTCCTATTCTTCTATTCCTCTAGAGGCTGAGTACCTTCTGTGCATCTCTGAAGTTGCACTGTAATTACTTTAAAGAACATGATTTCATGTTCAACGATTTAAATATTTTAGTAACTTGACACCTTTTGTTTCCTTTACAGCTGCTTTTGCAGGAGTCCTACATTGGTAAGGTTAAATTTATTGCTTGAGATTAATATGATATTTTAAAATAATAAAAATATAATTTTGACTTATATTTAGACAAGCTATTTTGATAATTTATATTTATGTCTTTCCTCTCAAAACCAGATTGTTGTTTCCAGGTGGAAAATTGTTGCTTAGGTATACAAATTCAGGTGCATTTCCACTAACAGACCTTTTTACCCTCAGTGGGTTTTGAAAGTCCAGGTAAATCCTTTCAGCTTTCTCCTATGTTCTGCTTATTTAGATTCTGCTTTAATTTCTTAGTTTTACATCACGTTTTCTCTAACCTCTTCAGAGAAGTCTGGCCAATGTTTTCTTTGGGTACAGAAGAATGGCCTTTCAACTACTCTTTGTCTATGTAATCCTTGTGTTTCAGGTTGCATCCTAATCCTCACCCTTCCTTTTTGTAGTATAGACTTGAAATAGAATGGCGTCTATAGTGAGTTTCACCGGCTGCTTTTGCAGAGATAAAAAGTAACAGCTTCTGCCACTCTGTGTTTGTTTCCTAGCTCAAAAAGAACTATTGATTTTTAGTAGTACGTTTCTTGCAAATTCCTATTCAAAAGCAGTGTCATGTGCACTGCTCTGTTTCCTTCTTTTTCCATCCTTTCTGGAGATGAAGCACCTCTTGGAAATTGCAAGTTTTGCCTCCAAAATTATTTGCATTTTTCCTGGCTTTTTTTTCCCCCCCTATAGTTGCATCTTTATTTACATATACTTTTGATGGTAAGTGCATCTATATATAATGGCAGATAACTGCATTAAAATACAAGTCAGGGAAGATTTTTGTGGAAAAAACATACACTACTTGTATGTGCATTGTTATTTTCACCAGTTTTTAATCTGTGTTTCTTTTCATTTGGCCGATACTTGAATTTTCTTTCCTAATATGTAGGCTTGATAGTTTTAATAGCATTAAACTTTTGATCCTTAAGTGTCTGCACTTAAGTTAAAATGCATTAGAGTATTATAACTAATTCCATAATACAATTTAATAAATGCTCTATGGATTCATATTTTTTTCATTTAGAATAGTCTGAATAGAGGAGAATGTTGGTAAACTATACGAGTAAATTAAAATAGCAGTTTGTAAGTAAACTTTGGGTCTTCATTGAATGTTTTGCCAGCTGTCCTTGGTATATATGACTTAGTACAGGTTCTAAAACTCTTTATTCAATTTTAATTATTATTGTTTTTAACAGGTGTCACATAACAACTCTTTTTGAAAATGACCGTCATTTTTCTCACCTGTCAACGCTAGAAAGAGAAATGGCTTTTCGCACGGAAATGGTTAGATTACATTTCAATAAAAATTCAGTGATTGGAAAACTTGTTCTGTGATTGTGGGCTTTCCAAAATTTTTTAATACCTTCTGGATAAGCAAATATATTGATATCTTGCAACTAACATGTATTACACTTTTACATGAAGAGCATTTGTGTGTCTGGCAGCTGATCACTATGAATGTATCTCTTCACAGTTCACTTAAAATATAATTTAAAAATATGATTCTAGAGGACCTAAAATACGAAACTACAGGTACCTTGTAGCATACTTCCAATTATAGTCTTGTTATGCAGCTTTTTTTTAAAATAATTTTTTTAAATTAATAAATATTTGCATACATGTACACCTTTTGTCTGCTTTTATTTTGAGAGTTGTGAAATACTATGCTAGTGCATAGCTACCAGCCCAAATGAGAGATTTCCAGATGTCCTATGAAACAAGGTGGAAGGAAACCCACATTGCTTGTTTCAGTGGCACTAATAGAAGAGATTTGAAAAACTGGGTAGTCATCTTGAATTCTTTTGTCCTATTTGTTATATTACAAAATTTTAATTTAAAAATGAAGCTTGTATATGGCAGTTCATGAAGCAGAAGTGACCCCTTTAATTGTAAATAATGATTCTGCTCTCCTGTAGGGTCTTTATTATTCCTACTTCAAGATCATTATTGAGGCACCATCATTCTGGAATGGAGTATGGGCAATTATGAATGACAGACTAACTGAATATCCTTTAGTGATTAACACCTTACAAAGGTTCAATCTTTACCCAGAGGTGAGCTATGTTTTAAAAATAATACCTTCTGATAAATCTTTGGTTTCTTTAGGTTTGACTACAGATTTGTAAGAAATGTTACTCTGGAAAATGTGGTTGTAAAGACAGAGTTACTAATGAAGTGTTGCTTAAATACCTTATTTTAGTTCCAAATTTAACATGACAAAGTTACATCATACATTGTGATCAATTCTCAGACTTCAAGTATGTCCAATCAAATGTGAATACTTTCTAGATCTTAGTATTTCATGCCCTGAAGTTGCAATCCAATTCTATACTTCTTATCATCTTTTGTTCTTTTCACTGAGAGCAAGTAAGTTGCCGATATCGTGTACTTCAGGAAATACAACATATGAAGTATCAGTAGTATGTGACAATAATGTCTGCAGTGATACAGGCGCTGAGAGGTTATTTTGGCTTGTATTTTGTGTAGGACAATGTACTAACGAATCATCACAGTTCACTGTGGCCCTAAAATCCGTGAATGGTAATAGTTTACTTACATGTTGCAGAATAAATTACTCTGTAGAAGACTGACTGCTGTTGTTTGTTCGTACTTGATGTTAGACTTGGTACCTGGTTAGATTACATTCCTGCTCTGCTTTTTTGTCACTAAAAAGAACATGTCTTTAAGTACAGAAATGTTTGGGTTTCTCTCTCTTACGGTTTTGCTAGTGTGTCTCAAAACACACTGTGTTTGCCAGTGTGGGAAATCTCCTTTGGTTAATGTACATTTCTGTAACTCCATGTGTCAGCAACAGCTTATTTTTTGGAGAACCAAGGACTAATAATGGCTGTAATTGTTTTGTTGGGTACTAGCATGTATATTCATTCTCCTGCTCTGTCAGAGCAGAGCTGTTTTCAGGAACTATATGTGGTAAGGGTTCTTGGCATGCATTGTATTTATACAACTTGTATGTAGTGATTTAATTTGCTGCTTAATTCCTTGCTCTGGAAGAACTAAATGCTATAGATGAGTGCTTTTTGTTGCCCTCTCACTGGTTTTGGGTTTGTTTGGGGGGTTTTTTAGTGTTTTTTTGGTGGTTTTGTTTTGTTTTTTTAAATCCAGAGGGATTGCAGTTCAGTTCTCGAAATGCAACATTAGGAACATGTGCCTTATTTGAATACTGTAAAGTGATTTTCTTTAGCTGAGAAAGATTTATCTACTTCAGCTATAGTCTGACTTACAAAAATCAAAGGTAACTGGTCAAATGAACTTGCCCTTAGAGAATCATCAGTATCACCATGAAAGATGACTAAGTAAATTGGATGATGAAATCAAAACAAGAGCAATCAGATATAGTGGCTGACATTCTGTAAGAACGTTAGGTAGATTACTGTGCAGAATGTGTAGGCTTGTCTGTTCTTTCAGAGTTTTCTAGGATCTTACTGGCTCATAGAACTTGGTGATAAGGTAGGAATTCATTCATCTTTTCTGTGCCTGTGTGGGCATGCAAAGCAGACAAATAGTCTCCTCTGCTCCTTTCAGTCATTTACTACTTGATGTGTAGCCTTCCTGTAAATAGGTTTTTTTCAAAAGTTATTTCTCGAGTACTCTTGTTTCCACATAACTACATCTATAAAACTGTCAACGGGTACAACTTGACATCTGATGTATGTTCTCCAAATTTATCTAATTTTACTTATGATTATAATGGGGCTGGGTGGTGGGAAGATGCTTGTGGATTTATTTGTTGGCAGTGAAATTTCTCTCTGATATTCAGTATCCAGTCATGTTTTGTGAAAGTGTTTCATTTCCTGTTTGATATTTTAGGATCTTTCCAGCTCTTTCAGCCCCATAGTAGCATTAAGGCTGAATTTTAATAACGTTTTTGTTTGTTTAGCGGTTTTCAAAATTAATTGCATCAAAAATAGCCTTGAAATCCAGTTGCTAAACAGGATGTTAAACCCATTAAGAAAAGTAGAACAATTGACCTGCATGTACAGCCAGTACTAGCCATGAAAACTTCAAAAGAAGGAAAAAAAAAAGGTAAAGTGAGTCCACAGCAATCACTACATCATCTGTGTAAATTATAAATATAAGCAGTAAAAAAAACATCTGTCAAAAGCAACAAGTCAGTCTTTGTAGTTGTACAATATTATAGACCCAATAAAGTCTTGATTTTTCCAGGTATTTGCTGCATAGTCAGGTTGTTCCAGTAGTTGTGGTGGTGTTTTCATCTGTGATCCGTGATGCAAAATGGCAGAGAGATAACGTGTTAATTTCTGTGGCAGAGAGATAATGTGTTAAGTTTTACTCTCTGGCTGTTCATGATTACAGAATAGTTGATATTTCTGTGTGTGGCAGTGATGATGAAAATTTGAGTTGGAGTGGTGAGTGTTGCGTAGATGGCATTAAAGTGCTTACTCAAAGGCAACTAGTAAAAGGGATTGACTTTTCTACGTGTTCTTTTACAGCGAAGGACTGGCCCAGCCCACAGAGATCTCCTGAGTCTGAGAGACAGTCTTTTGTTTTCCAAGTTTTGCATTTACTGCCTCATGTGATATGGGACAGTAGAAATTCCAAAAATGCCATTGTGCTCTAATTGACCTAGCAATTTTGTACTACTGATTTGCTTCCATTTTTATGCCCATGTTAACTGTTTCATGTAAAGTAGCTTTTGGCAAAAAATGTTTCTATATTTTGCATGAAGTACCTAACCTCGTAACTTTTAGGGAGTACTCATGTGTGGTAACATCTGCAGCAGACATAAGCACTTGTGACGTAAAAAGGTTAAGTTGATAAATCTATAACATTTTTTGTGCAGCATTGGTTCAGCAAGAATGTTTTATGTGCTTAGAGTAATGTCAGCTTCAGGGCTGGTGATGCAAATATGTTAGACAGATGTCTCTAAGCTGCCATATTCATTCTGTTGGCAGTGTACAAACCACATGCAGGTGATAACAGGAAAGATTTGGATTTGGTTCCCCAGTCCTATTGTTGCCTATCTGGAAATGGGGCAAGTGACTGGTTCATGTATGCACACATGCACAGTCAGAAGTGCCAGGGCACAGATGTTCAGAAAGCCTCCAGGAATCTGGGATAGTGTATGTTGCAGGACAGAATATTGAGGCAGGGAGTCTTGGTCTAGAAAGATGTAGTTATGTTTTAAATATATAAGACTTATATTGTGAGAGTGTAAAGGCCACAGATGAAGTAAGCCATGATGATTGGAGCGCTGGTATTAAAAATTAATCAATTATAGAATCACAGAATGGTTGAGGTTGGAAGGGATATCTGAAGATCATCTAGTCTCAACACTGCTCGAAGCAGGGTGAAGTAGAGCAGGTTGCTCAGGGCCATCTCCAGTTTTGTTTTGAGTATCTCCACCTCTAGGCGGCCCGTTCCAGTGTTTGACCACCCTCAAAGTTTTTTTTCCTATGTATAAGTGGAATTTTCTGTATTTCAATTTGTGCTCATTGTCTCATGTCCTGTCAACTGAAAAGAGTCTGTCTCAGTCATCTTTACTCTATGTTCTTCTTGTCTTGGGCAGCCCAGAACTGGACTCAGCACTGGAGATAAGGTCTAAGCAGTGCTGAGTAGAGGGGAAGGATCACCTCTCTTGTCCTGGTGACATGCAGCTGAGGATATGTTTGGCTTTCTTTGCAACAAGGGCTTATTGCTGGCTCAAGTACAACTTGTCCACCAGGACTCACAGGTCCTTTTCTACAAAACTGCTCTCTAGCTGGTCAGCTCCAGTCTGTACTGGTGCATGGTGTTGTTCCACCCCGGTGCAGGACTTTGCATTTACTTTTTGTGAGATACCTGTTGGCCCGTTTCTCTAGCCTGTTGAGGTCCCTCTGAATGGCAACACAAGCATCAACTTTCCAATTTTGTATCATGTGCAAACTTGCTGAGGATGTTCTCTTGTGCCGTCATCTAGTCTGAAAGAAGTACACCAGAATTGACACCACATAAAAAAACCCAAACATCCGCAGCTGTCCCCTCATCTACCAAGACAGTCATCTCAGAAGGTTATGAAGTTGGGCAGGTGTTATTTCCCCTTTGTAAATCCATGCTGACCACTTCAGTCACTTTTTTGTCCTTAGTATGTTTGGAAGTGGTTTCCAGGAGGATTTACTCCATCGTGTTCTCAGAGATCAAGGTGTAATTCCCTGTGTTTCCTTCTTGCCCTTCTTGAAGATAGAAATGACATAAAGAGTTTTATTAATTGTATGGGGAAAGAAAAGAGAGAATCATCCTTCTTGTATGTGTTTTCTGTGACACAGGGCTGAGACAGCTAATACTGCAGCGGTGAAACGTATTTTCAGTCTGGGAACCCCTGGGTGATAACTTTCAAAGTAGCTCAACTGGAATGGCCGCATTACTCATTTATGAACTCTATAAAGTCAGTTAAATCCTAACAGAATAGCTTGGTAATGCTAACTAGTGACTTTGCTGTGAGATGGGTCATCATTTTTCTGTGTGTAAAATACTGATGTTTTCTGTGTCAGGTGTTGAGATTTAATTTGGTTGTTATAAGAACATTATGACCTTTGCATGGAAAATGGAAATGCTGTCTTACATTGCATCTGGAAGCCCTTTCTAATGCATGCTTAAATTTAACCTATCAACGTTTTTCTGAGTAAAAACCCTAAAGATTCGGTCCATTGATACTCTTGCCAGGTGGAAAAAAAAATTAATTGGTTTTAATGGATTTAATTCAGCCAACTGTCCTCTGTCAACAAAATCTGGGTTTTTAATATATGATGAGCAAAAATAGTTAAATAGGGAACCTTCCAGACAATATTGAAACTTATAATTTTTTCAAATATTTCAGTTTGATGCATGAAATTATTTCTGTTCTAAAGCAGGCATAATTTTAGTCTATTAATGAACACTTGGTCTATGTTGGATGGCTTTAGGAAATTATGGTCAAAAATGCTCAGTAGTTGAGATAAATTCTGAGTTTAAAAAAATCTTGGATGAGGGCCTGTTGTCATGAGAGGTTACCTTGGGCAATGAGCTAATCTCAAAGTTCCTTTCCAGAAACTTCAAATCCTCTTTTTCCACCTAGGTGGTCCTTGCCAGCTGGTACCGCATATATACTGCCATTATGGATTTCCTTGGTGTACCAACAAAGACATGTTGGACTGTAAACAGAGGAAAAGGGCTTAGTCCTGTTGAAAGCTGCGAGGGTGAGTTGTGTTTTATTCTAGTTTCTTCCTGGAAGCATATAATTGTGGCTTTACATATTTCAGAAGTAATAAATATTGCTGTGTCTTTATCACTGACATGCTTTCATTTGGCTAAGCCTGTGTTTTTGACCGGTTCACAACATAAGTGAGAAGCATGAAAAAAAGATACTTTCGAGAACACCAGGGGTGAGAATGTGGGCTTTGCTTATTAGAGAGCTCCTCCTACCTAGGCTGGATTCCTGTACTGCACTTCAAAACTTCACAGTTGTAGTCTGAGCCTTCATAATGTTGGACAGTTATAAAGAATAAGGTGTCCTAAATGTAATTGGAGGCCACTGTACATGTATTAAACTTTTGTAGCTTCTGTAGAATCCCCAATATGTTCCAAGTTCCTACATTTCGAGAACTTGCCCTCTGTGTTTCCTCCCCTAACTACAACTCAAGGAGTGGGGAGAAAGGGGAAAAGGTAACCACAAGGCTCCCTTTTGGAGGAATCTTGTGTAGTGATTCTGCTAGGAAGAATCTCTTCCTCTTGTGACCTACTATTCAGCATAAGAATTTCAATCTTATACCTTGATTTTGATACCAAAGCTTGGACGCTGCCACTTTTTTGGGTTTTTTTCCCCATTTAAAGTATTGGCTTGTCAAGTAAGTATTATGCGATAAAAGTACCTTGCCAAGAAATGCTTTTGAGATGTTCTACAGTCGGTTAAAGCTGAATGATAGATGGTAGCTTGTGAAGTTGTTTCATTTTATCATTTAAAATGTCTTTGTGTGGTGACAAGTTAGTATTTTTCCTTTGCACATAGGCTATAAGAACTTTCTTCAGAGCTTGAATGATTCACTTCCTCTAATTTTGTCAGAAGCAATAAACAGTGAATAAATGTATAACTTTTCGTTCCTGTTTTTTGTAAAAACCAAACCAACAAAAACACCAACTATTGAGACTACCATGATTGGTGAGCATATCATCATCTTACTTTAGAGAACTGTCTTGCTGTATTTTCAGCAATGGTAAATAATCATTTCTGCATACAAAACTATGAAGTTTTGCTACCTTCTCTATAATGAATAAGGCTTTTTATGCTGTACTGCTGAAATGATTAGAGCCAGGAGGGTTTAAAGAAATAACGGGAAAGAGAGTAACAACAGAAGTGTGAATACAGAATTGTTTGTGAATAAACTGAACTATTTGCATTATTGGAAGATCTCTTGGTTTCTAATGAAACAAAGAAAGCAAAGAGCATTGTGTGTGATATGTTTAAAGATGGGTTTACTCCTGCAAGAGATGGGAAGTGAGAGTATAGGGAGTGCAAACCTGTTCTAAAAAGCTTTATGAAGTCAAAACGTAGTCCGTAGAAAATATTCTTAGTGATGCTTATGCCTTCTATACATTGCAGGTTTTTTCTTTACAGTTAATGCTTTCCTCTTAGCTTGTTTTGTTGCTGACTGCCCCAATGCTGTGTCCGCCCCTCCTTTTTTTTTTTTTTTTTCCCCAGGAGTGTGGTCTTCTGATTGAATCTCCACAATAATCTTGGTGACATTAACTTTTTTTTGTTGTCTCTTTCTGTAGATATATTAAGGTAGTATGCTGTGTGCTGTGTTGTACTGATTGTGTGGTGGTTTATAAGCAATATGATCTTTTTTCTATATTTGACAACGTGTTAACTGTTTGTTTGTTAGGGTTGGGAGACCCTGCTTCCTTTTATGTTGCTGTGATTTTTCTTTTGAATGGATTAATGATGTCACTGTTCTTCATATACGGTACATACCTCAGGTAAGGCAGTTGAGACTGAGCTATTTAGTTGGTACTAGCTGTCAGTTGTTATACAAAACTTGAAAAAGTGAATGCTAAAATATTTTTATGGGATATTGCTTATTTGTTTGTACAGTAGTAGTGCTTTTTATTACTTATATATTGTCACTAAAAAATTACTGAAACAGAGAAGCTTTTTGCTTAAAATAAATGATGATGCCAGAAAAAGTTGTGGAAATTTTCGGTGAAGTGGTATCTTACTGATACCACCAGGTTGTGGATAAAACTAAATGCTGTACAGGTTTTAAATGGCTTTTGACAGGTTTCTGCTCTTAAAATTATCAGTGTAACTCATTTTTAAACAAAGTTTGAATGACAGTATACTTTTAACCAAGATTGGAGTTTTCCCAATGCTTTGCCTCAAGTCATATTGCATGTCTTTCAATTTTAACTTAACTGAGAAGGCAAGATATTTTTTAAGATAATGCATTCTTTTGGAGATATGTATACACTCCCCTTTTTCTATTAATTTCTGTTTTCAGTATCTATCCTTAAGTTTCAGGAACTGTAATATACTTTCATACAAAAATAGGCTCCACATTCAGCAGAAAAACAGAAGTGGAAATATTTTTCTGTTTACCTCTATTTTCATTTGTTGGTTTTGCAAAAAAGCAAAAGGCTGCTACATTTTCCTCTGAGAGATGTGATTGTTTTTCCCCCTCATTCCCTGGCTTCACTGTCTTGTGTTTTTTTCCTGCTCTCTCTGAAGCATGTGCTGATAGTTCAAATAAAGAATAGCACAGGGCAGGAGCTGACAGTGAAAAGAGGAAGTTGTCTAGTGCAACTATTAGGTGTTTGGGGGTAAAGCGTATATGTTTGTATTCCTTAACATAGGGATTAATGTCTCATGTTTTGAGGAAGTGGATAAACTTTGAATATTCATATAATTAACTTGTCATTTTTCTCTTAAGGGAGGTGTATGGAAACCCACATTTTGTATATTAATGTCATTGAAAAATCAGTAAGGTCTTAATTTCTCAGTACTTTCCTTAGACTTGGGCTGTGTTGAATGTAAATGACTATCAAGTATTGGTAGTAATTCGTTTTTAATATAAATGATCTGCAATGTAGGTAGTCAAGATGACTAGAATATAAATGCAGTTCTGTCAAGGTGTAAGCCACTAGCTATCTGGGGTTATGAAAAATAACAAGTGACTACGAAGTTTCCTGCAGGTAGGATTTTGATCTTATTTATTTATTTATTCTGAAGAATATTCATAGTTGGATACCAGATCTAGATGACTGCTTAGTCATTATGGCTGTTCCAAGGTTCCTCTTAGTCAAAGCAAGCCAGAATATTTAGGCTTTTCCATAAGGTGTGACATATAAAAGAACTGAATCTGGAGTAATACAGTTCTACTACACTGAAATAAGTAATCTTATGAATTGGCATAAGTCTCCTTCATAAAGGTGATTGTTTCTGCTATGCATTTTGAAAGGCTTTTTCATAGCCTCATTTGATGGTGGGAAACCATACTCTAATATTTTCTCTATCTTTTCATTCCTGAATTTGTTAGCAGTAATAATCTCAAGCTTACATAATTGTTTTTTCTAGTTTTTTTTTTGTCTCCCTATATGTTCATAGAATGTGTAGTATTTTTATTTCAGCCTTTATTTGCTTTTAGTCTCTTTGCAACTTTGACTAGTGATGGAAGGTGATAGGATAGTGGAAGACCACTTTCTTAGCATTATTTTCCAAGCTAGCATGTGTTCTCACATCTGTGCTGGCTGTACTCGATAATGAGCTTGTTCAAAGAGTTAAGCTAGCAGAAAGCTAGTTGCTTTTGTAGGACTAGGTTTTGCTGTTTAGCTCCCTTAACAAATTTCCCCACAAGGTTAGAAGATTGCCAGACATAGTATGTCCCTGCCCTGTGTATGGTCTCTAGTTATGCAAATGCTCTTGGGAATCTTCTTATATGATGCAATTCAGTCTCAAGCTCTGGAGCATTCTCTGTTAAGATAACTGAAGCAATATGGTGAGAACTCGTGCCATTTTTTAGGGGTTTTTTGATGGACAAAGGAATGGCATTTGGATGATTCTGCCTCCCCCAGCCTTCCCTGCCTTTCTATTCTTGTAGTCAAGGGACAGAATACTTAAGCCGATTGTCAAATACTGTGTCTTGAGGAACTACCAGTAAATTTCCCATATCTCCTTCTGACAGTACTTTTTCAGTATTTTGCTTCTTGCATGTTAATCAACAATGAATTACAGCATTTCCCCAGATGGCTTTAAGCTTCAGCTTATTGTACCCAGGGAGTCAAAAGACTAGTTCTTTCATTATTCCAGAGCTGACTCTACCATACAGAGTGTAACTGTTCGGATCATCTGCAGTTCTTTAAAAATTGCTAATTATTTATTAAATTTAGATTATTGTATATTAAACATGGGGGAAGTAGATGCCAACTGAAGGGCATGTACTTCACCAATTGTAGTATGGTGTGGGAGTTTCAGTGGAAAGAGTTATCCTTTATGTTTTATATTGGCATAGAAAGGCTTAACTACTGTATCTCTTACATGATAGCATTGCACTGTTAGAGGATAATCAGTCTAACTCAACACTATACATAACCCTCTGTGAAATAGGCTCTGTTCGCTTCCTTTTCTGGAAAAGATACTAACAAGGTGCATTTTCCTATTCTGTGCTAAAGCTTTACTGATCTTTTCTCATGTGGTAAAATAGTGATCCCTTATAGAGGCTGATAGCTCTAAAGCATTCATAATACAATTAAGACCTTTGTGTTCTAGACTTTAATGTTTTATCGCAATATTAACCTTTAGCATAGACCTTGAATTTTGTTTCTGATTTTGGTTGGATTTTTGCAAATTTTTATTTCGCTTTGTTTCCAAGACTAATATTTTTTAATATTACACACATTCTTTTAGTAATTTTGGCTTTCAGTGTTGATGCTTTTAGAATTTGTGGAATGAAAGGTTGAGTTCTATGTGCAAGAATGCACGATTCCTGGAGATTGTTTTAGCACTCAGCTGGTATCTTTAATCCTCAGATTTTGTACCTAGAACTCACTGATGCTGTTTGACTTGTATATTAGGGATGGGTGAAGGATCTGAGAGGATCTGAGGTTGGCTTGTTTTTTTCCAAAGATTCTTAACAGCTGGCTGATACTTTTGTTTAGTAGCAAAGATGGTATATTCTGTCATTTATAGTAGTAGTGCACTTGTGTGCACAAAAAAGTTCTTTGCTTTGTATCACAGGACATGAGTAATTACAAATCTAGTCAAACAAATAGGAACCTTATTGATCTCTGTTTTGAGATGGGATAATTCTAAGTAATAGCTTTGGGTTTTTTTCTTGACTCCATGGTGCTAATTATTCAACAGGTGAATTTGATTGGTTTAGAAATGTATAAAAATCCTTAAGTCAAGGGCTTAAAAAATTTTTCTCAGGTTAACATCACAGTATTTCACATGGTCAATGCAAGATACAATTTAATTCTTATGTCATTAATTCATTTCTAAATATGTTTTTTGAATGTGCTTGATTTGATTACCCTAACATTGTTTTAGATTCAGACCAAAATTCCCTGTTGGAAGATTGAGCATGCAAGTTCTGAAGTTTTCTGCTCACCATCTTAGGAAAGAAATACTCCATTTATATTGTCTGATGTTTAAAAAAAAAAAAAAAAGTTTGGCACTTTTCAAGACCAAGCTCTGGGTACAGCAGATGAAGCACCAGATGTAATGATCTAAACCAAAGTTTGTGAGGAGTGGAATAACCATTTTCCAAGTCATTTATGTTAAAATTGGTGTTCTGCAGAAAAGAGCTGATACATGAAGAGTGGTCTGCTCTGAAACAAACATTAGCTGACTAACTTGTATTTTAATGTTGTATGTACATTGTAGATTGCTTTCCCGTGATGCTTGAAAGCATCACCCCCTCCCTCCCCCCAATAAACTTAGCTGTACATAAGTGCTGTTTCACATTTTTTAAGCAGTATTGACCATTATGAGATTCTGTTGTACCTATTTTTCCTATTCTTTTCACAGCGGGAGCCGTCTAGGAGGCCTTGTTACTGTGATGTGTTTCTTTTTCAACCATGGAGAGGTAGGTCTCCCTCCCCAACCTCCCCCATGCCTTTTTTTTTTTTTTTTTTTTTTTTTTTAAGTTTAAGCTAGTTCTCATTTCATTAACAGAGTGATGTTGCTTATCTGTTCAGGAATGAATTTAAAGGGAATAAGAAATTATTGAAAGCAAAATAGGCTCAAAAATGTATAGCACAGTCCAGTGTGTCACCTTAGATGTTAAAAAAAAATTCAGAAAGGAAATATATTGTAAAGTGGTCCTGAGATTGATATCTTAGTAGCACAAAGACTTCCAAGTTTCAAAACATCAAAATATTCTATTTTTGTGCCCATTCCAGACATAACTGGGCTATATGTACCATATGAACAAGCTTCAGAAGTGGAGGAGGTTTTCTTTAAATTGCTATGTGTTTTTCTGGAAATTAATGAATACACACACACACACACAAAAAAAAAAAAGGCAAAGAAACCTCTGTAGTACTGATATACTATAGCCAGGATACACAGACTTTAGAAACTGTATATGTATGTAGAGAATTCCAATGCTAAACTTTAGTAAGCTGCATTACAGGAAAAAAAAAAAGAAACTGTCACTTAAAACATCTCCCTTTGTCCCCAGCTAATGCTGTTCATGTCATTGTTTCATATTTTGGAAGAAAAGTCATGGTTTTTATTCTAATACTCTTGGGCAGTATTTCTTTTTTTTAATGTTCATTTTATGTATATAAATTACTATAAATATTTGTTTTATTTCACTTAACATGCAGCTGTACTGTAAAGATTTTCTAGATGGAAACTAGCTACCTTAAGATTTTGTTAAGGGTTAAAGTTATGTTTTGTTTTCTTATTTTACTGAGGTGAACTTGATAGAAAATTCTTGACTAGTAAGAATATGTAGTTGCACATAACAGAATCAAAGATGCTTCTATTCATGGTGAGCTTTGAGAGTTTTTTCACAAAAATCTGTGTGATGAAATAGCTATTTTATTCTTAAGTTTCGTTTGAAATGTTTTTCTGTAAATGTCCTCTGTGAAGAATTTTCACCCATAGATGTTAACTGCCTGGTCCAGACTGGGTAAATGTTACAGAGTTTCTAAACTTTTTTTGGTGCTATAAGAGGGTAAATACAAAGTTTTGTGTGTGTTTCCATTCTTCTCAATGGCATTCTGAATGGAAGTGAACGTTTTATCCTTTGCTAGGAAATACTGATAAGAGTACGCACTGTTTTGCCAAGTCTGTGAAGGTGATAAAGTGTAACTTCAGAAAGGAACAGGTTGAAAACTTCAAAGGTAGTGGTAGCAATAATAAAAAGAAGCATTTATTTCACTATGGCACAGGCAGTTCTCCTATCCATAGGAGACTCTGTAGGAGAGCTCATCTCTCTCTATGGATGACTTGACTTGGCAGAAAAACGCAGATAATGTGTGTATTTTGGAGAACGGCGTGAAATTAGGCCTGCATAGCTCTACATAGATGTAGTCTGGGCTTAGGTAGAGCTTAAGCAGGGTGACCCTGATTCAGGCTCAGCTGTAAGGATTTCTGGAGAGCAATAGGACTTACTTGCAGAGGCGCAGTGTTAGATCTCAGCTGGCTCTTCACGTTTGTACTGTACCTAATGAAATAATTAAGAGTTGTTTGATATTGTTGTGTATATACAGGTATGGTAATATATGTAGTTACATGTACATAGGTGGTCTAGCTTCACTGTGCGTACTGTTGAATCGCATGCAAGGGGTGTGTGTGCGCGTATAAAACTATTTAACTCTTCGATATGCCTTTGATTCTGTGGAAATCATCTTGCATGTGGTTCAACAGTACATACAGTGGAGCTAGACCAGTTGCTAAGAATTTGCTTTCCTTTTCTGGAAGGATAGGACTGAGCTACATGAGTAAGCCTGATCTGCAAGCCTTGGTATCCTAAGCCTGATCTGCAAGCCTTGGTATCTCAGATCTAATGCTGGGTAAAAGTGGTTAGCCTTCTGGCACTGAGCTGATGATCTTAAGGCAGTATGTTTTTATTTGTGCTGTACTTGTGCTACTGTGTTTTAATGATTTCAAGCTTAGACAGATCTGATGTATTTATACCTGCAGCAAAGTTAGTTTACAGCCTTGATAAATCATCCACAGATGATTGAGTTTAGTATTACATTCCAAATATAATAGAAAAATAGCATGGGCTACATTAGTCAATCCACTTTTAAGGTAATGCTGCCTTTTTATGGCTGTATATGCTCATCATTTCTTTCCTGTCTGTATCTCCTCCAGTATCGAAAGATTTGGTAAATCAAATGTTGCTGTAGCCTTGAAAAATAATCAAAAAGACTAAAGTGCTTTAGAATAATGATTATATTTATTGCTAATAAAAATAATTTTAACTAATCACATCTGTGCAGTCAGCTGAAGACAACACATTAGTATATATATTTATGAAAGGTTTGTTTTAATGGTAATCAGGGTGCAGCTTTTACAGAGAGTGCTTTTAGACAGCAAGGACTGTGTTTGATTAATGTGATGGGCTTCTGTACTTTGCATTTATTTTACACTATTTCTACACATTTATTTTACACTATTAATTTAACATATTCATGAAATAGCAAGACAATGAGCAAAGAATTGTATAATGTTGATTCTAGTGACTTATTTGGTAAAACAGTATTTTAAAAAATGGTTTTAAGATCATAGGAAGCGAAGGAGAAGGAACATCCTGGCATCAACATCCTGTAAGCTTTCATAGATTCCTTATGGTCCATGTTCAGATGAACTATGTTTTTGTCCTGTAGTTGTAAAGAACCTACTTCTAATTTTTAGTGCAACTCTGTTGATAGCCATTTTGAACCCATTTGTTCGTATGTCAAAGTTGTCCTGTGAAGTTGTAATTATTTTTTTGATGGTCAGTGCCATCTGCAAGCACTTTATAAAGAGCTGAATATAAACATTGGAGATGACAGTTATAGCTGAGCCATTTGCCATGAACCCCAAGAAATTAATGAAAAAGCTATTCAGCTGACTTAATTGTATTACGCTTTGCTTTATTAGGGTTAAAGAGCAAAGTATATAAGTTAGTATAAGCTCTGTAAGAGGTTAATTTCATGTGTTCAGTTTTACTGGCCTGTTTTGGAGGGCAGCTTCAAATTTTATACTTTCTGTGCTGTTGCTAGTAGACATGTGACATGTTTATAACCTAGAGAACTCTAGCATGATAAAGAGTATGTCGGTTTATCCTTCAGATCCTCTGCCCACGCACTTTCTCTGTCTGAGTGTGGCAAGTCACTGCCTGAATATGAGAGTGGTTCTGGTTACCTGAATGAGTTGTTAATTTCAGCAGAAGCAGGGACAAGCAACTGCTGTCCTGGCTTTTTTCTTGGATGTTCTTTAGCTTCCACATTTAATTTTGGAAAAGCAGTGATCTGTTTTAATTAAACAGTGCATCATAGACCTCAAGTCTGGAAGCCGCTTCCTTTTTCCTTTTCTTTTCTGCTTCCTGGCTTGTTTTTTTCAAGTTTGTGAGTAAAAGCTCATGTAGCCTGGTTTTTGCTTTATTGAAGTATCTGTAGTCATTCATTTTGAAATATAAATGCATTGTTTTATGGAAATGTAGCAGCAAATATTACCATCTAACCCAGTTCTTATTTTTAGTGCACTCGCGTCATGTGGACTCCACCTCTTCGTGAAAGTTTCTCATACCCATTCCTTGTGCTTCAGATGTTGCTTTTGACCTATATTCTCAGGTACCTCTCAATTTATACTTAGCTCTTTACAGTTATTTTAAAAATTGAATGTCACAGGGCATTTATTTAAATACATTTATTTAAATATTTAAGTGCCTCTGTGTGCTGTAGCAATGATATCATTAACATAAAAACTTTCCTGTGGCTGTTACATTGCAGACGCTGCACCAGTAGAACTGCAGTCATATTACTCACTTATTAAAAGGAAAAACTTTGCAACTCGAAGACATGATTAAAATAAAAATCAGAATTACTGTGTTGGCAAATACATATCTAAACCAAAAAATCAGAATTTTTGGTTGATGTCACTTCCTTCCCATGAGAAACAAGCTGATACTCCATCAATTGGTTTTGTCCCTCTTGGAGAGTGGTATGTTGGTTGCACTTAGAATAAGCCTATGCTATGCAACAGAGGATGCTATAGGCACCCATAAGCTACTATGTTCTTGCAGTTTTCTATGACTAATTAACTAGTCTAATTAACTAGTTCAATGATTTAGAGCAATCTAATTACATTAATGCAGGGATGCTCTTGAGTTTATTAGCCCTGCTTTTCAGTGGTTGTTTCTGGCTTGCAACGTGATTGTGTTACTTGTCTTGCCTCTGTTTTGAAAAAATAAGCATGATTGTTAATACTTGAGGGCTTTTCCATCAACTTCATTGCATCAGATTTGCAGTGTATTTATGATTTAGCTGAACTTTGTACTTGTAACCCCAGATTGTCCTTTATTAGGTCATACTGATTTGTAGTTGTTGATGATTGAACCAAAAATATTTTGCTCGTCACTAACTTGTGGTTTTTAGGTGAGGAAAAGATACATGCTGTCTAGAAAAATATTTTGAGGAATAGTTTGTAGAGTCATTGCTAGATTTCATATTAGAAAGACACCTGTTCATTTAATGCTAAATTGAGGTCAAACAAAAAATGAGGAAATTACACTTTAAGTTAGGGTGATCAGAGCACATATATTCTGTACCTATAATTATGACACTTCTTGATTAGTTAGATTCACTCCTGTTCTTTGAATCTTGGTACATAAAATAGTACTTAGGCTTGCTTACCGATGAGAAGTAGGTATTTAAGCATTTCAGAGCGACGTTCCAAAAAAGGGATAAAACATCTTAACTTTCTGTTTCTCAGTTATAATTCCTGCTTCAAGAGCAGCTCCGTTTTATGTATAGCAGTATTCCAATGAAATATAGGAACTATCTTTGAAACAGAGACTAGAACTTAAATTCTCCATTATTTGTATCACTTGTATCACATTTGTATAACGTATTACTTAATACATTAGACTCATGCTCAGCATGACTTCCAATAGAAGTTAATCTTGAGGCTTTGTAAAAGAAGCTGAAGAAAATTTTACCGAATTTGGTAAGACTGCTGTAATCTGTTGGGTTTGGGTTTTGCAGCAGAATATTTGTGGTGTCTTCATCTGTTGGAGGCCAACAGATGGTGAAATTTGAAACATGACATGTTTCTGAAGTGAACTCGAAGCTAACACAAGATTAAATAAGTAACACTTATAGCAGGACATAGAGAATGGGCTGTTTTCAGTTAAAGATGAGTTTCATGTATTTGTCATTGTCTCCTGCCCTGAAACCTCACTCAGGATTGCTAGCAGAAAGTTGCAGAAAATAAATATGGAAGAAATGTGAGAGAGAGGAGTGAAATAACTTTCAAATGCAGACTGTTCAGAGAACAGTTGTGATCCCAGCTGAAATGGAAATGGTTGTGACCTGACTGTAGAGTTGTTACAAGAAGGTGGACCACTGCAAGTGACATAGGTTGGCCTGCTATATTACATGCTGCCAGGAGAAGACTTGTTTGGTAATGAGTGACTCATCAAATAGTTAAGAAACATTAAGCATCAGAACTATTGTGTTTGAAAACTGATGGAAAATGGATATTAAATTTACTTGAGCAGTGTTATTTGTAGTTGATCAATATTGCTAGCTGACTTCCAAGGTAACTTTGTTTTTTATTGCATTCTCTATTGTACTTTTCAATAATATGCAAACACCTGTGTAATTTGACTTACTGATGCCTATTCTGTCTCTTTTTCCCAAGGATTCCGAATATTAATACAGGAAGCTTGATTGCACTGTGTGTTTCTAATATCTTTTTCATGCTTCCCTGGCAGTTTGCTCAGTTTGTTCTTCTAACACAGGTAAGACCGTATTCACCTCTAAATAGCCTCTTGGTCTTATCTAGGCAAATTGACTGCTTTGTATAGACAGCCATTGAATTCACAGCGATACCAATGCTTTCCTTTTAGCCAGATTTCATTCCTGCTCTCAGGAAAGATTCACACCATTTATCCCATCAATATTTTTCTAGTCTTAAGTTTAAAAGTTGACCATTTACACCACTCAGTCTTCTGTTTCCAGGACTAAAAAAAGTACTTTTCTCTGAAAAGCAGCCTCCAGACTAAGATCAGTACCTTAGAACGAGTGCAGAACAAGAAAAAACTTTGTATAGTGAAGTACAAAAATAAAAAAGGCATTGATCTTGCATCTCTTTAGGGTATTCCAAATTTTTAAATGGAGCAGTGTTTGCATGGCATGTAATATCTGGCATGATTTTGCATGATTTCCTATTTAGTTTTGATTGGCCTGTGAGTAGTGGCATAATCTTACTGTCTGAGAGTTTGGACAGTTGAGGTAACTTTAGCTAGTGTTGAAGTACAGTAAATGCTAATGTGAGCAATAGGATACTGTCGTACAGCATACTTTCTTAGTGTTTAAATTGATTGAAATCTATCTCTGTCTCCATACCTTTTCACTTATCTGTCCTACTTGAAGCATATGTTGCTTGGTTTGACTTGATAGGTTTGAACAATCAATATATGCTCTGGTATGCAAATTTTCTGGTATGCAGAAGAAGAAGCCATTAAATTCTGTAAAATATTGTGAGAAACTCATCACTATAACCTGTTTAAGATGCTGGGCCTGAAATTTAAAATTACAGGTTCAATTCATAATTTCATTAATTTCCCATGTGACTTTTAGCAAGCTGCCTAATCAATGAATCTCATTTTCCTCAGCAGCAAATTATGGATGTTCCCATACTTTGCTGAAAAGTTAAGGTTAAATAATGTTAATGAATGCTTTTTTTGGTTTTGTTTTGTCTTAAAAATCTAAGGGTGAAAGGTGATGTGTTAGTGCTGTGTTTTGATGACTTGCATTTTTGTAAAGCTGAATACTTATTTCTTAAATATTCGAATATGTTTGATAATTGTTATTGAGAGCACTGCAATAAGTTTTTTGAAAGAAACCATTATGAGATGCCTAAGTATTTACGTAGCAAAAAAGTAGCAATAAAAGTTAGTTTATGATTGTTTGAATAATCACTTTTTGGTATGAATATGTATTCTGCTAGAAAGAGTACATCAGTGCAAATTGTTTTAACTTATCTTTCACTTTTGATTCTAGATAGCTTCATTATTTGCTGTGTGTATTATGGGTTATATTGACTCCTGCAAATTACAGAAGATACTCTCTGCTCATATGGTAATACTTTTTTTTTAAAAACTTAAATCTCCTCAAACAGGTCAGAGCATCAAAAGAGGCCATTTGTCTGAAGTGTTTTCCTTAGTTGCAAGATGGTTGAAAAGATGCAATAACAAGGGGTGGAGGGGCCTGGATTTGAATATTTGATGTTATATATATTTATATCACAGTGTCAGAAACTGGGATCCCTCTGGCGCTCAGGAATTTTTGAACACCAGAAAAATTATCAACTTAAAAGATTCGTAGAAATATTTGCCTCTCCTTTCTGTCTCTACTCATTCCATGGACTTGAAGATACCGTCTCAAACAACAGGCTAGAAAACATACCAAGTTATAGAGCATGAGTAATACAAAGTTGAAAAGGCAGCATTCATCTCATGCCATAGGTTAGAAGAAACAAAAAAATGAGATGTTAGTAAGTCAAAACTTACTAAGTCTTTGTCACTGAAGGAGAAGAACCCCAGCTAAAATTTGGTTTTGAAGACTGTAGTCTTGACCACGCAAAGATGATGTGGTTGAACTATTTAGGGAGATAGTTAGAAAGGAGGACAAAGAAAATAAACTATTAGTCTGAGGAAAAGCTATTTTTTCAAAAATGGTTGAGAAAGTCAACAGAGGAGGGAGATGATAAATAAAAGGCATGTAGGTTTCTGCATAATATATCTGATTTTCATTTTTACAGTTAAGATAACGATCAAGTTTTGCTACCAGGAGTTTTGCTCTTTGAAGCGAGATTACAGTTTTAAATATAAAGGAAGATGTAAACAACTTTTTTGAAGAAATACAGTTGTCTTTAAAATATATAGTTTTGCTAAAATTGTGCTATGCAAACTCAGTGGGCAAAAAGAGAATGTTTACCACAGGAAAGAAGCTTTGAGCTAAATTGTATTTCTTAGGTTTTCAAGTATATTTTGAAATATTGTAAATGATAAAATAAAGGCAGTAGTAAGTTACATGCAACTCATTTCTGATATAAACCTGGGACACCAAATGCTTGTTCCCAGTCAGATTTACCAGGAAAATTTGCAAATAAGCATCTTGGTTTAGTAATTTTTTGACAGAAGCAGGGTGAAATACTACTTAAGCCTTTTGGCTTATGTCAATAGCTATGTCATAATTTTGGTGCCAAAATGTCATAAAAAGCCTATTTTCAGATAGATAAACAATCATGTTATGTTACAAAGAAAGCTTAATGAGGCTGGGTAAACCGCCAGTCTTCGTTTTGCGGTGTTTTCAATTTTTGTTCCCCCCCCCCTTCTGTGGAAAATGAAAGTCTAACTATGTGTGTGTGGGGGGGAAGTACAAAAGTCTGCATATTTTACAAAAAACTACATTATTTTTCCTTATTCCTGTGTACAGAAGAAGGCAGAGATTGATCATTGATTTTGCTCTCCAACTTAGAAAATGTAATTCAGCCTATTAAAAAGAAAGCACAGTAGGAGATCAGTTGGCGATCAGGAGATCAGGATGGCGGATAAAAGTTGTATTTCAGCCTTGACTTTCAAACTCATGTAGTTAAGTGCATATGATCAAACAATCAGAGTTCTGCTTCCTTGACTTTGGTGATGATTATATTTTAAATGTATGCTTCTCAGTTTGGAAGAAAGAAGACAACAAACATTTTATTCAACATTTTTATGTTTGTCCAGGATTCTGAAAGATGGAGGGTGGAGAAATAATACAATAATTTGGAAAAAATGAGTATGTTAGGAATAACTTCAAAAATGGTAGCTGGTATATCACGTAAGATGAGTTAGTCCTGTGATCAAGTCTTTCTGTCTATAAGTACTTTTAAAATATAAATTAACGTAATAGTCTACACTTTTGCCTGTTGCCATTAAGTCCTTATAATCAATGTTTTCAGAACAATTCTGTAAGCTGAGTATCAAGTTTGCAGTTGCTGTGAAGTAGGTGTCTTTAAATTTAAAGCCATTGATACAAGGTAATTTCTATACTTGGGCAAGTCTTTCCTTTTTCTATTTTAAATTTAATTATTTTTATTTTCTTTCAGGTATCTCTTGTAGTGTGTTTTATTCTGATGTTTGGTAATTCAATGTTATTGACATCATATTATGCTGCATCTTTAGTAGTTATCTGGGTAAGTTGTTTAAGAAAAAAATCATATGACATGCTAAGACTGTAATGCTGTACTGTTATGTATGTATTGATGTAAAATATGAAACTGCTGCGTTACCAGATAGTTGAGGAACCTTTCACATGACAAACAGAATTAGTCCTTAAAGATATTTGGAGAATGGGTAAATACTAATTAAAAAAATCATGGTTTTACACCAAGACCACTTCATAAGAGAAATTTAGTTAAGGCTCAGTTCTCTTGGTTTTGTAGCTCTCTTCTTTTTGTAAAAATATAAGATTTACCATGTATTATGTATTTTTGACCAGAATAATTGTAAAACAAGAACATGAGCAGGGAGTTTGTTTTAAATGCTTCTTTATTGATTGCGAAACTGCAAATGCAGAACAAATGACTAAACCATATATAACAATGGTTTTAGACTATTTGAAATTGCTGAGTCATACTGCCATGTTAGTGATATTATTCACTGAAGACTCATCATCTCATCATTCACTATCTTAATTTTTCCTTAAATAGGAAAAACAACCCCCAACCTCTTTCAGTTTCATACAGTTTCTCTTCAGGGAATTATGTACATAGGAAATAGGATATAAGATTGTGTGAACAGACCTAGTTTAGCATACTAAAAGTCATCTCCATTTCTGATTCTTTTTGCCTCTCCTAGAAGCTTGGGGGAAGCTCAGTGATTTTTTTTTTTCTTTTGTTTATATTTTGTCCATTATCAAAAGAGTGGTAATCTCTCACTTGTGCTAAGATTAAGCTATCTTGGATACTGGTATTTGCTGTAGTATAGTTTGCTTGTTATAAACCCACTCTAGTTTCTGGTAGCAGCTTCTGTAATTATATAGTAAGTACAGGTACATTGAATTTCTTGCCTATTTTCTGCTTTGGAAAAAATATTTTTTGTTTGTCTGTTATTTGGGTGCTTATAGTGGCCTCAGTCTTAGTGTCACATATGGACTGGGTACCTGAAAGCTTTTAAGTTAATTCTCAGTTTTTCTTAATTACTTTGTTCATCAAATTAGCTTAAAGTGAGTCTTCCTTTTGTCGTAAAATGAGGAACATAATGTGAAACAGAAAAATACCAGTAACTCCTCCCACCCTCCCATATTCTGTTGCCTTGTTTGAAAATTGTTTGTATTATGCTGCCAGTCATTTATTTATTGCTTCAGATGTGTCTTGTCATTCGTGGAAGCTGACATAATTCAGTTTCGCATTGGCTTTGATTTAAAGAAGCTTAGAACTGTATAATACAGAATCTTACTTGTTACAGAGAAGAGTAGTCTTCCATTAATTGTATATAAATTGCAGTAGGAGTTTTTATGTTGGCATGTTTTGCCAGTGCAGAGTGAAATCACAATATTAAACATTCATTCATATTTCAGGTTATATTAATTATGGAGGGTTTTTTAATAAATAGCTGTGTGATACAATAGGTGCTTACCAAAACAAAAAACCCCCCTCACCCCGGTTACTGGAATATCTTGTTGTTACTATATGTTACCTGAAAATGTACGTTCATTTTATTATTAGGGAATTCTTGAATTGAGTCCAAAAGTCTTGAAAAGCAGCAGAAGAGAAGTCTATCTATGGGTAAGGAATTTCATGTATTTTGAATTTCAGAAAAGAACTATGACTTTTTTGTTTGTTTGTTTCAATGAAATACAGAAATAACTTCTGGTTTAGTTTCTAATAGTTGAAAATCAAGAAATATAGCTGAACTACTCTCTTTAAGTAAATTGTCCATATTCCCAGAAATAAATCTTAAAATTACTGAAGGAAGAAAAGGAGCATAAACATACATTTGTGTCAGAAAATTGAAATGGCCTTCAAATGGCAACATGTTTAATTTTAAATTACCAACGTAAACATGTTTACAAAACCTAAGATCTGTATGAAAATCCCTTTAAAATAAAGGACAATTTAGAAAAGGCAAGTAAAAGGCTAGCAGTGCTTGCAGAAATGGAGATTAAGATACTGCATTAGATATTCACTAAAATGTGTCCTATATAATTTTTTTAGGATATTTTTTATAACAACAGCAAGCATATAATTACGTAACTAAATAAAGGAAGCAAGTCAGAGTAAAACACTGTAGGGTGCGTGGGTGAAGTTTGAGAGCAGTAGAAGTCATGTCCGAACATGGAGGACACCCCCAAAACTATGACAAATAAAATAAACACTGTAGAAAACACGAGGAGCACCTTGCTGCTTAAGACATAACATTAACTTGTAAAAACACCTGAAATGGGAGCCTACCGAGACTACGCTTGGCTTAAGACAGGCATTCTTGTTAAATGAAGGCTAACCTGTTAGCAAAACTGGATGGAATTCATGTAGTTATTATAAAGGAATTAGAATATAAAGGAATTACAAAAAATATTTATAGCGAGCTGCAGTGCATGTATAACCTGCCAATGTAGTTAGCTGTGGTACCAGGGGAAATGGGAGTGTAGGCCAATCTCATGTCAGTTTTTTTCAAAAGGAGATCCAAGGCATTTGTGGAACTGCAGACCAATAAGTCTAACTTTTGTAAAAGAATAAAAACTTGAATAGTGATGAAGTTGTTAAGGCTATATGTACACGCAGTATAATGAGATGGGTCCAATACAGCCTCTGTGAAAGGAAGTCATGCCTTGCAAATGTATTTGACTTCTTTGAAGGATGTAGATAAGGGTGTGTGGGTGAATGTAATGCACTTGAATTTCAGAAACGTTTTGGGGAAGATATCTAACTGGAACTATAAAAGAAAATAAGCTCCATGGGATAAGGTGTTAATGTTAGAAGGTAAGAAACAAAGGGTGGGATTAAATGGTAAGTTCTCAAAAGAAGAGTACCACCACCCTAAGTATGTATATAAAATAATTGATCCTAAATAAGTCCTTGCCATTCAGCAGAGAAATCTTGGTATTCTTATGAAAAATTCTCTCAACACATCAATTCGTTACTGAGCAGGCATCAAAAATGAAAATACCTAATGGAAGTCATGGAGAAGGAACTGCAGAGAAAGTAGAAATATTTTTTTTATTTTGTAAACTCATACTTAGCATCCTAAATATTGTATGCAGTCTCAGTCAACGTGTCTCTCTTTAAAAAAAAGATAGAATGCCTTCCCCAAAAATGTACTACCATCAAATTTAAGTAGAGAGAATATGAAGATAATTATTAATGTAGAAATGCTAAATAGCTGAGATTTTAAGATAGGTTAGAATTCTACATCTTGTAAAATAAAGGTAAATATGACTAAGCCAGTGAATAGAAGTAGAATATAATTATAGTTTATTTAGTGCCCCTTATGCCAGCAGCAATAAGCTTATAAGAGAGAAGAAAGATACTGTGGAAGCAAAAAAACAATAGAGGCATTCAGAAAAGGATTAAGTACCTCCTAGGTATTTAGGTTCATTTGCAGCCATTAAATGGGATGGTTGAATGCAACCCGTCATCACATAAAACCCCTCGTTACATTAGGGTAAAGATCAGTTTGTATTTTGTTGTTACAGTCTCTCTGAAAGCGTCTGCTGCTGGTCCCAGATACAGGATACTAAGCCAGGTTGTCCTTTTCAGTTGATCTGGTTTTATAAATAATTAGATAGATTAAGCTAGATTGCCAAGAATTTAATCTTTCTGGTACAGGGATAAACATGATATGTAACTAAAAGTAGTAATTGTACATACTTTCTTTATATTTCCTTCAAGATCTAACTTGAGATTATCTTGAGAAAGTACTATAAATCAGCAAATTCCTCCAAAGATTTGAATTAGCAGAGTAGTACAACCTGATAATATGGAGAGGCTATTGCTGGGAAATAATCACTACACACTGGTGTATGCAAACCAGATGGAACTGACAGTTAGGCTGCCCCTGTTTAAAGTTAACTTTGCTACCTCCTCTGCTACAATGTCGTGTGCAGCCGTAATATAAATCAGTTGCACAAAATTATTTCAGCTGTAATAGAAAATACAAAAAAACCTTAAAACACCCCAGTGTACTGAAATTTAGGAAGTGTAATTGGTTAGAAATTACTGTACTACTTAGTGATAACATAGGAGAGTTTGTAACTAGTAGCTAAATTTAATAAGCCTTTTAAAAAAGAAGAGGTTTCTTTAAAAGTTTGTTGAGACATGTTAATTTCATTCTGAATATATTTTTTTAAGGTCATTGAAGGATGTGCCTGGTTATTTGGGACAGTCACCTTGAAATACCTAACTTCTTTAGCGTTTGGAATAGCTGATGATGTAAGTTCTGAGTATCTGGTTGGTGTCGTTCAAAAATTTTTTAATTATTAATATTTTGATTTTGGCATCTTACTGATATGCTTTCCTGAAATTCCAAGATTTGTTTTGTAGAAATGGGAGAGGGATTGCATATTTGCTTTCTCATACATTATGTATTATCACTTTGAGGTATTATTACCAAAGTTTGTGAAAAGACAAATGTTTTTACTGTTGAGTTAGTAAATGCTCTGTGTGTTTGTTTTTAAAAGTGGATTTATAGAACTTTGTTTATTTTGGATATCTTCTACCTACATCTTTTCTTTATTTACTGAATTTCTTAGTTCACTTCCCTCTGAAGCTAATTTTTAAGACAGTTTTGAAATGCTTGTAACTAGGACTCCTCACTTTGCTTCAGCCCCTTTATTGTCAGATTCTACTGTTAAAAATCTATCTGCAGTTGTGCATCAAGGGGCAAAACATGGGAAGGTCATATCTTAACATATAAGTATGCAAAACTGTACTCTTGTTGAACCCAGTTGCAATGGTAACACCCTTTTTCTGCTGCTTTCTGCTTTTTATTTAACACAGTCCAATCTGTGTTACACTCAAAGATGTCATTTAATATACCAGAAATAGATTTTTGGTGCTCTTATAACAAGATTGTAAATCATATAAAATTCTGTTCTAATTAAAAATATTTCTCATATACATTTAAACTACTTTGTTGTGGAAAACAGGACAGTTTTTCCTTACTACAGCTTTTTTTTCTGTATATCCTACCAGGCTCATATAGGAAATATATTAAAATCTAAATTTATTGGCTACAAGGATTTTGATACATTAATGTATACCTGTGCTGCAGAGTTTGACTTCATGGAAAAAGAGGTAATCTGATGAAAATAGATGATTATGGAAGAGGGAACTTTTTGTTTTATCTTAATTTATAACTTAAAACATCTGAGAGCCATAACTTCCTACTGCCATCATAAGTTTAAGTGTTTACTTGTGAATTTAGAGACATTAATGAACTTAAGCTAAATTTAACTGGTTTTATTGCTTTTAAATGAACTAAAAAAACCCCAGTGTCTTGATTTTGGATCTAAGAAATGTGCTTGCTTGAATTAAAGAAGTGCTTGCTCAGGGATAAATGAAAGGTTACAGTTCTGCAAATTTAAGGTTTTATGTGGCTGTCAGTAACTGGTTTTCAGTATACGGCAAATCTACTGAGAGCAGCAAAGGTCTTGTGTGGTAGATTTAAGACTACAGAAGAGCATAGAAGCTTCTTAATGTGGTGTTAGACTTTTTTTAGTTCATCAGTATTTAGATAAGCATTTAGAACATTTATAGGTTACTCAATGCATAGTACTCAAATTCAGATGAGATGCAATCTACTTTTAGTCTTTGGGTGGCTTGCCAAAGAACTGGGAATAATTTACTAATGACCCTAGTATTATGACATCTAGTGTGATTGCTGGGTGGAGTTTAAATTTTAGTTTCTTTAAGCTTGCTTTGTTCTTGCTGAATGTTTAAATTTACATTTTACTCAAGGAAGAACTCCTTATATTGTTTTCTTTAAAATGACCATTGAAGTAATTATAGGTGAATAGAAAGCAATTAATGCAGTTTATTTCCATTGTAGACTCCAGTAAGATACACAAAGACTCTGCTATTACCAGTTGTTGTGGTGGTTTTCGGAGTAATCATCAAAAAGGTAAGTGATTGATTCAGTGAATCACCTTTACCTTGAATTTACTTTTTAGGCTTTTTGAAGGGATCACTAATATTTTGAAATGGGAAGAAGTTAGTGTGGTGGGTTAACCCTGGCTGGCTGCCAGGTGCCTGCCAAGCCATAGTGTCATTCCCCATCCTCAGCAGGATGGAGGGAAAAGAGTTGAAAAAGCTCATGGGTCAAGATAAGGATAGGGAGATCACTCACCAGTTTACTGTCATGAGCAAAACAGACTTGAATTGGGGAAGATTAATTTAATTTATTGTCAATTAAAAATAGAGTAGGATTGTGAGAAACAAAAACAAAACTAAAAACACCTTCCCCTCATCCGCACCCCCTTCTTTCCAGGCTCAGTGGGTCCCTCCCACAGGCTGCAGTTCTCCAAGAACTGCTCTGGCGTGTGTCCTTTCCACAGGGTACAGTCCTTCAGGAATGGACTGCTCCATCATGGGTCCCCCAAAGGTCGCAACTTCTGCCAGGAGCTTGCTTCTGTGTGGGCTCTCCATGGGTTGCAGTTTCCTTCAGGGCATGTCCACCTGCTCTGGCATGGGCTCCTCCACAGGCTGCAGGGTGGATATCTGCTCCACCATGGTCCTCCATGGGCTGTAGGGGGAAAACCTACATCACTTCGGTCTTCTCCACAAGCTGCAGGGGAATCTCTGCTCTGGTGCCTGGAACACCTCCTCCCCCTCGTTCACTGACCTTGGTGTCTTCAGGGTTGTTTCTCTCCCATTTTTCTCACTGCTGTCTCTTAAAGCTGCTGCACAGTGTTTTTTACCTTTTCTTAAACATGTTATCAACAGAGGCACCACCAGTGCCGCTGATGGGCTCAGCTTTGGCCTGTGGTAGATCTGTTTTGGAGCTGGCTGGAACTGGCTCTGTCTGACATGGGGGCAGCCTCTGGTCTCTTCTCACAGAAGCCACCCCGCAGCCCCCCTACTACCAAAACCTTGCCATGTAAACCCAATATAGTTAGATAAAATGCAGATTTTCAAAAATATTTGCTTAAAATTCTGTATTCTCTTTATATAGATTTTTTACAAAGGTCCAGTCCTGAGTTGGTGGTAAACTTGCTTTGGTGTTAAGCGCCAAAAAAATTTCTGTCACTTAGCTGATGAGTACTATAACTGAAGTTTATAACTGGTTTTGTAAATTTGATTGTGTATAATTTGTGTAAAAACAACTTACAGTTTACACAGGAACAGATGGGATAACTGCTAACTGCCTGGCTAATTAAACATCCTCAAAAAGAATTTTTAGCTAAAACATTGCATGTCTTTATCTTAGCATTATCTCAAAATGAGATTACCCAGGTGTAATTTAATTTAGCAAATGTTGAAAATGCTTTAGAATGCTTTTGAAAGTTTATTCATACTTTTTGTTGGCTCTTGTTTTCTTCAGGCAATTAAATATCTTAGGTGGACCTTATCTCAGGCAGGCCAATATGAAAGGTAAATATTGTCTTCTCTTTTAATGTAAAATTGAATTTTCTGCTGGAAGTTTGTTTGATTTGCTATATGCTAAATAATTCAGAATTCTACATTATGTTGGTCCTTTTTGAAGGGTAAATTATGTATCGTTCAGTAACCGAATGGCTTGGATGTACTATATGTGGTATTTTTATAGGATGTCTAAAACTAAGTTTAGCTGCTGAACTTAGTTTCAGACATCTTAACCCTCTTATCCCCAAATTTTCTATTTAATCATTTATTTTTCTGCTCTGTTCCTGAACCAATATTTATTTATGTGCCTATTTGCTTTTCCCCTATAAATAGTGAATACAAATTCTTTCCTCCCCATTATTTTTTTCCAGGTTATAATGATACCTGAGTTTCATCTTTCAGAAGGGATCCCATCCGTATTAATTTTATTTTCTAAATTTCTGTAATACATGCTCTACCTGCCACAGCCATTTGCATCACTTGTTGATGCTGTGCTCAAGAGCAGTGAATTTGGCCAATAGAATGTTGTCATTTCCCTGACATATCTTTTTGCTTCCTGGTTTTTTTTTTTTAATTTATCACTAATCATTTCAGTGATCTCTGCTTTCCATAGTCTAATGGCCATTATCAAAATTCCAACAGATATGAGCAGGATTCAGCATCCTGTCTTCACAGATGTTTTTGGAGAACAAGTATACATGATTTTGACTCTCTTCACATTTGTATTTCCTTCTGAGAATCCAAAACCAATCTATGTAGTACCTAAGTAAATGACTGACTTTTTTTTTGCGTATCAGCGCTCTGCCTCTCTTAAGTTACTGAAGTTTCATTCTCTAAATTAGCTGTTCTATATATGAAACAATTCATGGAAGTAATTAAAAACCTGCTGAAATTAATTTTCAGATTTCCAAATAGATACAGGGATTGAGGAGGATAGTTACTGATTTGTAATATATTTCAAAGCTTGTTATAGAGGGGAAAAAAAAATCTGTGCAGGTGTTGACTCCTGCTTCCTGGATTAGTTCAGTTGTCTAGAGCCACTATAGATGACTTCAAAGTAAAACCAGTGCTGCTGTAGTACATAAACAAATAATGTGATTTTCTGTTTTTTTATTTAGAGAGGAACGTTTTAATCATGGTGAGGTAAGATTCTTTCTCTGCACAATTTTATTCATGTGTTAATGTGAATACTCAATATTGAAATACAGGTTGCAATGGTCTGATATGTGGTTTATTTGAAGGTAAGTATTTGCATCTTTTATTCCCTCATCTTAAATTGGGTCCAGTACATCACCAGAATAACTCTGGGATGTTGAACAAAAAAATATACTAGCTAATGGTGGGGTGGCAGTGCAAGAGAGGAGTCTTTTGGGCTTTTGCTGTAGCAGTACAGAAAGGCATTGAAATTATGCTGGACCTTCAATTTTCCCCATATAGACTGAGAAGGAGATTGGTTCCTTTACTGGGGTTTCATGTGACAGATAATGTTAAAATTCTGATTTGAAATATGCCATAATAAAAATAATTCTACACGTGGTTCTTTTAATAAAATTATGCAAAAAAAAAAAAAAAGAATGGCAGCTTTCTTACGTGGTTTCTTTATTTGCAGTTGAGTCACAAGGACAGTGCAAAACTTTCTTAACAGCAGTTTATTTGTGGTTTGTGCTGTGAGAGAAATCTCATGCCATTCAAAATACGATAATCAATCAGTTAGATAAAAGCACTGATTGCAAAAATGCCTCTATGATTTACCACAGCACTTCCACAAGTAACATAGGTTCAATGTTAGGAGTGGTAAGTGACACCTCTGACGTTTTTTAGCCTTTTTTGAGAATATTAAAACAAGCTGCCTGTGGTTGTGTGAGTACCAAGGATGATTTTATTTGCTTCTTTAATGTCATACTTAGGTATTTTAGGTATTAAATAGCAAGGTCTCTTCACTTCTATAAAGAGGTTATACAAGAAATTTTACATATGTTATTGCGTATTTACCTTTCAGGATCTTTTGCATAGCTAGCCATTTCTCCAACTCCTTTTGGTTGTATTGTTAATGTTTATCCTTCCTGTTGTTCCATACCTTAGCATATTACATACACTTTATAAAAAAAGATAACAGAAAGTCCTTATCACTGTCTGAAATGTGAAGGTCTTCACTTTGGCTTGGACTCTTTTTCAGACAAGCTCGTCACTTAAGCTATACTGAAAATGAAGTTGTATGTTTAAGACAGAAATGAAAAGTATGCAAATATTATGCCTCTGTGTGGTTTTTTTTTTTCCCAGCTGGTATACCATGCATTGCAGCTGTTGGCGTACAGTGTCCTAGCGATTTTAATCATGAGACTAAAATTGTTTTTGACACCCCATCTATGTGTTATGGCTTCCTTGGTGTGTTCAAAACAGGTAAGGTCTCTTTTTAATCCTGTAGCTATCTCAGTACTTACAGTATTACCCAGATACTTGTCCGAAAGCAGATTTCTCTGTGTGTAATTGCTGAATCTGAGTGTACCAGTTAAAAATAAACCAGATTATATTGCCTGTCGAAAAATATGGTTACATGAGTTCCATTCTCCCCTCTCCCCAAATAAAGCAAATGTCTTATTTTATGCAACTTGTCCAATTGCGTTATTTTATGAGTTAATATGCTGTGTATTGAGCATGAGCATAGGGAGACATACACTGGATTTTACTGTATTTACACATTTCTATGCCATTGCAAGTTTTTTATTGCCTATTAATTTTATCCAAACAGTGTTTGACTTTGTTTACACTGTGTTTTCACAGCTCTTTAGAGCTTATTGCCTTGCATATTTTTTGTGTATTAATTCTTTCCAGAAGTCTAGTTTTGAAGTCTTACATGTTGAAAACATTTGCAGCCTTAAAAATCAAAAGTCATATGCCTAACTCAGATTTAATTTTCCTAGCTTGAAATAATCCATAACATAAAATGTTACTATATTTTCTCCAGATATAAAAGATCTTAGAATTGGGTTTCCATGTTTCAGTATCTGTGTTTTTGAGAAGTGAACTTGATTGAATCTGTATCTAAATAGCTGTTTTAGAAGCTTTGCAATTGCAGCTAAAGTGGGGTAAGCAGTCCTTTGTCTGGGAAACAGACAGGGGAGGTAGATTGAAAACTAGCTGAATGGCTGGGCCCAGGGAGGGATGATCAGTGGTACAAAGTCTGATTGAAGGCCAGTAACTAGCAATGTACCCCAGGAGTCAATACTAGGTCCAGGCCTGTTCAACATCTTTGTTAATGGTCTGGATGATGGGGCAGAGTTTGCTGATGCTACAAAACTGGGAGGAGTGGCTCGTACACCAGATAGGTGTGCTGCCATCCAGAGGGAACTCAACAGGCTGGAGAAGTGGGCTGACAGGAACCTCATGCAGTTCAACAAGGGAAGTGCCAAAGTCCTGCATCTGGGGAGGAACAACTGCAGGCACCAGTACATGCTGGGGGCTGCCCAGCTGGAAAGCTGCTTTGAGAAAAGGACCGGGATTTCTGGTGGACACCAAGTTGAACATGAGCCAGCAATGTACCCTTGCTGCAAAGAAGGCCAACGGTATCCTGGGCTACGTTAAGAGGAGTGTTGCCAGCAGGTTCAGAGTGGTGATCCTTCCCCTCTATTCAGCACTGGTGAGGCCACAACTGGAGTGCTGGGTCCAGTTCTGGGCTGCCCAGTACAAGAGAGGCATGGACATACTGGAGAAAGTCCAGCAAAGGGCTACAAGAGTGATTAAGGTACTGGAGCATCTCTCCTACGAGGAAAGGCTGAGAGAGCTGGGACTGTGCAGTCTGGACAAGAGAAGGCTCAGGGGAATCTTACCAATGTGTATAAATACCTGAAGGGAGGGTGTAAAGAGGACAGAGGCAGGCTCTTTTCAGTGGTGCCCACTGACAGGACCAGAGGCGGTGGGCACACACTGAACCACAAGAGGTTCCCTCTGACCATCAGGAAACACTTTTTCACTGTGAGTGTGACCAAGCGCTGGCACAGGTTGCCCAGGGAGGTTGTGGAGTCTCCATCCTTGGAGATATTCAAAGGCCATCTGGACAGGGTCATAGGCAATCCTGGGTCTAGGTGGCCCTGCTTGAGCAGGGGGGCTAGACCAGACAACCTTCAGAGGTCCCTTCCAAGCTCAACCACACTGTGATTTTGTAAAGTGTTATTTACATCACAGAAAGTAAGTATCCCACACTGATACAGTGAAAGATTATGATTAATAGTGAGCTGGGCTTACTAACAAGAAAACAAATTGGGAAGATGAGATGGGGAACTTGTGAAAACGTCTATATGG
This sequence comes from Mycteria americana, assembly GCF_035582795.1. Lineage (NCBI taxonomy): Eukaryota > Metazoa > Chordata > Aves > Ciconiiformes > Ciconiidae > Mycteria > Mycteria americana. The sequence continues at coordinate 54,846,452 of NC_134366.1, forward strand.
AGAACACCACTATGAGGATGAGTGGGAGAAAGAATCCAGTGCTAAGAACTGTTGCAGACATAACACAGAACAAGGAAAAGAGAAAAATGTTTGTCAGAGTGGGGAAACTAGCAATGACTGGGGAAGAAAATTAGGATTTTAATAAGAAACCTGAGTCATTAGGTTTGCTGGTTTTGAAAATTGAAGAAATACAAGAATAACAGAACAAGTTCAGTTGTACTCAAAATGTGGTGTGCCAGAACTGGTGGTGTATGTACAACCTTTTTCTGGCTGCCTTGTGCATATGCAGTATGATACAGACTATAATGCTGGATACACATTGTTTTTCCCACAATATCTGTGGTTGGAACCTTTCCTAAAGGTGAATTAGGGTTGTATGGTGAAGGCAATTGCTGTCTGTGGAACATCTGATATCTGTGTCATACAACTGGAAGATGAGTGAATGAGACAAAATTATGCAAAGAGGAGAAAGCTGTCCCATGTTAAGGCAGCCGAACAAATGATTGTTTCCCAGAAAACTGGATTGCTTCCCTGAATGTTCTTTTAGTGAAGGACAGTTCTTGATAATGCTAGACAGGCTACACTGTATGAGTCTGCTTAAATGTTGTCCTCTTCACTTTCTTGATCCCTGTTTTGTTACTTGGCATGGGTAAAAGTGCTGAGTGTTTGCCAACATAAAATGAATCTGTACAGTGAATATATAAAATGCTAAAAATGTGTCAAAAACTCTTTAAAAAGTAACTTTATTTAGCCACCTTGTAACTGAGTGTTGGAATGTAAAAGAAATTTACTTTTCCTTTACACTCTTGCTATTCTGTAAGGTTCACAGGTGTTCTTATGGCATTTCCCAGCTCTTAGTTAGTTGCTCTTGAAGTATTGGTGTCCTCTTGGGTGGTTTGGCTGTTTAAGTAATAGCACTTACGATGTGGTTAAATTTTTCTAAATCAACTCTCACGAGGTGTTTCTGAGTAATTTGAAATGAAGTTGCTTTTCAAAAGACAGAAAAGCAAAAAGAAAAAAGTATTTTCTTCTAACATACAATTTCTAGATAATGATTACAATATAAATTAATTCTGTCCAAAGTTAATTTGTGCTTGTTTTAACTGTTTTAACTGTGCGTTCCTCGGAGAAAATTGGTGGGCTTTTCTGCCCTGTCATTATTGAAAAATTTTTGTAGAATTTTCTAGTGAAGTTTAGAACTAAAAGTATTTCTATGTTTTATGCCACAGGAAAAGGCCTCTCAGCCTTCTGAGAATTGAAAAACAATAAAATCTGAACTGCTTTTTTTTTCTGTATGGAGAGAAATAATCTCTGAAAGACAGGAAGAAGTACCTTGCAACTGGTAATGACTGAAAGATGAGCTGCTAGGAATGGTTTCTATTAATATGTAGCCTCATTTGCTTTTTTCCATATAGTAAGTTAGCTGCTACATGGCAAATTAGTAAAAGCTTTCAGCTGGTGATCATTTTATTTCTTTTTTAAAGCACCTGAGTAATAGCACTACAGTAATTCGTCCTGGATGGTTGTGTTTTTTGTTTTAGTACTGCAACTAAGGTCATCAGGCCAGTTAATGAAAACTGGTGCTTTTGGTAATCATTGAGTTTTGGATCTTAGAGGATGCCACATGTTACCACTGTGCAAATACTGGAAGAAGGACAGGTTCAGAGTATCTTATCAATATTTTCTTTTCTTCTGTTTCCAACTGCATTTTGGCCCTTTGGTTGTTCTGCTATTTCCTATGGTTGTAGAGTGAGAGTAAGCTTCTCAGGAAGCTACAAATGTAGATGATAACCTATTCTGGGAGCTGCCCCTGTTGGACCAGGTGGCTCAGGTCCAGTGACTTTTTTGTCCTGCTTTGCAGCATCATGGAGGCATAGTTGGCTTGAAAGAAATAGGTCTTGAATGCTAGGGAAGGTAAGGCTTTAGATTACTGCAGTTTGGACAGTTGTTCTGTGCAGAAGATGATAAATGGCCAGCTGCCCCATATAACAAGGCCTGTGATTATCCTGGCCCTGGCTTGGGCCTTAGGAGAAGTACATAGCTGTGTTCAAGAGTACCCAACTTTAGGTGAACAATGTAAGTAAAAATAAAAAATAATTCCTTTGGTTTGCTATCAGCAAAGGTTCTTTCACCTGTTCAGCATGTTCCCTAGGTTGGTGCTGATTGATACCTGTAAAAGACAAGCCAGATTCTTTCTGATCTGTCTGATGTACGCTTTCTTTAGTAGGGAGCTGCTGGTAATCTTCCAGGTAATACATGACTGGCTTCAGCCTGAGAGAGAAACACTGGCTGTAAAGCTGTTGAGCTGCTATCGATCAGACCACTTCTAAGACAGCTCTGACTTAAGCAAGCAAAGGGATGAGAAAACTCGTTATTTTTTTGTAGGCTCAGGAAAATATCAGGTGATTTTCAGTGAGTTTTTTCTGTCCTACTGGCTGCAGAGCAGAAGCACTAGTTTGAGGTTGAAAAATCTGACCGTATGTGCAATATTGATTCAGAAGAATTGCTGTGATAGAGATGAGCAGGGGAAGATTGGACTCGTGACCAAACAATTGGTTAACACCTGGTACACTTATCATTATGTAAAGTTTTAGATGTTTGCATAAAGGGTAGGTTGATGAGCAGCAACTTGTCTTTACAGATGCAAGAAAAATTTAAGCAAATTTAGCATATGTAATTATCTCATCATAATGGAGGTCAGTGCTATCCTTTCCTCTAGCAGACCATTGAAGTTTACCTGCAGTGGTATGTTAGTATCATTAATTTGTTTTGAGGCTATAGATAGATAACACGTTAATCAGCTGCCTTTCAAAATATATCCTTTTATTAGTGAACAGTCAGCCCGAGATGGACATTTGTAACACAAACCTATAACAAACAAACAGGCAAAAGACATACTAGAATTATTCTGCACATGGGAAAGGAATTTTGTTGTTGTGTTCTTTCAGCCCGTTGCATGAATCTGTGTACTTTCCATTACCTCCATGTTGCAGCTTGTGGCACCTGATGGACAATAAAAATGATAACTGTTTACATCCACACATTTCCTCTTTCTGTTAGGAGAAATGATACTATCCTGAGTGGAAATTTTGAAAGCAAAGAAAAATAGCTGGAGAAAGACTTAATGTATTCATTTGACAAAAGCAATAAAAAACCTTGAATCAGTATAAAAACTACAAGGAACAGCATCCCATAAAAGAAATGTTTCTTTTGCATCGCTTATATGTTCAACCATTCTAGGCTCTTTATGTAGACAAAATAGTGGTAAGTTTAGATACTTCAAACATGAATGAGGTTTTATAAAAGCATGATAGGAATGCAATTTTCTTTGATTTGAAAAGCCATGGAACTCAATAAAGAATTCCAAAGTTCTAACATGTTCTTGAAGTGAGATTTTTGCGACTGTTGGTAAAAAGGTTTGCTCATGTAGAGCAGCGTACAAATGAATTAATTTCCCTTCATCCTTCCAGACCTGCACAGTGGTCAGGCATATTTGGTATATTAAGTTTCCCTGGATAGTATTGCTGTTCTTGCTAGAGTGTTTAGCAAGTTCTTGAGGATGAGAGTAGAGTACACTGTTACTTTGGAGAGGTGGCCTGAGAGTTTTAATAATCTAAAGTAGTTTACAGTTAGTTTATAACAAAGATAGCATACACTATTTAATTGGTGTAGTCAGCCTACTGGGAGATTTTACTGTGAAAATTTATTTTATAATTTCATGCTTTAATTAAAAAAATAGATAAAGGTACTCTGAATGAAATTTATTTATTTAGTGCAGGTTTGATTTTTTTTTAAATGTGAAGTCTTACTTCCAATTAACAACAGCTTTAAAAAAAAAAGTAATTCATATTTTGTCTTACTTAAGGTTTAGGTCAGATGTGGATGAGAAAGTGTTCTTGATTGAACTAAACTTGAACATAGCAAATTTGGTACTTCTTTCTTCTTAACTTCCCATTTCAGATATTTATGAGTATTTGCTTAGAGCCTCCAGCAAACAATCTTTAGGAAAAAATGCGAGGGCCGTCTTTTTCAGTTCAAGAAAGGGAAGAGTAGGATATAAAGCAACATTAACCTTCTATCCCCAAAGTCTGCTTTTCTGATATGTTTTTGGAAGTTTGCAGTATAATCTGTAATCCATAGAGATCCACAGCTAGAAACTCTTGATGTAAATAGGAGATAAAATACTGAAAAAGTGCAGTTAGCATTATTGAGTCGTGTTTACTTGCAGAATTTGACATTTGAACTACAACTTTAAAAGCTGCATTAATGTCAACATTTTTTTTTTAATAGAATTACAAATAAATGCCCTACAGTCAGTAAACATGAGTACTTCTTAAGAGGTCTCACTGAAGTTTAGTGGAGAAGCAATAGCAGAGATTGTAATATATGTTTCATATTGTAATATATGTTAAGTTCCTTAGAGAAATAAAAATGATTTGTGCTGCATACAACTGTACAGAATTGTTGCCTAGAAATTAATTGATTCTTGCATTTCAGTTGTTTGGATGGCTCTTCTGTAAAATCCAGCCCAAAACATTGGTCTTTGCTATTTTAGCATTGATGGCAATAGAGGGATCAGCAAACCTTCAAACTCAGTGGAACATCATGGGAGAATTTAGCAATTTGCCACAGGAGGAACTTTTAGAGTGGATAAAAGTCAATACCAGACAAGGTAAACTATTTAATAATGTATGATGTTCCCCATTTACTGTGAGATGTAACTACAGAACTCGGTGTGAATGACTGCAGAGGTATTGCTACTATCTGTGGCTTTGCCGTGGGACTGTTCTACCAGCCATGGTTTAGTCACGTATGCTTGTCCATATAGAAGCTGTCTCAAATGAAAAAAATGCCGAAAGCTTGTGTTACTAGACTCCATGCTACTAGTCTGGAGGTTCTAGCCACTGGTGTAGTATTTCTACAAGAAAAGGGTTTTTGCTAAGTTCGGTTAAACAGGTTTTTGCTTACGTGGCGCTGTTCCTGTATGTGTGTCCATGATAACCATTTTGCTAGAAGAGAATTCAAAGTGGATGTGTTGTGGTTGCTCCTGTCCTTTTATTAAAGTGAGTAAAAGTGTCAGAAAACTAGCTGGAAACAAAGTAGTTACCTTTTTTTAGCAGGAAAATACTTTCAAGCTGAAGTGGACTGAGATTTTATTGCTCATTTAACAATGGTGTAAGAAGTGACAGAAAGTGGTCATAATGAATAAGTTATTCTACTCATTCAAGAAAAATAAGATGTATTATATTTCCATTCTTAGATGTTTAGTTATCTAATGACTTATATTGAGTTCAAGGTTTTAAAAAAAAAAACGAAGTGTGATTCTGTGCATCTCCTGTTGGTGCAATGTAAGGCCTTTTCAAAATGAGTACCTTTCCCTCTTTACACCTTATGTTTTTCTACAATATTACTGTTTAGATATTTGAAGATTGCTTCTCTGCTTTTACTGCTTGATTCTTTATTTCAAACCTGCCTTTTATTCTGTATTTCAGATGCAGTTTTTGCAGGAGCAATGCCTACAATGGCAAGTGTTAAATTGTCTACACTTCGTCCTATTGTAAATCATCCTCACTACGAAGATGCAGGATTAAGGTAAATTTTGAAGTTGAGGATTTATTTTTATTTGCTGTTAATTCTCTTAATGTTGGTAATATACAATAGGAGTGGCATCCCGTTATATTGTCAAATTTATTAAAACCCCATAGAACTTGATTTGTTATTTTCATCAGATTGAAAACACCTGCAGTATTTCTTCAGGATTTGTGTTCATCAGAAAGGATATACTGTAAGATAGATATGGCTTCAAACTTCTATACAAAAAAAAATCAGAATATAATTCTGGAATTGGAATTAATGTGTGCTATTATATCATTTCTTCATTCTAGTTTCTCCTGACACTGTATACAGACTTGATTTTTTTCTCAAGATAGCCAGTTTAGTTATTCCTATTAGCTTTCTGTGATTGGTTGTCATTTTTTTCATGATAATATATCTAATTATTGAAATACTAAGACTAGTTCAAACTGAAATTTTGTAATGGAATTACTGAGTTTTGTACTTAGTTATTTTCAAAACCAGGAAATTTTTCTAAATTGAAATTGATTTATCCAATAAGGTAATGAATTTATTTTTTCATTTTAATAATGTAGCATCATTTTTTGGTAATTTGGTAAAACTGGTTAAAAAAAAAAAAACACAACAAGAAAACAACAAGATAGAGAGGGATAAAGGAGAGGATTCATTTTACATGCCTTATGTCCTTAGTTCTGTGTCTGGTATTAACTGGCTATAACTTTTGGTCAGCCCTGAATTGGTCAGACAGTTGAACTAGATTATCATTGTAGGTCCCTTCCAACTGAAATATCCTATCCTATCCTATCCACAAAAATATAGGACAGGGCATGTTTGAGGAAAATAAGCTTGAGATAATACAGTATTAGAAAATGAGCAGGAGTTAACGTCATGCTTTGCACAATTAAAGGAGGATATTACTGAGTAATATAAACAGGATCATGGTTTACAAGTGATGATTTTGCTTGATTCAGCATAGGCAGATATCAGGTCTTGCACTCTGCATTTAAAAAAGTCCAAACAAGGGCAATGAGTATGACCTTTTGCGGAGAGACTGGGGAGATGACTTCTTCTGATCACCTCCGGTCCAAGCAAGGTCGTTTCTAGCATTGAATATTATATGGTGAATGCATTGCTTTGACATCTTTACATTTTCTGTTCACAGTAACCATGGATCTTGTTATAAAGTTGTCTCCTGCTACAGAAAAATCAAAGGGCTGTATACATTGTTCTTGGAATCATTGTATTTGTGAAGAAACAATCACATTAAAGCAAATGGCACTATTAATTTAAACTTTGTTTTAGCCTAGTTGTCTTGTGAAATAAAAAGCCTTCCTGTCCAATCTAAAGTTAAAGATTACATTTTCATGCTATGTTGCTAGCTAACTTTTATATTTCTCTTTTTGAAGGGCCAGAACTAAAGTAGTGTATTCCATGTACAGTCGAAAACCTGCAAAAGAAGTAAAAAGAGAATTGATAAAACTAGGAGTGAATTACTATATCCTGGAAGAATCATTGTGTGTAAGCAGAAAAAAGTGAGTAATCTCTCTCTTTCTCGCATGAATGATATGCTGCTCAAATATGTAGTTTAAGATTCATATCAAGTAGTAGTTTTGAAATGTTGATCTGTGATTTAGTAAAAGTGTCCGAAATACATTTTTGTCCAGCGTCTCCAGATATTAATAAGTATAACTTTACCCACATTAGCAACCTTGTGGTCTTTGTGCGCACCTGAAAAGCGGTGTTGTATGTATTTTTAAACTTCACTGTAAAATACAGAAGAGATTCACAAAGGAAACAAGTCATTATTCTGTGATGGCAAGAACAGATGTGTGTGTATAATGAAAGCCTAGTATGAATAAAAGGTGCAGAGTAAAAGATAGTTTGAGCACCAAAATATTATGACCATTGCTGGTCACTGAAAATTTCGTCACATTTAAGCTATCCTTAAGAAAAAGATATGAACTTCCCCCCCCCCCCCCCCCCCCCCCTTTCTCTTTGGCCTTTAGAACATGATTAGTTTGGATATTTTATTTTATTTTATTTGCATTTAGAATAAAATGAAATTAATCTGTTCTATTTCTTTGCTATTATCTTTGACAAATTAGGAAATTCTCAATAATTCTAACTTTGAAAGATAACTATACAGGGAATTGACGTTGGTTATGTGCCTTAATAAAAAAAGCAAAGCGTTACTACTTTTTTTTTTTTTTTAAGGTGTTTTATTTCCTGAGTTTCCTTTAGAAATGTTAGGAATGTGAACATCACCCTCCATTTTATAGGAAGTTTTACGGGTCCCTGGTAATGTATATTGTATAATTTGAGTTGTTTTATATGCTTGCTCCTCCAAATTAATTCTTATTAATTATGTAACCACAAAAGCAGACAAATTTTAGACATTCTCAATACTATTTTTAAACTACTACTATATTTATTGATTTTGTAATCTGATAAGAATTTCTAGTATAAAGACAAACTTAAAAAAAATATAGATGGCACAATGAACTATTCATAGGGGGGTTATAAAACTGAGTTCAGCAAACTGTATGTTTTTTGATGGCATTTCTTAATTGCTCTTTTCATATTCATATGTTTTCTAGGCCTGGTTGCAGTATGCCTGAAATTTGGGATGTTGAAGATCCTGCTAATAGCGGCAAAATTCCTTTATGTACCCTTATGAGCAAGGATTCCAGGCCATATTTCATCACAGTATTTGAAAATAGCAATTACAGAGTCTTGAAGATTCCAAAGGAATAACATTTCAATGCAAAGAACCACCAGTCTTTCAACTTTTTAAACTAGTAACTATAAGAATTCTAAATCAGAAATATCTTTTCTACTAGACTTAAAATGGAAAAATGTGTATTTTATTTTTTACCATTTTAAGTGAATTCTGATTATAGAAATATCTTAAACCTAACAGTTTGGATTTCTATTTCAGGGTCAGTCCCTTGAGATTTGCTATGCAAATGATTATATGTTTGCACATTTTATTTAACACTGATCCAAAAAGTTAAAAGTAGCTATGGAAAGTAACTCCATTCTCAAAACCAATGATATTGTGAAATGGGACTGTCAGAATGTCTTAGCAAAGCAAGTTTGTTTAAAGCTTTGGTGCTAGCAGCTAGGAACAAAGGAATGGTGCTATAGCATCTGGCATGTCACTTTCATTACCCATCTCCCTTCTGGACAAGGTGATACTAGAAATCTCTTAAAAGTCACGTAGTTTCACTAGTCATGTCAGAGAGAAATAAATTTTTTCTTTGAGATGATTAAGAGCATTCATCATTTTGGATCACTTAACACATGCTTCTAAGCTTGCTTTTGAAATGGAAAAGTTTGTAGGCAGACTTGAAACTTCATGATTTAGGTGCATGTTCTTGAATCTTACTGATATTAAAAAAGAAGACTAATAAGGGTAATATTTGCAGTGAGCAATAGTTTAGCTTCTCAGTGTCCAAGAATTTTTAGCATTCTTACGCATTCAGAATAAGCTGGCATAATGTACATGAAAGTTTTAAGGGAAAATGCTTTATTCAGGAAGAATCTGTCATAGCCTTAGAAAGATACTAAAATAAATCCTTCACTGCCTTAACTAGACCTTCAGCGCCTAACTTGATAAGAAATTACTTTCAAAATGTATGCCCTATTTTCTTTCCCCATGTATTAGATCCTGCCTGGATTTTATCATCAGCATTAAAGAAAAATGAAATTTAACTCAATTGTGATATGGGTGTAGTCAGTTGTGTGGATATAATTGCTCCAAAAATATTAGTCTGGTTCTGCAGTTTTTCTGTCATCTCGGTGTCACACCAGCGTTATCGGTTATAAAGAATTTTGAGAATTCACTTTCCAAGATACCCAGTGCAAGGACACCCTTTAGTCGTTTAACTGACTTGATAGAATTTTTGTATGTTTATTGCCATTGGGAAGTATCACAGTAATTCTGATTCTACAGTATAAGACTTCTAAAGTCTAATGTTTCTCTGTATATCATTCATGTTTTGGTTTTGTTTTGGCTTGGTTTTTTTGCTCAGACATCAGTCTATTGATATGACTGGTCTTTTTAGCCCTAATAGCATCTAGCAATATTAGATGCTATAGGAATAGCATCCGTCATGCCTATAACAGTATCAATTAAATGGGAATCTATGATAAAGTAGTAGTGTAACAACTGATCAGTATTCTAAGACTTCTTATTTTTTTAAAATCTGTTTTATTGAGAGGGTGAGGGAGAATGGCTGAAAATGCATTAGCTTTTTAACTTTTACAGAATAGATTTTGGAAAAATTTCTATAAGGAAACTCACAAAAAGGGCTTTTGGGAAGTCACTTTTTAAAATGTTAATTGAATTCAAGGAAGCAGGAAAAAAAATCTTTATATAAACATTGTGACTAGTGTTACAGCACAAAAAGGTACTGTATTTTTATGAAGTTTATGCCAACTGTTGACATGTACTTATGTGGTTAAATAAAAAATAAAAAGATGGAAATTGTTCTCATGTTTCTGATGGATGTTACATTTCTGCTCTTACGTCTATTAAACTGAAGTTTAATGCAGTTGCCACAGCAGAGATGACTGAAGCTGAACCCTCAACTAAATGCAAGGAAGTGCTTCAGATAATTAAACCAAACTCACACACCTCTTTCCAGCCTCCTTTATTTGGAATATCAGTGCAGGGATATGTCAAAAGACAGTGAGAAAATGTCAAATACCTATTTACACGCAAAGTGAACTTGGAAGGCAGTTCAGAATTATTCTCTCTTTGTTCTAAGTTGCTAAACTCAGGCAAGCAAGACTGAAGCCCAAATACTGGTAGAATGAAGAAACATTTGAAAGTTAAGGTTCAAAGGTGACCCTCAGTAAAACTGTTCCCCATTTGATGCAGAGGCTGTTGTTACCGACTACATGGTGAGACCTTGTTTGTAAATTTTCAAGCTTATGTTGAGGGATATGTTACTGTCCCTCTCTTTGAACTGGTCTTAAACTCAAATAAATACTGTCATCTAATGTTAAGATGATAAAATCTAGTCATGGCAAGACGTGAAACAAAAAATGCAATATATGATTGTGGGGAAGAAACGTGAATTCATTAATTGGGTGTATCATGTTACAAATTTATTGTTGTCTCAGTAATTTGCTCTCAATTCCAAAGGAAAGAATTTGGGTTTAAATAATACAACAATTTGCATGTAGGAGCACCATGTTAATATTATGCTCATCACTGCAACTTGAACCAGAAAACGGAAGTTTGAGATTTCTTAGTGCTCACTGAAGTTGTTTTTCCCTTTGCAAGATCCTAACCAATAAATCTGTAACTCAAATAAGTTCATTTTTAAATATGTGCTGGCCTTGATGTAATTTAGGCACGGAACTGGAATACTTCAGTACCTGAAAACAGTTTCTGTACATTCTAGTAATACTGGATCATACAGATTTATCTGTTGATATGTACAGATTTATCTGAAATATTGCTAGCTTTGAATGCAGTAAATTTCTTCATTACAAAGGGCACAATTACAATTCAGTATCAAACTTTTGATAATTGTGCAACCTTTAATATTTAGGATGGAGACCAAATGAGGCACCTTTGTGAAACAAAGATGCTGAGTCCTATTCAGTACTGCCTTGTGCTTCATCATTCTCACCTACCATTTAAAAAAATGGCTTTACTTTTGCCTTTTTTTGCAATTCAGCTTAAACAGTGAAACTAAATCAGTTATCTCCCGGATTTTTCTGATTAAGATATTGAGCTCCATCACCTAGGACTCACTCCAAGATAAGTAAAGAAAACTCCTTCAGCAAAAGCAAATATGTAAGGAAGAGTATAAACCCAGCATTGTCAGAAATCAGCATTGTGGAAAGCAATTACAAAACGCTAATTATGGCTTGGGACCTGTGTCGTCAGATTGCATTGTTGTGTAGTTTCTATAGAATCGTAGAATCATGTAGGTTGGAAAAGACCTTTAAGATCGAGTCCAACTGTAATAACGCTGTTATAACAACCTATAAACACTGTTGTTTCACTTAAGTTACATAATGTGAAGGACTGCAGAAAAACAACATGGTATTTTTAAACCCAAAAGAATAAGGTGTTCCTGAGTCGTTTCAGTAGCTGGACAAAGGAATCAAAATCTTAACTGCTAGTAGTGCTTTTCGATGTGAGCTTTGTTGTTGTACTCTGAGGAAAGAGTAGGATGACAGATGTGGTGTGAAAGGAAGACTTTACTGTTTGAATATTAATTGAGTTTAAATGTTAGGGGATAATTATACTTTGAGTGAAATTAAGACTGGGGACATAAAATGGTATGCAGAACTTCTATATCTGAGAACTGGTCAGCTGTGCATGAATCGCTTGGGCAGTGAAACCTCTCAGTGCTGGGATGAAGAGATTCTCAGCTGTAGCTATACGACATAAGCACTTCTATTTCAGTACAAAGTCAAACATGATAAACTGTCCGTAGCAGAGCTTTAAGCTGACCTGTTGCGTTGGAGCAGAGAAGTAGAAGGATTTACAGGGCTAGGCAGAATCCCTTTCCTTCTCAGCAAATTGGCTTGTTTCTGATCTTGTGCTGTAATTCTCCATTATTGATGAAATTCATACAATGTATGAAATTGTCAGTTGTTTGAGTGGATTCATCATGTAGTAGTTCAACAACTTTATTCCTGTTACAGCATGTATAGAACATTTATTGCCGATAGATCATGAGATAATAGGTATGTACAGAGTGAATGAATAATACTGGTTTCATATCTGGCTGAGAACTCGAGCAGGACAGCCTGCGTTGCAACAGCGGTCAGTGATACCATAGGATATCATACTGGTGCTAGCTGAGCCTTTGCATGAATATCAGGTCAACTTCCCTGGCCTCTGGATCAGGCATTACAGCTACTTGGCTTAAGGACCTCCCCAGCCATGTCAGAAGCGCACAGGAATTAATTTCATGTAAAATTTCTCATTTTCCTGTTGGGTGAGAAGATACTGATTGATTACTGTGTAAAATGTGACTGCAAATGAGAAATCCCTGTGGCCAGTCTTCTACCCTGTCAAGATTACCAATGTATAAATTGATCTCAAGCACTTGT